>NC_136817.1:46774160-47374160 GCF_951394365.1 Tetrao urogallus | reverse complement strand
CTTCATCTGTTCTTGAGATCTTACATATACTTCATTTTTTATACTTTGTTCTCAACTGGGACCACATCCCTGTCTCCCAGGTTTTTTTATTTTCTTCTGCAAACTGGTTTTGTTTGTTTGTTTTGCCTTCACTGCTCCCTCTTGCAACTCGTTTCCATTTTCTTTCTCTTATATTACTTCTGCCCCTTGGAATTTTCCATTCTCTGAAAGACTTTTTATATCTTTGTTACTCTCTTCCCCTCACTAAGAATCCAGCTATTTCCATTGAAAGCCACACATTCAAATGAAAATATTTGGAATCTTGAGATGTCAAGGTATGATGGTAACTTTTCAGACATATTCCTTAATTTCTGTGATATACATTTCCACTAACAAAATGCTGCCTATATATAAATATATTTTTATCCCTTAAACTACTGAGGGTTATTTTTTGAAGCACTAAACTTCTGTTTTAGCAAAATGTTTGATTATTATTTTATTGAACTTGTGTAGCAAAAATAAGCAGAAATTGACCTTCTATATTCACAGTAACAGCTGTATATTTCAAATGAGTTTTTTTGGTTTTTTTTTTTCCCCTCAATTCATTCTCTAAACACAAATACATAAGGCTATTTTGTATGAAATAACTTAGCTTGTTCTCTGCATAGCCCTGAATAGCAGCAATAATTTGTGTTTTCTTTTATTCTATACTCAAACCATTTCACTTGTGGTAAATTTCAAAAATAAACATATTTAATCCCCTTGAGCAATCCACAGTAAGCAGCTGAAGTGAATAACATGCTGCTTTTAACTTGTAATACATGTGCTATTTTACGTTTTCAATAATGAAAATTGGTCATGAATATATATCTAGGGCTAAATATCCACGCATCTTTCAATAAGGTAGCATCAGATTTATTTTTGGTTCTGAATCGTTGTGAAGAAAAGAAGTGCAGTCACTAGTGAGCATGCTTGCTTCAAGAACACTGCATTTCTACATGCTCAGAATAATTTTATATTCATTTTGATTAGAGCAAACCGCTTAGTCTCAAGGGGTTGACAAACGTTAAAGATTTCCACTTTAGTGGTTTACAATGACATCAAAGTGGCCTTACATCTTTGAAAAGATCTGTTTCCTTGGCAACGTGAGGAAAGCTGTTCATTTCAGAGGTGCCTACAGAGATCAACTGAGGTTTTATTTTCATGTTAAATACCAAAACTTAATGCAGATAATTGTACATAATATGCTACTGAGTTTAAAAGATGTTCGCTCTTCAAGTAAATCATACAAATAGCCACTTTTGAATATCAATAATTTCTAATTATATTTGGATGACTATTTATTGGAAACCAAATTAGGATATATTTTCATGCTTATGAAATCAAGTTTAATTAAAAATATAGTTTAACTACAAAAAAAAACACAAACATTCAAGGCACAAAAAAACCAAACCAAAACAAAAAAAAAACCCAATCAAACAGTAAAATGATTCTCCAATAAGTAAATTTTAAAGAGTTTGAAATAATTTCTCTCTCAGGATCACCTCTCTCTGCTACACACAAGCTTTGTGCACACAGCATTATGATGAAAAATAGGTTCAGTTTCATACAATCAATAAATGATTAAAACTTACTTCTTCTCCATTTATTTATTACACTCTTTTGGTATATCTTAACTTAGACCTTGAACTGGAAACACATCTCAGCATGAGCTTAGCTTTGAAGCAATAAACATCCATATTGAAGTCTGATGAGCTTGGGAAGATTTGAAGAATAGAGACAAAACCTATGAATTGCCATAAACACTGTAATGTTATCACAGCTGAAATTATCACACCTGTATACATATAAATGAATGCACTTGTTCTGACAAAGGATCTAAATGTCTATCAGAGCATCTCCACAAAGGAGACAAACGTAACACTCCAGATAGGATAAATAATCTCTGATCTAAAGGGCTCATTATTGATGGGAAAATAAACAATTATCACTTTTTTGTTGATAGCACTGCAGATGGAAACTACAGTACTGTACATTTCATTCATGAGAAAGAGGCAGGAAGATATTTCATGTAAAGTAGAACAGTAATTTAAACCATGAAAGACAGAAACTTTAACAAGATTCAAAATGGCTAGCTACCCTTGCCTATTTTCTACATAGAGAGCAGGGTAGCACAAGCAAAGATCAAATCTCAGTGAAGCTAGTACAGCTTAAAATTATAAATCCCTTTCTGAGGAGCTGTGTCAGCAAGGTGTCACCTTATCAAGGTGAATCTTTGCACAGGCATAAGTAACCATGAGAGGAAGCTCTACATAAGGGATGATCTTGATGTGCAGCCAGTTATCTGCCAGGAGATCTCAAAGGGGCTCTTGGGCTGCTTGCTAGTTATGGGGTAAGATGATTGACTTTAAGTCATAGTATTTAGTATTGGCATCTATTGATCCAGCTGTCTATAATCAGTTCTTTGACCAACCAGTCCGAGACAGAATTTTGTCATTACCTGTCTTGGTGGTACCTCCCAAGGGCAAGGTCTTCTGCAGCTCATTGGACGAGCAAGGCCTTGGGCATTACAGTGAGAGTAAAGGAGGAATAGGGAAGGGAAGCACACCATCACAGATGGAAAGAGAGAAAGCATGAGGAAGTAGAATATGTTTGGAGGGAGCAATGAGAGAGAGATGACAAAGGAAATGGAACAGGATCCAGACAGAAAAGATTAATGGAGATGGAGAGAGCTTTCTGGGGACATGCTTTATAGTCAAGGAAATAGTAGATTATGTGGAACAAAGTGCAATTTAAGAGTGCTGAATAAAAACCTACTATCCATGAGGAGAAGGACTTGGGAGTGTGCACCTGCAGCCCGGAAGGCCAACTGTGTTCTGGGCTGCATTAAAAAAGGGGTGGCCAGCAGGGAGAGGGAGGTGATTGCCCCCTTTGCTACTTTTTGTGAGGCCAATCTGGAGTACCGCATTTAAGCCTGGGGCCACCAGTACAGGAAGGAGGTGGAGCTCTTAGAACAGGTCCAGAGGAGGGCCATTAAGATAATCAGAGGGCTGGAGCACCTCTCCTATGAAGAAAGTTAGAGGAAACTGGGATTACTTAGCTTGGAAAAGAGAAGTCTCTGGGGAGACCTCATTGTGGCCTTCCAGTATGTGAAGGGAGCATATAAACAGAAGAGGGAACAATTGTCTGTAAGGGTGGATAGTGACAGGACAAGGGGCAATGTTTTTAAACTAAGACGGGGGAGGTATAGGTTAGATATTAGGAGGATGTTTTTTCACATAGAAGGTGGTATCACACTGAAACGTTGCACAGAGTGGTGTGGATGTCCCATCCCTGGAGGCATGGAGGCATGCAAGGCAAGCCTGGATGTTGTTCTGGGCAGCCTGGTCTGGTGGTTGGTGACCCTGCATATAACAGGGGGGTTGAAACTAGATGATCATTGTGGCCCATCATGGCAGCCCAGGCCATTCCATGATTCTATGGTACGATTCTATATGCTCCTCAAAATTTTATCTTTTTTTTAAATGCTGGCGTATCCCTCTCACAACCTGTGATTATCTGAATGAGCCTTTTTAATGGCCACATAATGTCAGCGTTTATTACCTCACAAATCCAGCTGTAAGTGTACATAGTAACATCCTGAGACAAATTTTGCAGAGGTGAATTTAATTCAAATAAATTATTTAGTGTACTTCTTCTAAAGAGTAGGTTAGAGGATCAATTCCAAGCGTCTTCCCCATAACCAATTTGGAATTTTACCAGATCACTGACAGAACACTAAAATGTACAATAAGGTCCTTGTAGTAGACTTGAGACACTTTCCTAGTAGGAAATGTCTTATTATAGGGACTAATGCATTATTATTATTATTATGCAATAATATCCACAATGGGGATAGAAAACATTATTTCCAGTGGGGTATTAGTTCACTTTTATTTCTCACTAGTTTCCATACCATATTTTTTTGTTTGTTTTTGGTTTTTTTTTTTGTTTGTTTGTTTGTTTTACATAAATCAAAAGTTATGGTGAAGATTTTTAGATTTACTTAAAACTTTATATCTCTGGTGAAAACAGAAGATCCTTTTTGTGCAACACTGTGGTGGAAACAAACATGATTGAACAATTTGCCTCATTATTTAGGAAAAGGCAAAGAATTTTTTTTTGGCCTTTCTGAAACACTGATCTCTGATATATGAGCAGGGATGCTTCAGAACACAACCCTTACATTTGTGATGAAGTTTTTCATTATCTTTCAGTCTCTGGAGGACAATGTTGTCTTAGTTCAAGACTTCATAAACAGTGTAGTTTTTTGTCTTTTTTTTTTAATGCTGAATCAATGCAAATATTAGTATGAATTATTGAATATGAATGTGAATTAATATGAATATAAATATCTGATTACATGTAATCTATTTATATAATTATATGCATGATACACAAACTATTCGAATAGTAAGCTCAGCTTGAATGAAAATCTTTTCAATCACGTTACTGATTGCCTCTGGTGTGGATCCATTTTCTAAATTAGAGTAACTTCGCATGATATTACCTGTTTTACTTTATTTCAGTTGAAAGATTTATAAATGAGTAATGGATAGGGTCCAGATTGGACTTGAGGTTATAGTACAAAAGCTACTTAAATTGCCTACAGTTCCCATTGTCAAATATTGATTCATTTTGTCAGATTATTTCTTTATTTATATTTGTTTTTGTTGGAGTAAGTTAATTCTGCAACACGTTTATCTACTGGCCAAAGCATCTACCATACAATCTAGTCTTCACTATCCTCAGATCTTAACATATAACAGTACACACTGTCATTAATTACTACAGCTGTGAACAAAAATAAGCACCAAAAGGTCAAATGTTATTTAACAATGTGTTATGTATGAAGCAGGGACAGCATAGGATCATTCAGCAGAAAAAGAATAACAAAACAAAACAAAACCAAATAAAAAGCACAAAGAAGAGAATCATGGAAGATATGATGCTTGTGTGACAAAAGGAGTCACCAAGACATAATTTGAGATGGTGTGGATAAGACATGAGAAGCTATCCACTCACATACCTGTGAAATACATTAAACATAACATACAAGTCCTGACCCCAGTATAACAATGGAAAATTTGCAATAAAGAGCATTCATGTTTCTGCTCAACTTTCCTCAAGGTAGATGACCTTGAGAAAAAAAATAGAATATTATTTTACCAAAAGTTTGCATTTGTTAACATTTTCTGTTTCATGCATTCTGAAGGGAAAACAAACAAACAAACAAAAACAACCCACAAGAACAGCCAAAAAACATGATTATTTGGAAATTAAAAGACAAAGACTCCCAGAGATTTATTTAACCCATTCCAGAAACCTCCGTGAGGGGCAATCAAGGTTATCTATGTGTGGTACCAGTGTTATCAAGTTGTCTAACTGTAGTAAAGGGACATATTTCTCAGAAGCTTCTGTGCCTTGAACCTGGCCTCATAGCACATGGGCTTCACACAATTCTTTCTAATTTACAGTTCAAACAATTATTTCTATGGGCTTTTTGTCAATTAACTGACAAATTAATATTATTCACTCATGGTTTCACATTTAAGTCAGGAATCAAAACTGTAATAGAGTTTGTATAATGCTTTCATGTTTAACATGAAAAGAAACAGAATTCCCCTCTCTAAGCGAGTAGGTTGGGATAGAGACCTTCCCCATGAGCTGAACAGAATCAGCATGGACCCTGCACAGTGGCATGGAGTAGCTTACTAGCAGCATCCGGGTAAAGAACACCGTTTGACAACAAAATTTACCATCACAGGCAAAGACCTTGGTCATCTGGTTGTCTGTTATAAAAATGCCATCTTCAGAACTTTTAATTTTATGTATTCTGCAGAAATTGAGTAGTTTACATGGCATGACTGCAGCAATGGTGATGGATAATCAAAACAACACTTATAACAAGTAGAAAGTTAGATTTCCAGTATAGTCTATCAATAATGTTTCCTTTGAAATCATCTAAAGATCAGCAGGAGACCACAGTATTATTTTTCTCTTTACAGGTAAACACAGTTTTTGTTGAACAGTACATTTTCTAGTGGGAGATTAATAAGAAAATGACATAAGAGATTTTGTAGAAGCACAAGATTTTGCAAACATTCAACAAACGTGATTACAGTACACAGAGCCACAACTTTGCAAAACAAGGATTTAAAAGACAAAAACCTTAGGATTTTTGTGTGCAAATAACACCTGATCACACATGAGTTTAAAAAGAAATCAATAATGCAGATATATTTTTTACTGACCAGTGGCAGAAAAATAATTTAGTCTAAAAGAGATTACAACATTAAATAATAATGAAATGTAATAGAGCATTAAATAGAAACAACTGTTCAGAAACCATCCATAGACAGAATGTAAGAACCTTGACTCATGTTATTATTATTTTTTTAATGGGAGTTGTAGCCGAGTAAAAGTCAAGGCAAAGGTTTAATTATGTGTTTTCTGCAATTTTTTTTTTTAAACCAGCTTATAATCCCTTTGAGTACTTTATTGGTTAATGAATGCATTTAACTTTAATATTTTTCTTCCTTATACTCTGTTACCTTATCTTTATGTAGTGATATTTTCCCATACTTAAATAGAAGTATTTCTAAATAAAATGTCTTGTATAGACAGTTTTGTCCTTTCAAAACCATGGGGAAACTTACCATTTGAGAGCATACAAAGCCACAGTAGCAAGCAGAATGATTTACCAGAAGTCAAATCCATAAAATGTGACTATTAGACCTCTGAGACTTTAATCTTTAGTGTCATGTAGTTGATTTGCACACGACCACCTACCTGTTCATGCATATTTATTTTATGTTGACTGCTTGTGCAGTTGCAATATATTTCATTTTGTTATTGAAAAATGTTGTAAAACAACTCCACAGTAATGCTTACATATTATTTTCTGAGTAGCATACAACACACATCATTGAACAATATTGCCAACAGGGTGTTTCAAAGCTTGCGCTGCACCCCCATCTCAATTTCTGGTAACACAAGTGTTTGCCAAGAAGGCTATTGTCCAGCTTGATTTCTTTCCATCTGGAAAATATTAGTTCCCTTGTAGGGATTCTATGAAAATAAAATGCCTTGATAACCTTATAGATGTTGTATAAATATATCTTTGCTATTGGATATTTTGTCTTTTCCTTTCAGTCTATTACACTGTTTTTCAGCACAATTAGTCATGTGAACCCGTGTACAGCATTTTTGAAGGCATAGCACTGGGAATTCAGTATCTTTTTGCAGACATGCAGCTCAGTGGCAGAAGAAAGATACTGTCACAAACACAGAATATTTTTTCTTCTAGATTTTACCCTCCAATACTCTTAGAACACTTTTTTTTTTTTTTAACTTTTTAATTTCTTTATTTTCCCCTCTTCATAAAGAAATGTCACCAAGCGTTTTGTGTAGTTGCCTGCTTGTTCTGCACATCTGATATCCTCTCTGCTGAGGTCTATATGTTAGAAGATTTCCTCTCACTTGAAGCTACTTACATCTTCAATGATTCTTTTTCTGCCAAATCCCAGAATGCTTCAGGAAGTTTGACCACATCACTGCCTCTCAAGCAGCAGTTTTCTGCCTCTACATCCAAATTCTTACTGAAAATTCAGAATTCAAAGTCCTTTTTATTCTTCCTTCTTGCTTCTTTTGCTCCAGCTCTATATTTCCTTGATACAATGCAATAACCACTTCTCTTGTCTGTCCCAATCATCTCTTACACACCTATATGGCTCTAAGAATGCATTCTAAAGGGGGAAATTTCGAGGTTTTTGTCCTAAAGGTCAGAACCAAGTTACCTGGTTAGTTCAAGGTAATTGAAAAAAAAGTGTCAAACAAGTCAGTTTCAGTGTTTGCAAGGTCTCATGTACTAATTCTGGAAAATCCTTTATTTGCAAATCCTGTGCTTTAAGATTCTGACTTAACGGTGGCAATAACTGTGATATTAAACTGTGGCTTGTGTGTATGTGTGCACATTTTCCTATATAAACACAATCACACAGATGTAAAAACTCCTAGAAGAGTTTCCAATTTCAGCTTCTGTGTAAAAGCATCTAAACAAATCACTATTTGCCTTCTTTGGAATTTCAATCTAAGCATGTAATGGCTAGGTTAACAATATAACAGCATAACTGGGCAATACACAATAATGCTAAAGTGATTTATATAGAATGCATTCTACATGTTAAATGTATCATCACTGCCGATAAAGTAATACCCTAGAATTGCTAATGAAAACTTAATTAGCCCTTAAATAAACATATTATGGTTATGATGTGTGACATAAAAAGCAGTGATGAAGAAAATTAAGCAGTCTCTTAGCTCCAGAATCTGTATCAAAACTTTGTAGTTTCAAGTGGAACAAGTAATCCTGGCTATATGCATTTAATGACTGTCTTGAGAATTTGTCCCTTACCAACAAATCAAGACAGGGAAGAGTTGCAAAATGCAAAGTGGATGTTCACATCTTAACCAAATTATAATTTTTCATTAGTTTGTTTACTGAATGATTGATCACAAGTTAATCATATGAACTTGGAAAAAAATCCTCAGTATTATGCAAAATAATCAAAAGGCTTCAACAAATATAAATAGTTCTGAAGAACAAAATCACTCTGTCAGTAAATAAATCAAAGTCTACTATGATGTTGCATCAGAAACCCTTCTCTCTGAGGATGAAAACTGAGAGCAGAGAACACAGGCTTTGGTCTTCAGGAGAAAGAAGAACAGCTTTCTTCCAGACGTGATGAAGACCACGCATTGCTAATGGCATTCATCACTGGTGGAGGGCTGTAGGATTTGAGGATATGTTGTGGTCTACCCCAGCAAATAACTAAGCACCACACAGCCATTCACTCTCAACGCTCATCCCACTGGGAGACGGAGAGAACTTGGAAAAAATAACAAAGCAGAACTCATGAGTTCAGAGAAAAACTATTCACTTAGAAGAGGAAGAGGAAAAAATGATAATAGTAATTGTAACTTCATATATATTTTAAAAAGAGATGCACAAGCAATTGCTCACTACCCTCCAATTGATGTCCAGACAGTCCCCAGTCAGCAGCAGTCCACTTGGCCAATTCCCACCATGTTTCAAGATTTTTCACATGCTGTCATGATATGGAGTATCCTTTTGGCCAGCCTAGGTCAGCTGTACTGGTTCTGCCTTCTCTCAACAACTTGTGCTTTCTCAGCACCCATCAGCAGTAGAACAGTACAAGAAGCCAAGAAACTAAAGTTTCCTTACCTCTGTACAGCACTGCTCAACAACAGTGAAAACATTGGTCTGTTACCAACATTATTTTCTCTCCTAAAGCTGAAACATATTATCAAACCAAACACAATGAAGGAAAAATAAACTTTGCCCTAGCTGAAAGCAGAACAGCATGAAAGCGTGATGCAGCCCAACTCTGTCCGTGTGTCCAAGACAGAATTTCTCTAGCCTGTGAAGAGAACAAGTATGAGACTTCTTTCATTTTCTAGGGTCACAGTTTAATGTTTGAGTAGGTAGAATAATCAGTTTATGTGCTCTCAAGAAGATCATAGCTGATAGCCTCCATTAATAAGAGAAAGAGCATGCTTTTAAATACAATTTCCTCTTCACTGGGCTCCTACCTCAGAACACATCATAGTAAACCTTAAATCTATCAGGTTAATGTCTTACCATAAATTAAAGTAGAAAAGGAAACACTAGAATTAAAGAAACAACATTGAAAACAGTAACAGAGTACAAGACAAAAATTAATCAAACACATATATCAAGGTAACACATATACTAATGTAGGCTGGGCAAAGGAACACAATATATCTAGAAAAAAAATAATTCTCTGGATTAATCAACTCAGTCCTGTTGCCACTCTGAAAAGGTTGCCTACCTTCATGCTTGTTTTTAATTAAAATCATTAATGACATACATGCATTCACCCGCTCTGAATTTTGTGTCAGGAATTTTTATTAAAGATAGATTAGTATAAGACCCACACTGAAAGATATATCTTGAGTTATTAAAGATGGGGACTTGTCCCTGCAGAGACAAAAGGCTGTCATACATGGGAAATGACATCTAGTCTCTTAAGAAAACATTAACATCTTTGAGAATATGAACTAACACTAATTAAAAGGAATGGCAAGACTGTCTTTTGACTAAGAGAGATATTTTAATGGAAAACAATTAAATTTATCTGAATGGATTGTAAGAATTGGAATTATTTAAGAGCTGGAATGCTTCAGGTAAGTTCTTTATTGCATACACTCTAAGATCTCAGGCTTGCAGAAAGAATTCTGATGAAAGAAATGTCAGAAAAAAAAATCTTTAGGAAATCACATGCATAAAGAAGGATTGAGAATTTTCATTTTATCACCTGTTTTTTGTAAACCCTCATAGCAAGATTGCCTATTCAGCTATTGTAAGTACTTCTTAGGTGCATTTTACCCTGAGTCAGTTTGAATGAAGAGTGATTTCAAGGTAACAATAACAAAAAGACATTTCTCTCCTGGAGATGATATGACACATCAGTTTGCCAAAGTATTAAATACATCTTCAAAAAATAAAACAATTTTTAGAATACCAAGCATAGTTCACAAAGTCTTGAAAGATGAACAATACACACCCTGAGTACTGGATGGGCAGCTGACCTCTCTACACTCAAGAAATAAATATTTTGCACTTCTACTGGAAAAAGATTTCTTTATTCCAGGAAGCCTTTATTTTTCCTCTTTAATACCTCATACCATGGCACTGACAACAAACTCAAATTACAGGACAGCAGAATCATGGAAGATGACAAGACTAAACTGACAACAACAATTTTCTTGTTAGTATTGCTTATAACGAGTGCACCAAGCTTCCCAAAGCTTGCGTGATCTGCAGAAAAGTATCTCAGCCCTGGCGTATTAAAAAAAAAAACCTACTAGTCAAGTTTTACTATGAAATATGTTTCTGAATTATTTGAAGGCATGTAAAAGGGTATATTTGTTTTCAGTAACTTGTAAACTTAGATTTAACATATTCTGATCATTCATAAATATGACGTGTTTTTCACTTCATGAGCTGTTTTGATGGATGCTCACACTTTGGCCTACATCTCTGAAATCATATGATTTTGTAAGGTGTATAGAAAAGAAATCTGAATTCCCTTGCTCTGGTCCTAGAACGTGTTTCTTTCTATTGCAGTCCAGATGAAAGCAATTTCTTCTTCAAAATCTGAATTTCATAATTACATTTTTATGACACAGCACAATGGAAAAAAACAAATAAAACACAACTTTTCATTCACATGAAGATGACTTGCAAGAGACTCCTCTATTTTCCAGCAGCAGCTATTTCATGTACTCACACAGTATGTAGAATTAGCAGTTTGTGCTCTTCCTTTTATCTTCCAAACAATGACATAATGCTACAGATCTTGAGACCAAAACATCTGAAGTATTAAAAAATTCAATATTTTTCCATATCTACACTACCAAGAGGCAGTTATGAATATACCAGTTAAGAATAATTTTATGCCAGTATTCTTCCAGATATATGTGAAAAGAAAGATAACAGACTATTTAGTTACACAACAGATATCCCTCAGAATACTCCAGGGTCAGTAAGATGTTGCCTCTAACTCCACCAAGTTCCAGTCATGTCTGGACTATTTCCAACCTACTTTATTCACATCTGTGAACAATACTACCTTCTTGTTGTTGTGAAATAAATGGACAGCCTTGGTATATTTGATGTCAAGCACAGTATTAGTCAATACCGCAGTTTCTTGACCTAAATTAAGCATTATATGACTACAGTTCAACTACCTCACTATTCCTACTGAAATTTAACTACAGTGTACTACCAGACAATTTTGCAGTGTGCACAGGAAGAATCCAAGGAGAGTATCAAGCTGAGACTGCTTTTGTGCTTAGAGGTGCTGGAATAGCTAGGCAAGCTGCCAAGAGAAACTCAGTTCCATAGAGAATATTTCCTTGCGTGACAGCTCTTAATGATTGTAAAAATACAGAGCATTCCAAAACTGAACTGATTCCAACTTGCTAGCATTTTTCTAGAGGTTTAACCTAATTCTAGCTTTACAAAACAATATCACAGAATCACAGAAGGCCAGGGTTGGAAAGGACCTCAAGAATCGTGGATCTCCAACCCCCCCTGCCACAGGTAGGGCCACCAATCTCCCTATATAACTAGACCAGGCTGCCCAGAGCCCCATCCAATCTGGCCTTGAACACCTCCAGGGATGGACGGGGCATCCACAACCTCTCTGGGCAGCCTGTTCCAGCACCTCCCTACTCTCTCTGCAAAGAACTCCTCCCTGACATTCAACCTAATTCTTCCCCTCCCTCAACTTAAAACTATTTCCCCTTCTCCTGCTGTTATCTGCCCTTTCAGAGCTGATTCCCCTCCTGTTCGTAGGCTCCCTTTAGGTACTGAATGGCTGCAATTAGGTCACCCTGCAGCTTTCTTTTCTCCAGGCTGAACAAGCCCAGTCTTCGTACGGGAGGTGCTCCAGCCCCCGATCATCTTTGTGGCTCTCCTCTGGACCCCCTCCAACAGCTCTCTGTCTTGTATTGGGGGCTGCAGACCTGGACACAGTACTCCAGATGGGGTCTCACAAGAGCAGAGAGGGACAAACACCTCTGTCCCTGCTGACCACCCCCCTTCTGACGGAGCCCAGGATATCATTTGCTGCAAGAGCACACTGCTGGCTCACGTTCAGTTTTTCATCCATCAGGACCCCCAGGTCCTTCTCTGCAGGGCTGCTCTCAAGGACTGCTACTTCCAGTCTGTATAAATGCCTGGGATTCCTCTGGGCCAAGCACAAAACCTTGCACTTTGCTGTGTTAAGCCTCACTAGGTTAACCTGGGTCCACCTTTCAAATCTGTTGATTCAGTAAGATGATGATCTAGCAATTTTCAACATGCAGAGAATAATCAAAAAGCATTAACTGGTGAATATGAGTTACAACACAGCTTTTAACCAACCAAACCAAAGACTATTCTTGATCGAAGATGTCTCTTCCCCTCCTCCTCGTTAACAGAAGTTAGAAACATGCCAGTCTTCAGCAGACAACAGTAGCGTAGAAAGGCTAACCTTTACTACAAAATCTTTCAAATGTCTCTTACTAAGATAGATATTGAGAAGTACTAGTAAAAATACAAGAACAGAAAAAAATAAATTAAAAATATTGAAGGACTACATGAGTTAAAACCTAGCAGTCATAGATATATCGTGGTCTGTATATCCCTAAAATATTAGCAAATGCTCAACAGTGTTCTTTATCCACATGTTGGAAAAATAACTACGCATATAATTCCTAATCAGTTCTAGGAAGAAACATGAAAAGAGAGAATTAATCAGCACCGGACTTGACCTGCCTATTAGTATGATTAATAACATGTTGGGAAGATGTTGACTACTTCTTCAAAGCTTTCAAATCAAGTTGCAGTGGTGTACAGAAATATTTCAACTGAATTTTTTGTCAGTAAAATTATATGTTGAATCTGACATCTTTGACTGGAAAAAGTGATCATTTCTGTGATAATCTCATTAAAAAACTGGGCATACAATTTCACATACAATTTAGTGGACTGTCACAGAGCCCAGAAAAGCCAAAGCCTGTGTGTTAATAATAGATCAGTTGCTGTTCAGTTTAAGACAGAATTTTTTCCTGCCCCCTAGGAAATATGCATTTTTAGTTATGTACTTGGAAACTGCTCCTATCCTATCAGTTGTGGAAATTAAAAAAATGCTAGGAAACTCAATTCCTTTGACTGCTACCACACTAAGCCATAGAGTTTCAATTTTTTTTATTTTTTTTTTCAAGATTTGTTATTAAAAATTTTGAAAATGTAATATCATGTTGTTATTTTTTAAAAAAGAAACAGAATATAGTAATCACATTACGAAAAGGAAAATGAGTGTTAAAAATAAATGGTTTGAACTTTCGCAAAATATCATTGGTTCCAAAAAAAGTGGACACGTTCCAATCCAGAGGAGGATTACTTTGCTTCTAACTAGTTGTCCACCTAACAATCTCTTTTACACAGCAAAGTACATTCACCTAAAGTTATAATTTTCTCTTGGAAAACCAAGTCTCTTGTTACGCTTTTTATCAGCCAAATTTTTTTTTAAAAAAATCTAGAAACTATATCATTTATGCTAACATAGAATGGGCAATCTGTCTAGATGACTCTTTGTAATTTATTGACAATTAGGTATTTTCCAGTAATTAGAAATTATAGAAGATATTTGGACCCTCAACTGAGTCCACGTAGAATTTTGCAATTTTGTTTACTTTTGTTTAAGGAATTATGGGTAGGAGAAATAACACTTCTGAAAATAGGTATTTATTATACAGTAATCTCACAGTTATGACAATCTAATTCAACACGAAATTTAGGGAAAAATGCATTCATAAAATGGCAAAAAATAGCTCAAAAATAGAGAGGCATTCTTTGTTCATAAACATTCTCCATTCCTCAAAACCAATTGTAATGAAGAAAAAAAAATCAAGAAGTCTTTAATAAATAAACACAAAGTTTTAGACTTGCTATCTTGATTTAAGGAAAATGGAATACTTTCATCAGGTTCAACCACAGTCTCTGATCAAAAACGATTTAAAAAAAGCTTTTCAACAAACATTTCAGTCTTGAATTTAGAACAAAGATTGAATACAGGTTGGTTTTGAGGAAGAGTTATTAAATTGTTGGCTCTTCTTGAAGAATTGTGGTATAATACTGTCTTTAAATCTGGTTTTCATAAATGTTTTTAAATATTTATTTTAAAATATTACGTCCACTGCTGTCTTTGTCTCAAATGCAATTTTAGAAAGAATATTTTCTTTGTTTAAATAGCAGTAGACAGCTTTCTAAATATTGACTCTGCTAAAGCAAAGCTTTAGATGAAGATCATTTTCTTTTACACTGTACATGTTTGCCTTTTAAAACCTGATAGGTATTAAAGCTAATCATAGATGCCTCTTCAAATAATAAACTGTTGTTTTTGATAATCAAATTCAGCATTTGAAGGCAAAGCTTATACTTGATTGAAAACTAAATGATGTATTAGGCACTTATTCAAAAGTATGATTCAGGAAGAATACACTGTGAATTCTCTTATTCCTGTTTATCTTCTTTCCAATATAAATTAACAGTCACATACACAGGATGAAGACAAGTAGGGTTTAGTTCAAATGATTCTTATATATCAAACAAGCAGAACTATTGACATTTCTCCTGCCTAGCAATAGGGATCCATATTCAACCTACGAAAGGACTTCCTTACCTTAGTGATTTGTTTATTTATTTTAAAGGAAAGGAGTACCTATATTTCCACAACAGTACTTTGAATATATTCATTAGCTCAAATAAAGTTAACTAGGTCTTTGGTATCCTGAGGTAAGGAAGGTCACACAGAACTCACATGAAATTGAAAGTTGTTTTAACATTTGCATCACATCAAGCACACTAATGAAAATCATTTAAAAGAAAAAAAAAAAAAACAAAGAAAAGAAAAGAAAAGAAAAAAAGAAGATTTTAAAGCAACTGTACAGTCTTTCAGGATTTTATTGTGGTTTAATCCAGCAGGAAGCTCAGCACCATATTTGCTCACTCCACCCCCAAGTAGGTGGAAGGAGAGAACTAGAAAAAAAAAAAAAAGAACTTGTGGTCTGAGATAAAAGCTGTTTACAGAGACAGAAAAGGAGAGAGAACAACAACACAATAATAAATATTTGTGTACATAAAGCTATATAAAGACAACTAGATACTTATCTCCACAATACAATTACTCACTGACATCCTGCTAGTAACATACAGTCTCACTACCTGCCAACCTCAGCTTTATGGCCTTCTGCACAATGTCAGGTGGTCTGGGAGAACCCCTGGCCTAATTCAGGGCACCTGTCCTGGTCCTGTCCCACCCCATCGTGGTGGTTGCTCTTCCATACCAAATGGCCCAGCCCTTGGCACAAATCCAAGCCTCAGCAACAACCAAAACTTTGGTGTATTTTGAACATTCTTTTAGCTGAAAGCAGGACATGATTACTGAAATTCAAAGATCCTCAAACTAGTTTAACATAAAACCTGAGTTTTGGACAGTATAAGACTAGTTAGTTCAACAAATCTTCCTCTAATTTAATTACAATTCTTGTTTACCAGAGCTTGAGTGAAATAAGAATCAAATATTGACTCAAGCTAAAGAAATCCCTTACTTTTTCAATGGAAAGAAAAGAAATCAGAGAAGACCAGGGAAAAAGACATGCAGCACAGAAAACACTTTCACATAGTCTTGCATTTGCTTACCCAGAGTTAATCAAGCACTCCGCTTCCTCTATTCCTTCCCATTATAGCTCTCCTAAGCTAAAAGAAGAAAGGATTTAGCTGAATAAAACAGTAGCACAGAATAAAAGAAAGGAGTCATGCTAGAAGACAGCATCTTCAACAGCCTGCAAAAAAAGCTGGTTAGCGAAAATTCTTTCCTTTACTGACACTCTCCTATAATACCACAATAAACAAATTGATCTCACATCAGTAAGCAACAGCACCTAAGAAGTTACTTGAAGCTGAGTAACACTGGTTTCTTTACTAATTGTGTTGATCACTGATTTCTCCCAACCCACAGGGCTCTCCTTTATCTCCTTAGTTTCACAAAAACAAAATTCTAGTGGAGATTAATGGGATTAGGGCATGAGTCGCTGCGCGTGAGTTGTTGGTTTTTTTCTTCTTTGGTTTTGTTATTTTGTTTTTCTGTATGTTAAACTCAAGAGGCATAATTTCCTCAGGTAATTAGATAAAAAAAAAAAATCAGACTGGTAGAGTGGAGTACTTGTGTTAGGTAGGAGTGAGACGGCTATTACTAAGCTGGTGCAATCTTAAGCTTAGTACGTGAGGGAACTTTTGCTACCAGAACCACTCCAAAGATAGAATAAAAGGCTGGCTCTGAAAGGTGAGTCAGTGTGGGGAGAGGAAGCTCTGAGAAGTCCTGAAACTACAAATTCTTTTGCCTGCAAATGTTTCACCCTCCTTAAAAATGAATCTTGTCGCTCAGTGTACTAATAGTGCTGTGTGTCAGATGATTAGTAAATGTGTACCTGAAAACTGTTGAAAAGTGTTCGCTAAAAGTGAGGGAGAAGGATATAATCTGAAAGTATTCTGCAGGGATGAATACTGTGTTTGAAGTACAATCAACACCTCAGTGAATTAATTGAACAATCATTCCAGATAAACTATGAGGATAAAATAAAGGTTGTAGGATCATAATAGCAGTAGAGGCAGTGCAAAAACAAACAAGAAGCAGTGCAATATTCCTGTAAATGATAATTAGGGCTTATTCACTGAAAATTTTTTTCAAACACAAACAAAACTACACATATTCAAAATGAGATGTTGAGTATGTGCAAAAAAAAAAAAAAAAAAAAAAAGCCAAAAGTACATACTTCTAGAACATTTTTAAATGCTTTTGAAAGCAGAAGTAGAATCATGGAATCATAGAATCCATAGAGTTGGAAGGGCCTTCTGAAGACCATCTAATCCAACTCCCATTCGCTGAGCAGAGACATCCACAGCTAGATCTTGTTGCCCAAGGCTTTATTCAGCCTCACCTTGAAAGTCTCCAGGGTGAGGAGAAATATAACTGAGTAAGAACAGGAAAGTGATTTTCATTTCTCCTTATAGCATGATAAGACCAACAGAAACATAATGAGTAGCAATGGGAGTTCATGCAACACAAAAACATTACTGCAAAATCACAAAGGGTGCAGAAAAGTATTCAAAGGCTAGAGAAAATGCCTTCCTGTGGGAGATTTAAAGAATTCAATCACAACAGTTTATGCAAAAGAAAGTTAATGACAGTGGCTTCACACTGTTGTATAGAGAAAATTTCTGTTATTAAAGCACTTGGTGAGCTATAAGAGAAAAGAAAGGCAAAAACCGGTGTCTTGCAGCTAAAACCAGACAAATCCAATATGGAAATGCACATAGTTTTAATAGTGATTAATGAGTGGAAAAACTGATAGATTTTCTTTCTTTTTTCACTTCTTTCCATTAAGACTGAATGGATTTCTACAAATTCAGCTTCAGCCAAATCCAACTAACGGGCTCAGGAAAGGAAAACAGGATGCATAACCATTTTCTGATCTTTTTCAGATTTAAGACATTCTGAATCCCTAGACACACCTTAAATATGGGAGTTTAGAAGAGGGCATTCACTAGTACATGCTTTGCTGGACTTTGGAAGAAGGAAAGAGAGTAAATTTCTCCCAGTTATCTGACAAGGAGCTTTTCTTAGTGGAGTCCTGCTGCCCTGTATTTCAAAGCAGCAGACAGCTGTAGTGCTCTTGTTCTTGACAAGAAAAACAGATTCACTTTGAAAATAATAACAGCATGGGGGAAGTTACAGTACTTTAGATGTGGAGTTCAGCAAACAATTTCGCAATGGAAAAAGCCCATGTCTTGTAACCCTGAACTTCATATGGCTATAACAGAGGCAATTATTGTTACTAGTTTTCTTTCTTCTAGAGTTAACACAAGGTCCTATAATTTGTAACAAGTTTTATGTGGGTGTGGACACATGAATTGTAAAAAGTATAGTTTTTGGGTTTTTTTTTTTGTTTGTTTGTTTGTTTTTTTTTTTTTTGAGATATATGCCTAAGCAGAATGACCCATCTCTGGGTTCTAGAGCCTCAGAAATCTGGGGCACAGGTAGCCAGAGAATAATTAAGGACAAGAGGTGCTGTAATTATGATTACCTTTGTATTATCTATCTTAGAAAAGATGGATATGTGTTGCCTCTAATGCTGCCAAATATTGTTTAAAAGTATTTACAATGTCAATTGTCAATGGATATTTGTTATGAAAACCACTAGTCACATAGCTGTAGCTTTTTCATTCAGATAGTAAATGATGTATATATCTAAGAACAAACGCAAACCTCCATTATTCAAAGTTATATCTGTCATCTAATTTGAGCTTACTTGGAATACAAGCTGTTCTGGGCCTGTGTTTCAGGATAAGCTTCTTTTGAGAGGCAGAGAAATGGGAAGGAGTAGTGGATTTTCTTCATACTATTTGTAAAAGTATCTGCAGCAAGTTAGACTGTCAGAAAGCAAAACACATAAAAAGTTTAAAAATACTTTGTTTACTAACCATTCTACTGATTGTGTGTCAGAGAATTATATGACTGGGAGTTTACTAAGGAATGAAAAGAAACACTTTATAAAGTAAATGATAGATAGTGCCTGCCCTTATAATGGACTTCAAGGGCTTGAAAAGTTGATTTTTTGCACTGTAGTTAACCTAAAACACTAAAAATTAACATTTTAATAGTTGCTGCCTTTCTTATTACTGATTTAATTGATTACTTTATCTGAGATACGAGAGACATTTCAGCTGACAAAATTCATGATAAATTCAGCTGCTGACAATGTGAGTATCCATAGTCATTGATTCACCTGTATGTATCTAAGTAGTAAGATTTCAGTATTTTTACAGATGTAGTAGCTAACTGTGTCTCATTCTTATACGTGGATAGCAATGTTTCTTTTCATCTGTTTAGTCATTTTATTTCAGATAATGAATTGTGTGATAACTGAACTTTGTAAAGTAGGAAAACTACATTCCTAGAATGTAGTGGAGTACTGAAGAGTGGAAATTGGAGCAACTTGCTCTTTAAAATCATGCAGTGATGAGGAGCAACAGACAAAGTTGTATATTAACTATCAGGATTTCTAGGAAAATAGCATATGAAATTGATGGCATAATCAGTGGGAGGAAAAAAAAATGTCAATTTGAATTTCACCAGTTATTTTTAAATATACGTTTGCATTTTTAAATGAAAATAGAAAACAGACTTGTAAGTGTTTGGTTGCATGGAGTATTTAGCACAGTGTTCTTACACTACAGTGATTTATTTACACTATCTCCCTGCCTGGACAGTACTGTTTTACATTGAATTCTGATCTGAATCACTCTCTTGGAAAAGCTACATCCTTTCTCCAAGTATAAAAGGAGTTTAGCCTTTCTAGGCTAAAGTTAACCTCTGTGAATTTGATATAGAAGTGCTTATGTGAGGTAATTTAGTAACTGCCCATGAAGAAAATAGTGCTATTTTCTTCATTTACTGTGAATTAACTGGACTATGAAGATAAACTACCATGTCACCTGCGTACCTTTGAAATCTATACTCCCATTTTTAGCTTCACAAAACATCTACTTCCTCATCATAGTCAAACATAATAATAAAAAATTTGACTTCTATCAGAGTCTAAAAAGAAGCAGCTACTCGAAAGTAGTCTTTAGTATTACTCAATTTCATTTCATTTCTAACTGCTTTAGTGTTGCTCTGCAGACTAAGACAACAGTGAATGTAATTTTAATTCATTATATATAGTGTAGTGTATATACATAATGAAGGCTTCTGATCCAAGTACAGACTTTTCATTGGGAAGGGTAAGGATACTTTAACTGAACCATACATCTGATGCTTACCGATTAGTTATGCGAAAATTCTGAGTTTACCAGTCCTGTAGAAGCTTTACATAAAATCTGATAATTTATAAAAGGATGGAGGAGAGTGAAGGCAGATGAAAATAAGATGACCCACTCATCACAGTTATTATGTGTTATTATGTTGTTATTCTACCAAACTTACAGCTCCAGGTCTGAAGTTTAGAAAACTTAATATCTTCCTGCTATCTCTGTGGACTTCTGAATTAGCATGTGTAAGATAAAAGCAAATGCAATTCTTCAACCATTACCATAGCAACACTATTAATGTTAGATAAGACTGCTGTGATAGTTCTATTTTAAAAACAAAAATATGAACAAAGAAAACAACATCAGTGTTTCCTCCTCTTTAGTAGTTCATCTAAAACAGGAAAAATACTGGATTCTGTCTTTTCTGTTGCGGATAATGTCTTTTTCACAATGAAAGATTATCATATCATGCAATGTTCCATCATTGCTGACATAGCATAGAAATTTTAGTAGTTGATTATGTGTTTTAGAGATCTAATATCCTAAAATAAGAGATATAAATATTTGTGTTGCATCTGGTCTACAAACAATAATGAAATATTTCTGTATACATTATATGCAGTAACACATGACAGTTATATTTTCTCCTTATTCTGGACTTTTTTTTAATAACTTTTCAGATGCTCCCTAGTATTGATACTTTCTTTCCCTGGTAAATTGTATATTTAAATATAACTCTATATTCTTTAATCATGAAAAGAGCAAGAGGAGAAATTCATTACTCAGGAGATTGCTTGGGGGCAGAAGGGGAAATTCATATGCTCTTCAGAATTCTTCATCTCTTCAGATGAATTCTTCATCAACATTTTAAATAGGTGAAAAATTAATTTACATTAGAATAATATGCTAAAGGATAATTAAACAACAACTTGGTACTAGAAAACAAGCTGAGCTCACAATGAATTACAATCATAGTTCCTCACAGTGCTCTCATCTGCACAGTGCTTGGATAACTTACTGTTGCAGATAACTGTTTGGGGTACTTACCATGGAAACTTCAGTGAGAGAAATAAATTCCCATAAAGCTGCTGTGTCAGCCAAAATGATTGACACATTGTATGCATTTCTCTTCTTCTTGTCTGTATCTTCTTCATCCTAGAAGGCATTTGGGGCTGCAAAGGGATTTAAAGTGAGCTACTATGTGTAATCAGCCAAGAATCCTTGGGGGGGAAAAAAAAAAAAATCTATTTGAACTGTAAAAATGTCCATGTTGGACAAATTTATTGTGGTCAGCTTGAAATATGCCAGAATCTTCATCTGTGAAATAACTCCACATTTTCAACTAGTGATCTTTTTGCTGTAGTAAGGTTTTGAGCTACATGCTCTCATTTGAAATGTCACTAGTTCTAAGTGTGTCCAAATTTTCAGAATTTGGAAAAGCACTCAAAAGTGAATTTAGTATTTGTTGCTTGGAGATAATCAGATGTCAAGTTGATAGAAGTTGTTAATCCAGAATAATGGTGTTTCTGTGAATGAGAGGTATCAGCAGAGATGAACTGTACCAGAAAAGGTAAAATTCACTTTTAGACAGCAAGAGACTATATAACTGAAATTTTAAAAGTTAAGAGTGAATCGTGCTCTTTGTCCTAGAGTTAGAGTACCATGAAGCTTTCAAAGAAAAAAAAAAAAAAAAAAAAGAATAAACAAAAAGACTGCCTAACAGAATATTATCCAGGCTGCTTAGGTGATCTAGCAGGCCACCTCAGAGTTATGAAGTGCTCAGTGAGCACTGAACTTCTGAAAACAAATGTCTTTTAAACTTTCAGTAACTGCACATTAGGGAAGAGGTGTAAAAACGTATGTTTGGAGGTTTTAGTTCTCTAACGATAGTGAAAAGATGACTTCCCTCCCAATTCTATTTTCAGAGATGTTCTAAACTGATATATTGCAGAAAGCAATGCTGTATTTTTAGTCCTATACATTTGGTTTAAGCATTCCATTCCTCATTCCCTATAAGGCATAAATATTTTGTGACACTGACTCAGTTCAGTCCTATAAATTACCTGAAGTAGTAAATTGTTAACAATTACTCCTCAGTGCAATTAGGAACTTAAGAGAGCTGCTGGATTACCATATCCAGTCTGATGGCCCATTTTCAATTTCCTTTCAGAAGTGCAAGTGTCTTGGTAGGTATCTAATTAAGCATGCAGTAACTTGGCACTCTGATAGGGATACTGAATCAGTGTTCCTGAGGCTTCTGCTATCCTAGTTGTTTTTTTTTGTTTGTTTGTTTTTTGTTTTTTTTTTAATCTTCCTTTTGCAACAGAATTAATCTCTTTACAAAGGAATGACTGTCTTGGGTCAGAACAAAGGACCCCACATTTCTTATCCTCAAAGATGATGAAGAGCAGATGCTGAGAGAAGTGTGTTTGAGTGGGACAATCAGGCAATAAAGTTCTCTCAGAATATACTTCTACCCTTCAATATTTTAACGCTCAAGGATTTTTCTTCCAAAATCAATACAATTTTACTTAATAATCCTTATAGAATTGCACTGATTTACCCAATTGTTTTTTGAACCTATGTAAATGTTACAATCACAACATGTTATGGCAAGCAGATCATAGCTCAACTATCAATCATGAATAGATGTTCTTCCTTTTGTTTATCTTGTTTAAGTCTGTTGACAGTTTCATCTAATCTCTCAGTCATGTATCTCTTGTTCAGGATGATTGTACTTTATATATACATTTACAATGCTTTTCCACTTTCTTTATTAAGGACGAAATACTAGTCTACCCATTTATTATTTGTTGAAAATGATTTCATTTCTTGGATCATCCTTGTTGCAACTCTGAACTTTTTTTAGCTTCACCACAGCATTTTTGCAAAAGGAGGGGCGAGGGAGAGGCCATGCACATTACCTAAGATATAGAAGGATATCAGATTTACACAGGAGGATAAAAGATTTTCCTTAAAGGCTTGAGATTTCACTTCAGAGTGTTTGTAGCCAACTTGCAGCACTATACATTTTAAATTCATAGCTCATTCCCTTGCTAGAAATGAAATCTAAATTGTATTTTCTTACCCTCAGAGTGCACTATGGCAATTAAGTCTTCTTACATGATTCTGGAGCCTTGTGTGGACAGTCTGCAATAGAAAACGTTTGATGTTTTTAGTAATATCTCCCTGAGCTTTATGCTACCTACTACTCAGTCAAGAAGAAAGAATAATTGTTCCAACTGTTCACACATCAATGTTATCAGTGATGTAACTTCACTGAATCCAACAACGACTTGAAAATATAAACCACATTTAAAGGAAATACTAGCTTCTTGTGGGGATAATGGAGCTTCTACTCAGCATCTAAAGGCTTTCAGATTATTTCAGATTTATTTCCTTTTGTAAAGTGTACATATCCCCTGGTTATCTACAGCATTTTCTGCTTAATTTAACTTGCTTATGTCACACAGTCCTATTGGTTTAAACATTTTATGTTCTGAAGGGGTGTGCCTCAAACAATGAACTGTTTGTTTATATTTATTTGAGTGCAATAAATTTTAATCATAATATATTATGGCTACGAGTAGGTGTTACTTTCTGCCTCAAATATTAAGCAGTTAGAAGTCAGAGCTCACACATTGACTCACTGTCATTCCTAATGATATTCCTCGTCTACAAATTATTCTCTTCCTTGGATCAGACAATAGCCAAAAATAAGCTCAACAAAAGCTGCCAAGCTTAACAAAATAAATTTTCCTTTCTGTCCAAAATATGTTTAAAATCAAACTGGAAGAGCCTGTAAAGCAAAACTACATGTAGTTTCAAGCACAGGAGTGGGACATCATTCTTCTCATATCCTGTTGAACTGCCTATTTTGAGGTGTTTCCCATGGTGACTGGTGCTCTACATAGTCTATTTATCATATTTTAGTGGTGCAGTTCACCATGAATTCAACAGTTCAGAATGGCTTACAAAATGACATTTTGCTGTTCTGCATTTATCATCTCACAGTGCCTTCCAGCTCAATTTTCTCAATTGCAATATAATTTCCCCTGACTGGTGTCGCCTTTGTTTCGGCGACCCTGATTGAAGTCTCCTTGTGAAAGTGTTCCGACAGCCCCGGTCAGTTTCGCACGCTTCTCATGACACCAATATGGTGAGCGGCAAAATGGCGTTAATTGCAAGGAGCACACCCTTCTTAAAACTTTCCCCATGCCTTAGGGCTACTACCCTTGTCTCTGACCAATGGACATGTGGCATGTCTTGTTTCCTCCTTATTTGGTCTATCCTGTTCTTCTCTCTTATCTACAGGTCATTTGTTGCCATGGTTTCCCAGGGGCCAAGGGGCCCCTGGCGACCCTGGCGACTGCCCCAGACCATTCAGTTAACTAGATTTCCCCCTCCCTAAGCACAGGCCAATCTACTATAACCTGAGAGGACCCTAATCGCGTACACCCCGAAATCCCCGCATTACGCCTATACATGCCATTGTCCTCTCAGTTCAGTGTTGCCCCGTTACATCAGAATGCGCCAAATAATCCTACCCTAATAACCCTATAACCTATTAATCTAATAATCCTAATGTCTTAAGCGTGAGTTCTACATAAAGCTATATATTGTATTCTTAGATGATGCTGATTCGTTCGTTTTAGCATTTGCCATATGAGTCATTTGTCTCAGCATACACTATAGTTATCTATATCATATAGCTATATGCCTATATAATATAAGCGTAAAGTATATTAATGTTAGACCTAATACAACTATAACTGAATACAGAATAGAGTTAAACATAGTTAAACATCCGTTACAATACGTACGTGAACCCTGTTACAATCTTTCGAGAAGCCTATGGTATTTCAAGTGTTGATTGCTTAAACGTTATTGCAGACAGTTGATGAAGCAAGATACACAAATTAGATGCAGCCTTCACACCACTGAGCAGGGGGAGGTCCTATCCCGTCACATCCCAAGTACTCGCCTTCTTCGCCTGTCACAAAATCTCTCCCATGCTCAGTGAAATCCTGCTCTGTTATATCGCAAAGCGCCTGATAGTTCTACCCTAACAGTCTAGAATAATGCTAAACATGACACAAATACAACCAGATGCAGCACAGAGTTAAATATCCCTGTCGCTGTGGGGGACCATCCAAGAAGTACTTCCCACCAGTGGTGTTCTCCGTCCTTCTTTACTCTCTCTAGGACACGATGTATCTCTTCTGTGTCATGGTGAACGGTGATCAAGGTTTTTTGTCCATTGTCTCTGACGCGTTTCAGCAATTGGTGCAGGTCATCATGTTGCAAAAGCTTCCTTACCAAGTTCCTTCCTTGGTAAGCCAAAGCGAGATTCATCCCACTTGGAGTAGGTGATAGGTCTTTAATCACTGCGTAATTATCCTGCAAGAACTGATGTGATGTCGCCGACACTTAATAATTAAAGCCACATCCTACAATACTAGTAAGGTTATAGACAGAGAGATTAGAGATTAGAGTGATTGCTGATAGCTCTAGTGGCACTATCTGTGCCCAATACATACCAACATTGTCTCAGGTACCTGTTGGAATGTACCTCAAGAATAACAAACGTCTGTTTAATATCAAGGCAGATGTCTCAAGCCTTGAGAGCATTGCTCTCACAAACCAGCCGTATGGAATTGCTTGTTCTCCAGGCCTCAATCTGGCCACCTGTCCATGAAGGGAACCCATTCTGATGCCCACAGTGCATACTGCACTGGCTTAAGCACCATGCACATCAGATTTGTTACATGCTGAAAGAGAAGGCCTAATGCTGTCAGGACTTCTAATGCATTTAAAGCGAGGAGTGATTTCAATTCCTGTTTCTCTGCACAATCTATCAGGTGTGTGATGTCTTTCGGATCAAGGAGTACCCTTTCTGGGTCTCTGTTATCATTCCCTACTATCGGGAAGGTCTCTAGTGCTCTTCCTTCCTTTATCAGGCTAGATCTAAACTTCCCACAATCTGTTAGTGCATCTCTCTTAAATCCCAAATGCAAATTCACCTCTCTCCTTTCGCTATTCTTTTCAGACACAGCTGGAAGCTGCGGGCTCCGCACCGCTCCCACTGTGCCCATCTCCCTTTGATCATGCACTGACTGTTGTAGAGGCTTCTGATTGGTTGCATGCGCACTCAATCTTGTAAAAGGATATGTGGGTCAAGTCAATGGGTCTGAACACTGTGGCAAAGAGTAGGTCCGGAGACTATTGTTATTTCTTTCTCCGTCGGGTGCAACCTGAGCAGAGGGCGCCAGCCGGATGCCACCTACACCTTCAGGTGCAGTCAGGGTGGACAGTGCTGGCCGTACACTATCATCCGAGCGCCTGTAACTTACATCGCTTCCCTTTCTCTCTGCTGTTTTTTCTTCTACCACCTCCTTAACTTTTGACCAATCCATACCCAAGCCGTGCCCGCAGTTCCCACCCCCCTGGGTGTTACTGCATTCCACCTCCTGAGAGGAGACAGCAAGTGTCCCAACCCCGCTCACTTCTCCCCCTGCCCCCGCAGGGGGCAGATTACACGAAGACAGCAGTTGTTGTGGATACAGCGGAGGGGTTTCAACGACCTTGCATTCCTGCACTTTAGCCGTTTTGCAAGATAAAAGCGCAGACAGTTGAACGCCTTCTTCTACTTGTTCATGAGATGCTGAAGCCGAGGGGAGGGTGAAGTGGGATGCCGAAGGTGCAGATGAGATGTTAGTCGCTATAGCTGAGGGCATATTTACGGTGTTCTCTTCCTCAGGGGACGTGCAAGAAAGTACGCTCCCCGCACACGTAAGCATGACCCTGCCCAAGGGGCGCTCTCCCATTCTCATGGTTAACGCCACTGTGGGTGAGGGGCTCACTGAGGTACGGGACCCCGACCTTGGGTAGGCAGAGCCGCATTGTCTGGCCCATCTGGTGTTCTGGGGGAGGGGCCCTGGGCCTAAGGCACCCTCCCATCCTCGTTTCCCTGCGGCACTATGACAAACTTCCGACATTGGCGTGCGGCGTGCCCTGATCTCCCGCAGGCTTGGCAAGTCTGGTCTGGCCCTGCTTCCCCTTTCTGTTTCCCAGGGGCTCGGCATTGGGCTCTGAAGTGACCAAAGTGTCCGCACTTAAAACACGGTCCCCTTCTTTGATCCTCTCTCATGGCCATCGCCGCTACTAACGCTACTGCTAATCCCTCATTGGTGAGGGGTGTTGTTCTCTGTTTCTCCAGTACATACCTAATGATATCTCCTGGAGTATTGAGGTCATCGGGAGCGGCTCGAATAAGATCCTTAACATTTTTGTGTGATTTCTGTTTAAGACAATCCATGATTACTGCATTATGGGCAATCTTTGGCAGATCTGAGCCTTCTACTGCCCGAATCAATCGATTGGCAAAATCTGAGAATGACTCAGATGGACCCTGGGCTATCTCTGCCCAGGGAGCAGAAGGTTCAGCTGTCCTGGAGAACCTTCTGAAGGCTGTCAGAGCTGCTTCTGTGGCCGCTATCAGCTCTCCTGGGCGAAGGCGTCTGAACTGGCCCTCAGGGGACCCTATCATACCTTCCCCATACCCTAACAACCGTGTCAGATTAGTTACCTCTCCCTGTTCCCTACCATTTGCTGGGTGTTGTGGGTTACGTGTCGCTGCTGCGACTACAGCCCTGAGCTGTGCCAACCACTCTTCCTTCCATAACATATACTGTGCTGGCTCAAGTATCACCTGCATGAGGCTCTCTATATCATATGGAAGCAAAGGTCCCGGCACCATAATTGCCTCCAGTGCAGAAAGTGTAGCAGGCGATCGTAAACCCTTCTTCCCTATTGTCTCAGCGAGGCGAGTTACTACCTTTGGATCTAAAGGAATCCAAACAGGTCCCTGTCCCCTGATCTCTACAGGGAATGCCTTATAATCATCCAAGAGCTCCGCTGCTCTCATCTCCTCCCTTACCCGGCCCCAATCGATAAATAAGGCCCCTTTTCCCAAGTTAGCTGGGACCCTGGCCGTTTGGGAGGGCGGAACGGGTAGCGGGGGCAGAGCCGCAACCATCAATCGCTCAGCCCCTGAGGACGAAGCTGCAACCATCAATCCCTCGGCCCCTGCCCCTACCTGTACCCCTCCCCGTGTAGGATCCTCCCCCTGACGAAAGCCATGCAAAAAGGGGTACTGGAGAGGATACTGGGGCGGAGCCGTCGGTGATGATGGCGACTCTTCCTCCTTCTTTTCCGGTGTTGGTGTTTCTGGCATGGTCGGTGCCTCCGGTGCCATCTTGTCTTGGGGCAGATCCTTGAAGGGGTTAGAGTCTCCCGGCCGCGGTGATCCCCCCCCGCCCGGATCCAAACCCAACAGATCTCTGGCAAGGTTTTTGGCAGTCTTTTCTTCCCTCGCCAACTTCAAAGCCCCCCGAATCGGACCCCAAAATTTAAGCACCGACGCCCCTTGGGACGACATAGCTCTCTGAGCGAGCGCTAATGTCAAAGAGTCCCACTTGCTGGAGTCATAAATCTCATAAGGAAAAGAGAGAAGTCCCTCCTTTTCAAGAAAAGAAAGAACGGTGGCCACCTCCTTCTTAGAAGGGGCGGTTTTCCCGCAGTACGTTTTACAGGCTTGATATAATACCTTAATGACGGATTCCATCGTCGCCCAGGGAAATCAAACCCTCCGCGACCCTCCACCAGCTACCAGCGCTGCTCTTAGCCCCAGGGGATCAGCCCCTCCAGCTCTTCTGCCGCCTTACCACGGCAGGCTCCTGCGTCCGTCCCGCAGCCGGCTGTCACACTTCCACAGGTGAGACTTCCTCACACGGGGCACCATTTGTCGCCTTTGTTTCGGCGACCCTGATTGAAGTCTCCTTGTGAAAGTGTTCCGACAGCCCCGGTCAGTTTCGCACGCTTCTCATGACACCAATATGGTGAGCGGCAAAATGGCGTTAATTGCAAGGAGCACACCCTTCTTAAAACTTTCCCCATGCCTTAGGGCTACTACCCTCGTCTCTGACCAATGGACATGTGGCATGTCTTGTTTCCTCCTTATTTGGTCTATCCTGTTCTTCTCTCTTATCTACAGGTCATTTGTTGCCATGGTTTCCCAGGGGCCAAGGGGCCCCTGGCGACCCTGGCGACTGCCCCAGACCATTCAGTTAACTACAGACTGGAAGCCCAGTAAACACATGCAAAGATGCATAGGTCACTGTATAGCCATGTACTTGAAAATGCACACACAATAGCACTCAACAAGGCAAGTTGCAACCCTTATAACTGCCTTCACACTTTCAAGGAACTCAGCCTTCATGATTATTTTTTCCATGTATTAATACTAAATGTAATTCAATACACTGGAATATTAATATAACAGTGTGACACCATGAAGGAAAACATTTGAATAAAAATACCTTTTCTCTTAGTTTGAATTATCATTTTAATATACCATTGTAGACAACCATAAAGCTAAACAGTGGCACCTTACTGCATAATTTGTATTTTTCAGACAAAGACTTGTGTTGCAGGCGCAGTTAAAAACCTACTGAAAAAAGAATGCTTTAAGAACAAGTACTGTACCTTAAGATGATAACTTTTCCATTAGGCTAAGTAATTTAAATAATCTTCTTTTCATCTTACAAACATTTGTAAGTCATCATTACTCAAACTCTGAGGCAGATTCTGCTGTAGAATTGAAAAAGAGAAGGCAATGGCCAAAAGTACATCCATGGGAAGAGCTGTTGTGTATATTTCACCTAAAATATCTTTTTTTTTTTTTTCTTCCAAACAAATGATGATTCCATTCAATAAATTTAAGTACCAGCAGTCAAATAATATGTACATGATTTGTAATGCAGTCTACGTTTTATGATTTTTTTACAGTACAAAAACTAAGAAGTTGTAATTATCATTTTTGTCTAAAAATAATCTGATTTTATCAATGTTACCCAGTGTATAATTAACAGAAAAAAAGTGGAGCTAAATTTCTGTGTCATTTATCAACTTTAGGTGGCAGCTCAAGAAAAAAAATTAAAGCTAAGACCTTGTTACTCACATTTTGAAATGGAACAGTAGTTTGTGGTTCTGGATGCTCCCTGGGAGAATGAACAAAATAATTGGAATGATTATGCTTTAAATCCTATAAAAAGTATACTCAGCGTATATGGAATTCTGACAGCAACACCAGCAATAAGACTCCATTCAAAATTCCACACTTCTTACACCCCAGAACAACAGCTGAACACAGCTGCCACTCTGGGACTTAGTAGCTAACAGAGAGAGTTAGCAAGCTACTTTGAATTGTTTCTTTTCCTCTTTCTCTTGTTAAATACAGTACTTACTTTTTAATCCTTCTGCCAACTTATGTAAGCAGTAATATTAGCCTGGTCCCTGGAGCTAGGGGGTGGTTACAAACCACCTAAATTCACTCTTAGCATCTACTTCAAGGAAAAATTGGAAAAAAAAAAAAAAAATAGATTTTGGAGTAGGAGGAAATGCACATTTATTTTTGGAAACAAATGTTTTTGAATATAAGAAAATACACATTCATTTTCTTTTTGTGAAAGGTAAAAAAGCATTTCAGGATAATCCTGAAAAATACTTAAACTGATACTCTCAGTTATGACAATCAGAACAACTGTTTCTAAACAGTACTGTTCTTCCATATGTTCCTCACAGAGTCATAGAATGGTTTGGGTTGGAAGGGACCTTTAAGATCATCTAGTTCCATCCCCTCTACTAGAGGCAGAGGCACTTTTCACTAGACCAGGTTGCTCAAAGCCCCAGCCAGCCTGGCCTTGAACATCTCCAAGATGAGGGCATCCACAACCTCCTCTCTGGGCAACGCGTTGCAGTGTCTCACTACTCTCACAGTAAAGAATTTCTTCCTAATATCTAGTCTAAATCTACCCTCTTCCAATTTAAAACCATTTCTCCTCATCCTGTTGGTATATGCCCTTGTAAAGACTCCTTCTCCAGCCTTCCTGTAGGCCCTCTTCAGGTACTGGAAGGCTGCTATAAGGTCCCTCTGATGTCTTCTCCAAGCTGAAGAGCCCCCCAAGAGCTCTCAGCCGGTCCTCTCAGTGGAGGTGCTCCTTCCCTCTGATCATCTTTGTGGCCCTCTTCTGGACCTGCTCCAACAGCTCAATGCCCTTCTTATGTTGGGAGCCCAAGAACTGAACACAGGGTCTGTAGGGTAGAGAGGAAGAGTCACCTCCCTTCACCTGCTGGTCAGTCACAATTCTCTTGATGCAACCCAGGTTGGCCTTCTAGGCTGCAAGTGCACATTGCCAGCTCATGTTGAACCTTTCATCAGCTGACACCCCCTTCCTCAGGACTGCTCTCAAGCCATGTTCTGGCAGTAGTGGGTTGGAAATTCGCAGATCATGAAGGATTCTCCTTTCTATTTGAGAAAGCACTGTCTAGTTTTACACAGATGTCCCAACTCTTAATTCGTGGTAACAATTTTTGTGTCAGTCTCCATTCCAAGTTTCTTCTGTGGTTTTGATTTAGCAAGCATAAAAACACATCTGAGTTCAGTTTCACATCAGATCCTCACGAGAGCATAAGTTCTAAGGACAAGATAATCATTACTCTTTTAGAAAGTTCTCATCTCTTCAGCTTTTTCCTGAAGAATACAAATCTCTTTTCACAGCCAGTTTCCTTAGTCAGCTATTTCTGACTTAATGTAGAGTCACAGTGAATCTCAGAGTCACCAACAAAATCCTACATAATCAAGTTAGAGAAAGCAACATTGTGGTAACTATATTCCCATCCAAAAACAGGTAAAAGAAAGTGATTTTTGGAGTATTCTTTTACTCTCTCGCTGGATCTGAAGACTCAAAGATTGTTATCGCTTTAAAATTTTGGAATTGGAGACATGTAGTCAAATATGATATACTTTTAAAGTTAACATCAGAGAAAAGAGTTTGCGAAGAACAAAACTGCTCAAGTTTTAGACTAACCTCAAGGCTATTTGAACATCTGAATACAGCATCTGCTTTTTCTTAAATGTCACCTTAAAAATTGTTTCAATTCTTTCAAATAATTTCCATGCATTAAGTTTAAATTTGTCAGGGATTCACCAGGAAAGGAAAGTGAGAAACAGAAAGGTGCTTGAAGTAGAAGAGTAGAAGGGTAGTAGATCTATCAAATAACCCTTGAATAACATAAACCCATAGAAAGCAACCCATAGACCCATAACTCATTCTGACTTAGTCCATGAGAAGCATAATGGGAGATTTGGATATTTCAGAGAAGTGCTGGTTATTTACACTTCCTACTATCTTCCCTTTTCAAATTCAGAGAAAAAAAATAAAGAAATGAAATAATGATTACGAGTAGAACAAAAAGTGAAATCAGTAGTGTTACTGCATTATAAATGTTTGTTAGCACCTTCAGTACCCTTTAGAGAGTTACTTTTATCAGAGATTATACAATAAGAGAGCAAGTCATTTTCAACACATTCAGTGGAAACACATAAACATATGTACACTCAGCTCTAATGGTTTGTGCACATAAAAGTAAAATTATATGATTTTTCATGAACTGTGCAAAAATATAGATGAAGAAGTCTGTGAAATGACCCTTTAAAAATGCCTAAGCTGCCCAAATGAATACTATGCAATTTGCTGGAAGCTAAATTAATTCTGAGTCATCCTTCAGCTGTCTAATAGCAAAGACAGTGCACTGTACTGGGGTTAGTCTGGCTAACATGCATTTTCTTTGACATCTCTAGGCCCCGAGACAGAATGCTGAATGTCAAAGTATATCTGTTAGAAGACACTTTCGCTAAGAAAACAATCAAAATGTAAATCAGTAATAACAAATTTTATAAAAGAAAAGGAAAGAGAAAAAGAAAAGGAAAAAGAAAAGGAGAAGGAGGAAGGAGGAAGGAGGAAGGAGGAAGGAGAAGGAGAAGGAGAAGGAGAAGGAGAAGGAGAAGGAGAAGGAGAAGGAGAAGGAGAAGGAGAAGGAGAAGGAAAAAAACAATCTTGCTCTATTATTAGACTTCTTTGAAAATCAGATAAATTATTCATTTCAGAAAGATAAGCAGAAAGCCCTTTGTGGTGTGGTGTGAGATACATGCACCTCTTGAGGTATGTGAGGATGAGAACTTCCAACAACTGTAATAGTGGCTTTTTATGATGAAGATTTCCATTTAAACTGGAAATAATACTCTTTAGAACTGCACTGATTGTCATCATCCTGGTGAACTATCTGCTGCTAAGCCTGAGGGGAGTGGGATACACTGGGGAAAGGGAGTTTTTGCATTGTATCTGATGGAGCTTAGAGTTTTTATTCCATGATATCAGCAAAAACCTAAGCCCTATATATTGCAAACTGGCAAGGCCAGAATCCTATCTAAAATTGCTTAATTCTAAGTAGATAGCAGATAGGATTAGGAATCTTTTTCTGGGAATCAGATAACATAAATGAGCTTAAATTTGACTGTGACATTTCCAAGGAAATGATGAAGCATTAGCCACAGTTTTGCTGTCTTAACTCATGTTAATTATTATACAATGCTTGATCATTCTTTTACTGAAGTGTGGTCTTAGAAACTATGAATTAGTTGTTTGTTATTTAAAGAAATATCAGATCCCATCTCAATTTCAACTACCCTTTCAATAAGCGTTGTTTTTCCCAAATTTACACCTTCATTTTTTTAAGCTACCTTAACAAAGAATCTGATCACTGAGGCAGTCAGAAAACAGAAATAACTTTCAAAAAATTATTTGGACTGTCCATGTGGAGTCCTTTTCTGATTTAAATGAAAGATTTTTTTATTATATAAATTATAAATTATATTAATTATGGGTTTATTTACACATACTCTGAATGAACGAGGAGGAAAACAAAACAGAGCCAGAAGTCACTACAGAAAACAGACAATTTTTATACCAAAAAAAAGTAGCCTGCCCTACTATAGAGAGTAATCTTTGTTTTCTGAAGAAAACAAAACCTTCGATTTTTCTGGGGCCATTTTCAAGTGTTGCTTATCAACAAATACAATTTGTTTGGGGTTTCTTTAGGTACTTGTTAACCATAGTATCACTAAGGTAATAGTATGATATTATTTTTTTCTAAGATATTATGACTATTTTTCAGAGTCATGACTGAAGAATGGGTATCCTTGCATACCACATACTGATGACTGAACAAGTTATTCAGCTTCCAATAGATTAATTGTCTTCTTCTGCAGTTAGAAGTCAGAAGCAAATCAAGTTTATATGTCAATTGGACCGTATCACCTCTTACTTATCTTTCAGTGGAACAGAAATCTTGATCTTTCATGAGCTTATGATTAAGTGGATGAACTATCTTGGCAGCCCTGACAACAACCTCTCAGCTCTCCACATCACCACCCACCTCGTCCCCCTAAACTTTTCAGTATACAGAATTATAGAATCAGCAAGGGAGTAAATTTCAAAACAGACACTTTATGAATATGAATTTTATGTCTATTTTAAAGAACGATATACATTCTCATGAAAATATGTTCCTCTGCATCAAATACACACCAGACTGTAGCAGTTCTTGGCTGTATTTCTGTGCAGTAGGAGTATCTCCTTTATCATCTAGAGTCATCTAATTCTTTCTCAGCTCCAGACTGTAAATGTGTAGCCCTCAATTGCTGAAAAGGCACTTAGCAACTAACGTCTGAGTGAAGAAGATGACAAACATTTATCAAGTCTCAGCTAACATCAGACTCCCTGTACTAAAAGTCTTCCTCTGCACAATGAGTGTTTGAGTTAATGAGAAGCACACCTCATATTACGCAAATAGCAAAGTGACATTTCACAGACTGTAGACTACTCCTGAAAATCCCAAGGTATTCTAAAATGGTTAGATGGTATAACTGCTACATCAAACACACAGTTCTATAAACCTCATCGTGGAACCTTTAATCTTTCACAGGATTCAAATAAAGAAAATTGATTTTTTTGCAGGAAAAGTCTTACTATGAATGAATAATTGAAGTGTGACTTATTCAAGCTTACCTGGAAAAATTTTAACTGTACATATCTGAAATCTCCAGACAACTGCTGTGTTGTTGTGGTGAAAGCAAAGTCTTTAACACAGACATAGAATTTCTGTTACTTGTCTCTACTTTACTAAAACACTAAGTTTAGTAGACTTCTTTATTCCAGTTTCATTCTGCCCAGTATCAGAATGAAAAATTAACAAGAGCCCCATTTTTGCAGTTAAATTTTAAAATCTACATTTATTAATTTACCTGGAAATAAAGAATTTCAAATTAGCACTCACTTAACAGGGAATCTGAATGACAATTTCATGTGTGGGTACACCGAAAAATAGACCATGAGAATTTTCATTTTTCTTCTTTGACTTCCTCTGAAGCCTTTGTCCATGTTTATAAATGCACTTAAACAGATCTTCAGACAATATGAACAAGCACACTTTCACCAAAGACAGTCAAATGTGTTCACTTGCCATCAACTGCAGATCCAACTCACTGTCCTGGTTTCGTCTGGGATAGAGTTAGCTTTCTTCATTGCATCTGGTATGGAGCCATGTTATGGATTTAGAGGGAAAACAGTGTGGATAACGCACCAATGTTTTAGTTGTTGCTGAGCACTGGTTATATTTTCAAGGACTTTTCAGCTTCTCATGCTGCCCTACCAGTGAGTAGTTACAAGAACTGGAACAGCACTAGAACAGCTGTCCCAAACTGGTCAAAGGGATGTCTCATACAATGGTGCATCGTGCTGAAAAATAAAACAGCTGAAACTGGTGACAGGGACTGCCACTGCTCGAGGTTCAGCTGGCCATTGGTTGGTGAGTAGTGAGCAATTGCATTTTCATCACTTTAACTATTATTACTATTATTACTATTATTACTATTATTACTATTATTACTATTATTACTATTATTACTATTATTATTATGTTAATTTTCCTTTCCTTTTCTGTCTCAACCAACAACGTTTTACAGTTTTTCTAATTTTCTCCCTCATGCTGCTGGGAAAAACCTTGTGAATGGCTGTGTGGTGCTTAACTACCTGCTAGGTTAAACCACAACACCCATAATTCACAGTTCTGCTGTGATTTATTTTGCTTTACTGCAATATAATGAAGCGAGTAAATAAAATGCTTACCTTTGTGCTTAAAACTAAGCTTTGGCCATCAGCAGAAACAGAACTTATGCCAAACCCTCTGCAAATCACAGGAATGTATTTTAACTCCCTAGATCCTTCTTCTGGAATACAAACTGGGATATTTTCCACTATGTCTCTTGAACTTTTCAGCAGCTAATATGGGACACACAAGAATTAAATTTACCCTCAGACACAGAAGTAATACACTCAGTAGGTTCTAATAGTGCATAACTTAATGCTAGCACAATAATTTTAGGGTTAAACATGTTTGATAAATATTTTCCTGAGAAGTTACTTCACTTACTCCATTTTGACAGTTAATCAGAGGGAAATTTATTCAGACATCAGGTATATATAGGAGACTTCAGCATGTGAAGATTAAAAAAACATTTTTTCATCACTTCTATTGGCTTTCAAAAAGGAAAGTTTTTCTCCATAGCTAACTTTTCTTTGTGATTAAAACCTTGGATTTGGGTGTCATTGATGCCAACAATGTGAGTACATTTCATTTAAAATTAAAGATTTGTAAAGACTATGAAACATCTTTTTAGATTGTAAATCACAATGTTTTTGGTTTTTTTTTAAACTTAACTGTGGGAAACATATTGTGAGAAACATATTGTGGGAAACAATGTGAACTTAGTTCTTGTGTTCTCTTGGGTGTTCTTTGTATTGAATGTTGGTGGAGGGCAAGTTTTCCAGAATGGAAAAGGGCAAGCTCATTCTCTCTGGTTTAAGTAGTCTTCAGCCTTGTCCTTGGTCTTTCTGCTGTCACTAATGTCAGTGAATCCTATATCAACTGACTCGTAGGAAGTGCCAGAAGATGTCTATGAGTAGCTGTACCATATTGTGCAGCTACAGGTTCTGGAAAGACAGCCTATTTTGGCTATTGTATGTAATTAAGATGCAATTGTCATTCGACTGTTTACAAAACATAACTTTTCTCTAAACTGATATATTCCAGGCCATGAACCCTGATTTATACTTTGGCTTTGGCATCCCATGCATTTGTCTTTAGAATCCAGTTTCATCAATTCGATAGTCAGTGTTTTTTTTTACAGGAGATCTTCAGATACTTTATAAGTAAAACCAAATAAACTCAAGTTAATAAAGGTCTTAATCAAGATCAGGCTTGCCTCATGGTGCTAGTAGTAATGACCCAAGAGAAGAACATTTATCTATACTAGTGAATTTCAATAGTCATTCATACAATCAAAGAACTGTTTCCAGTTCTAATCAAAAGGTAATATTAGCATCCATTTCTATAACTGTGGACAACAGGCTAATAGCTGCTGATAATAGTATTTATATCTCCCAGTGCAATTAATTTCACTGAGAAATTGTCAGACTGATTACCAGCTTGTAGTTCTCCTGTTTACTGTAATTATTACTGTAGTAGCACCTCAAAATCCAATTTACAGCTGAACTTCCATAAAATCTATTTTTGCATCTAAGAAAAAACAACAAAAAGACCAGAAAGAACTCTTGCATGCTCTGCGGTTCTCAATTTAAGATTTAGACAGTGTGTAAAACCAAAACCAAACCAAATCAAAACAAAAACAACTTCATTTCCTATTTTTTCTCCGTTATTTTCCCTTCTTACTTTCATTTGCACAGCCGCATTCAATAGAAGCAAAATGGAAAACCAGATTATTTTGGATTATTTTGCAAATTGACCACCTACTGTTGCATGTTTTTCTTCCATTCATTTTTGTAACGTACTAAGCAGTTTTAAATGGACAAGAAACATGTTATTTGTGTAAAAGGACTTACATTGCTACTAATGGTTCCAAAAGCGAAAAGATTTGACTTCAGCAGTATCTTTTATAATGTATTTTTATAGAAAACATCAATATCTATAAATTATAGGTATTCCAAGTTTGCATAGTGCAAGACCTTTGAGATAAGGTACCTTCATTATGTTCATGGAGTGCAGCTACCATCTCTGGAATCCAGCATAAAATACTGACTTCTGTGCATTAAGCAATGTTCATGTTAAAATCTCTAATCAGTATATAGATGACAGAGAAAATGAAGTACAAATGAAAATATACAGATACAATAAATAGACAGAAGCCAGTTTTACAAGTTTCCAATGGAGTGGATAATCTATTACATCTTAGGTAAGCAAGAATCCATTTTATTGCCTTTTGAGGTAAAATCATCTAGCTTTATAACAAGTGTTTTGTGGTTTGATGTACTCATTGTGTTTGTTTCCAGTTGAATGTGTTTGCATTGTTAAATTAAAAACACCATCAGTCATTTTCTTCCAAATATTCAACCTTACTAAGGTTTTACATAACTGCTGGGCACAATTGGTCAAAACTATCTGATTTATCTTATGGAAACAAATGAAGAAATGATACAAACTCATATAAAATTTTCTGGGACTCTCCACAGATGAGTTTTTCCCTGCTCTTGAGTTTTAGCAGCCAAAGTACATCACTGAGAGAGATAAAACAAAGAAGCTATAACTGTTTGCCATGTACTTATGTGTCTACTTGTATATATTTATGTACATAGCGTAATGCTTAATAATTATATCATTCATAGTAGCTCAGGTAAATTAGCTGCTAGTGTGATGGAATTTAGTGTAAATTGGAATCATATCAAATCAATCTTGCCTGGTTCATCAAAACAATAGTAAGTCTAGCTTTTAATATATTTAATAGTCAGTAACGGGAAACAACAGTACAAATGTACATCAATATTGCTAATTATATTGTAGTACTGTAGTAAGACTCCATGTAAATATTTATTTGCTATTTCTTGATAATATGTTACTAACTTAGATAATAACAAAAAGAATGGAAACTTGTGCATGAGAACTGTGAATACAGCACATTAACATACCTTTCATTGAGTCTACTTGCCAAGATAGCCTATGCAAAAAAATAAAATTTAAGAAAGTTTTAAACTAAAAATTTGAGATTATATATACCTGGTTTCATACAGTAAACATAAAATACATATTCCTAATTTGGGTTGCTCTGTTTGTTTATTTGCTTTTAATTGCCAGCTGAACTTTCTGGGTATAGATGGGACTGACACAGATTCAAGTATGCTGAGCCAGAAAGACATAATTCTTTCCAAAAAAAGTCAGAAGACTTTCAACATGAGAACTATTTGTTTACAATCTTATGTGTAAAAAAGCAACTTCTAGCATTCGCCTGAGACTTTAAGAAAGCATTCTACTCTGCCTAGAGTGAAGTAGAATTCTCAAGAAGGAAGGTTTGTCTTGTTTTAGTTTGGTTTTGAGTAAGGGGAGAAAAGAGCAAATACTCCTACCTTAAGAAAGTCTTTTGGCAGTCTCCTAATATCCTAATATTCAAAGGTCTAAGAGTACCTATGATTATATTTTTTATAAATTCATAGCCAATGGTAGAGTTTTGCTGTCTGTAGATTTAATTTATAGGTCACATTTGTATATAAGAAATGCTCTGGGGTTTGGTATCCGTTCTGCCTGTCTGTCTGTCCTAGCAGGAAGAAATATCTTTGCTTTTTGCTGATTGCTACACACATAGGTGATACATAGAATATATCTATTACGTTGTAGAATTATAGATTATAGAATATACATATTATAGATACTGTCAATGTCCATTTTAGGTATGTTGGTGAATAAATAGAAACAATAGAAATGAACCACGATATAGTAATACCTGCAAAAGCTATTGTTTTCCTTATTTTGCTCTAGCAAGGATGTAAAAATTTCATCCTGGAAACTTCTTGAGGTCCAGTTGAAAAGTATAATCTACCGAAAGAAGAAAAATTCTCAAATTGTGTATGTAACAGTCACAGCAACTACTTTGAAAGTTATTATTATCAAGAACAGTGTAACACATACTCTTAACCAGATTCACATATCCTACTTAGATCCGAGGGATAAGCAAAGCTCTAAATGATTACACACCCACATTATATATATAAACTACAAACAATGAAAGTTTGAGATTCTATTTCTGGTACAGTTATATTTATTTCAGTTTATTTTATGTTCTTTTCAGTTACTCAATAAAGTTTTGTTTTCTAGAGGGAAAAATGAACGTCATTGGGTTTTCTGTGATTGAAGTTTTAACAAGAGGACTTCCCATAAAATCATAAAAAGATTAGTAACATCTTCTGGTAAATGAACACCCATGTCTCCCAAGGGAACAGAGCAGAAATGGTTAGATCCAGCCATCACACTCTACAAAAATAATCACAGGGTGCATCCATACTGACATGAGACTGAGGACCTTAACTTGGAAGCAAACCTTGTGCTTACTACCACCTACTCTGCTTTCGTTGGCATAGTGGAGTGGTCCAAAAATGCCCTCGCCACACTTGTTTTGTATGATACTAAACTGGGAGACAAAGCCCAGGAGCTATTTTGCAGTTAAACCCCTAAGGTGACAATTTTATGGCTGTCTGGTTCTCAATGCCAAATGTTTCTCACTACAGACTGCTTCTATTTAGCTGCACTACTTGCTAATAGAGGCATAACCTCAAAGAACATATCTTTTTCCCTAAATACATTACTTTATTCCATGGAGAGATCTCTTATACTCTCATCCCTCCTGTGAATTGAACTGTCATCTGTACCACCTCATATGAAGACCTACAGCTGCTGTTAAAGCTCTTGTCAGAGCTAAGTAACTGCTTCTGTTACATTCTGCTATAACTTTTCTTCAAGGAAGAGCGGTCAGCTTCTACCTCGGACCTGAAAAGTAAACCACAGCTCTGTGAAGAATAGTTCTCACATGAACAATCAGAATGAATCATTTTTATCTTAAGTTTCAAATCCCCATTGTAGATGTTCATAAAGAAAAGGTCATTTTGTATTCACAGGCCTCATATCTTTCAACAAAGGAAGAACATTCTCAAGTATTATGAAGAAAAATTTGCATTTGCTTTTATAAATAGGTTTTGCTTTATCTGTTATTTTTATTCTTTTCAAGACAACATCTCTTAAAGTTATCTTATGAATGCACAGTGTTTAAATACATATATTGCTGAAGGGAAAGGATAAGAATGAAAAAATGCTGAGTATTTTGTATATAATGGCAATCCATGCTCATGCTACAATAACCTGAACAATACAGTCCAGTATCACTGCAGGTACAAAAATAAGAATTCAGGAATACTTTGTTTCTTCCTACAGAATCTCAGGATGGCTGAGGTTGGCAGAGACTTCTGGGTCCACCCCAGCTCTGGCAGAAACACCAGAGCAGGGTGCCCAGTCCCACATACAGGCAGATAATGAAGATCACCAATGAAAAGAGTCCGCAGCCTCCGGGCAGCCTTTGCCAGTGTTCTGTCACCTGCAAGTCCTCCATCATTTACAAGCTTTGAAGAGAGTAAGCCATTTCTCCATCCCTTGAAGCTTTTTGAGGATGAAAATAAGATTTTTAAAATTAATCCTAAACCCTCTGAGTTCCCATTCCCCTCACTAATCCAAGGAAACATCCATGTTGGGGAAACAAACAAACAAACAAACAAACAAACAAAAAAGACAACACAGCAACAACGACAAAAAAAAGCACCTCCACCATCATCAAACTACAAAGTAATTACTTCCAGAAAATAAGAAGCTCAAATTAACTGATTTTATTTATTTATAGATTATTTTCTTTCTTTGAGAGTTGCAAAGCAAAAAATAAGTTTAAGGTTCTCTTTTCATCCACACATTACAAATTCCACTAGTTACTTCCATAGGTACCTCTTTCTGTTTATTTTTTACAAGTAGTTACCACATTTATCACAAGTTCTAAACACACTTGTAACTTTAATTTGACACTCTGAAATATCTCGTATCCATTTCTTTGAAGTTCTGTTTTTTTTTCCTCTAAAGTTCTTTTTACCCCAACTTCAGATTTTTATTCATATTCATCAGGTATGACATTCTTTCTGTTCTTTTCCTTAGTTACCTAAACAATGTCATGTGAATATCCTGGGAGAACTTTATTCCAAAGTACATAATAGAAAGACAATCAACTATGGCTCTCAGTGTTTCCTGCAGATGCTTAATTACATCCACTGTCTTTATGTTTTAGCCTTGTTTTCTCCTCTTATTGTAAAATATTATTCAAAACATTAAAAAAATTGTCCATGAAGTTTGCACATAGATGTGCTCTCTCTTCAAAGTGGAGATGAAGGGTAAAATAATCAAGTTCCCTTGCATAGAAAAGCTGAGAACATCTCCATACTTGTAAATTCCCAGAAATTACCACAATCTGCTCACTGCTGTACATTCTACTTATCTTAATGAGGCGACACCTTATTCCTGCCAAAGGATATGAAACAGGATGTTGAAATGTCATCCCTCATAATCTCCAGGCAACGAAACTGAAATGGAGTACGAGTTTTAGGAAAGCCATTTTTGGTGACTATTATTAGATCTATCTCCATTTAAATGACTTGTGTGTTGGAAAATTATTATCACTACACTAAATATGTCATGTTCTTTCCACAAACCACAAAATATAATACCATATAATGAAATAGTTTAAATCTACCTCATTTAATTGTCCCTGCTTGTATTGCATAATTGTTGGTGTGTAGTCATTGGAATGTGCTCACCTAAAAAAGGCATATTGTTTCACCTGAAATTCTTTCCTTATCAGCCTGAACTACACCTCTAGATGGTACTTTGACCAGTATTCTAAAGGATAGTGTTGAAGACTAATAGTTTTTGTTTAACTGACTCTTCATCCTTGATAAAGTATAGAAACATAAAAATATGTTTTGATTTATCTAACCTCCATGAGTTGTTTAAATAGAAGTAAAAATATATTTTGGCCTGTGTGTGTACACTGACAGTGGCTTTTCATGTATATTTATTGAGAACAGTATCACCTTATGAATATATAAAGGATCACACCTTGTATCAATAAATCAACTACCACATTTCTTCAGGTTTTCATTATTAAATATATCCAAGCATCCAAAAGCCTCTGAATCTTAAGAGGACTTCATTCTTAAGCTTCAGTTCTGTTAAGGGCTCTGAGTATTCACACCAGTATTTTTGGAATGAAAAAATAAAGATAGAAAAAGTATAGGAGTTATCTAGAAATCTACATATGAAGGCAACAATTTGAATGGAAACCTCAAATTTTCAGGCTACTATCCAATCCACTGGACTGTTCATATTTTTTGTATTCTCAACCAACACATTATTCTTATCTTATATACTCTGAAATACAAAGTGAAGTTTAAAAAGTCTACGTTCTCTTATAATTTAAGATTGCAGTGAACATGACAACTTACATTGTAGTCCTTTCTCTTGATAGGATCTGTTTCCTAGAGTACTGCAAGAATGATATCCACTTTTTAAACTGATCAAGTGAATTTACCCACCTTCATAAGTAGTAGTCAGGTTTTAGACTCCACTACAGCAGAAGCTTAATTTCACAGGGTAACTCCTGAAATTTTCACTGGCATAAAGACCAACCACATTTACATTTATAATGATTATAATTGTTAGCATAATTGAATGCAAATTGCAAATAGTTTTTCTATAATTCAAGTTATAACAATGAAACATTGAATTCACAAACTGTAGGAAAACCCATGAGAGTTAGCAGTAAATTCCAAGAAAGCCAGAAAGTATGCAGCACTGCCTGCAACAACTTTATATTTACTACATTTGAGGAATTTTAGATCTACTTTGTCTCTCAGAATTCATGGCATACAAAATGACTTTATGAAAACTGAATCAGAGACAAATGCATTTCACAGAATTACACAGGTCTTGGCATAACTCTATCTAGCCGCTAGTAAGCTAGCTTCAATCAGGTTAATATTTATAGAGAAATCTTTAATTAGTCATTTCATGCAACGGATAACATGTAATTGAAATAAATACACCTTACACTGAGCAGCCTGATTAGTCATAAATAAGCCATGTAGTAATGCTGAGGGTAATAGATGGATGCTGTATTTCCCTGGTACCAATGCTTATTGACTTGAATAGCTCATGATGATGACGTTGTTTTAATGAACTGGAGCTGCCAAGGCAAAATAGAGGGCAGTTTGTGTCATAAGGCTATAGCCCCAACATTTTAGATAATGAGCATAGACTAATTTAAGAGGACATGAAATAACCTGATTACAACAATTCATTGTGTTTGGGCAAAAAGAAACATACACACAGATAAGTGCAATTGGAGTTTGACTGTAAATATTTTTTGCAGAATAACCACAATTATACACACAGATCTGATTTGCCACATTCTCCCGAGGGAAGAATTCTTTCATTATTACCAAACTGACTATATATATATATATAAGGTTATCTGACAGACAGAAACTGGAAGTGAAATTCTGTTTCTTATTCCATAGGAGTATGCTTCTGCAATATGAAGAACTACATTAAATAGAGCTTGGGATAAATAAATAATTTGTTGTGAAGGCAACCTTCTATATAGGGCTGCTGAAGATTTCTCTTTGTTTAATAGTTACATGTACGTATAAATTTGCACAGGTGTTTAAAAGCTATACATAATTATTTATAATATTTACATAGCTACACGTGTATGCACTGCACAGACATGTCATGTCATCACAGACACTTCAAAACAGCAGTTTTTAATTCCTAAGAGCTGGTGAGCACTTGGATATGAACTTTATAAAATAAAAGCAACAGTTACGATTTTTAAAACTCAGCAGATTTATTACCCTAATCTTCTCACTGTGACAAAACAGTTTGCTCTAACAAAGGCTAGAGGGGAATTAGAGTGGAAATGTGGAATTCTAGATAAGAAAATGCTACAGATTGTAGGCAGTATGAAAATTTTAATGAAAAAGGCACCCAAATAATTAATGAGTGCGTACAAGATCCAAAAATAAACGTGTTTGGACGTATCAATTAATTATGTACATATTTTGTGGTTGGCTGCCAGCAAGTTGTCAATATGACCTATGAAGTTTGAGATCTTTAACAGGGACATAACACAAATAGCAGATGTATAACAGAAAGGAAAAGAGGCAAATTGTGTATAAACTTTACCTTTGTCTGTAAACTTTTTCTTCAGGACTCCTTTAGCTTTTGGTTTTTTTCTGGGATGTTTTCTGCAGACGTCTGTGAAGAAGGTAATAATCGTTCTTGTTCAAGAAAAGGTGAATTGTTGGCATGATGAGATCACATTTTGAGCTTTTGGTGAAATTTTATTCTGTGTTCCTAAGGATGAAAAAGCAAAAACACCGAAGAAGAACAGTGGAGGTAAAAAAAAAAATATATATATATATATATATATATATAGTAAAAATATAGTGTACAGTCTTGTTAATAGCATCTCTGCTGTATAATGTAATTTGGGAAACTTTGGATATTTTTATGCATTTCGGAGGACTAAGAAAAAACATTATTTCATTAATCTTTAACTGTGCACAAGAGAACCAAGATTTCCTAGACTTTTTTTTTTTTTTTTTTTTTAATTTTAATTATTCCTAGCTTCTAACCAAGTACTTTCTATAATTCTCTTTTGGCATCTTGTTCATTTTACTGAATTTCAAATAATTATTTCATCTAACTTTATGAAGCTCTTTTTACTTGTCATTGGCTTTTCAGAAAATAAATTAACTGTGAAGACTATGCATACCTAGACAATGATTTTTAATGAATCTCTGTAACCTACATATAAAATAAGATGTATCTAATTTTAACTTTATTTTGATTACAAATCTCATCTTTGTTTTGATTGCAAATCCTAAATTATATATATGGATGACTCTGCAGTCATCCATTCATCCCAGTTAAGGATTTCCCAGTAAGCAAAGAGAGAATTGAGAATTATTCTAACATTTGCTTTAAGAAAGCTTAATACTGATGAAGAACCCAAGAAGAAAACAAAAGTAGGACATGGATTCACAACACGTCCAAATTCATTTGAGTTCAGCCTTTGCCAGCTGTTCATTCATGAGCTAAACTATTATATGCTCTATGCCATTTTGCTAGCAACTGTGGGGTCATGTGATGAAGACCAAGACTTACCATGAGCTATTTGGAGATCACTGCTTTCCCATCCTGCACAGTCTGCCCATCTCTGCTAGTCACTCTATATGAATTCTGAAAAGAGACAGAGAAAAATTATAGTGATTCTAGAGGTAGGAAAATATGTACAGTTTCTGATCACTGTTCCCTTCTGTAGAATCTGAAAAATATACCTTTCGCTATCTCACCTCACCATTGCAATCCACAGCAATTTCTTCAAGCAATAAATCAGAGTTTTCATGGTAGTTCTCTGGAAGGATTGTGAAGATACAATTTAGTTACTGATGCAGATGCAAGAAACCAAAGGGAGAAGAATTAGTTGTAATGGGAGCAAATTAAAATGAGTGACTGGATTTTAAAATCCTCTTTCTTTTAATTATTAGCTTAGTTATATTAGCTATTTTTCTTTTTCCGCAATTATCTCAACAAATGAATGTATTCGTTATAAAAGAGTGTCACGCCGTGGTCATAATTATTTTGGGGAAAACAAACCAGACAAACATAAAAAATCACAACATAAAACTCTCTTTTTGAGCCTCTCTGTTGAATTCTAGTAGGTCAGTTACTGTCACTCATCGCTACAGTTTGCCAGAGCAAATAAACAACTGCTTACATCCAAAGCCTGTTTTATAAAATTCTGTAAAAACATCTGTGGACAGCTTTTAGTTTCACTGATCTTTCAGTAATATTCATAAAGCTTTAAAGACATCCTACCTAGCAGCATTTCTGAGGAAAGCAGTTTTATTCTACTGCTCAGTCAGCTGCGCCGTAACCACTGTTTATGGCTTCTGGAACATGCATGGGATGACATATATTAATCCATGATAGTTTGTTTCTCCTCATCATCTTGCTAAAAATCTGAATTCTCAGTGAGATTATGTAGCAAATTAAGAGTTGATTTAATTTCACAGTTTAAGTACCATAGCACAATATATGCCACATACAAAGTGCATCTTTATCTTTTTTTCAGCATTTTTTTAGAAGAATGTTGTAAAAATATTAGAAAGTTTTCCTAGCATGATAGCTTTACTAGATTTCATTGTCAAACTATTAAATAATGTAATTTCACCTATTATGATTTATTAGAGTTTATTACTTAGTTTTCTGCTTTCTCTCCATAAATACCATGGGGAATAAAATTGCAGGTACTGAACTCACTAATATTTGCAGACTAAATCCGACTTACTAAAAGCCAAAAGCTTTATTCTTGTTTTAAATTAAATGCAGAAGACACATTTGTTTACCAATTAGTAGATTGTAAAAACTACAAATCCATCCTGTAATAGTTTTATTTCTCCATTCTACAGCTCCCAGTGAAGCATATAGAATTTTACAGTTTGTTTTTTTCCCCAGGTACTTTTCTACTAAGGTTACATATATGTAAAGTACAGAGGAAAAGTTCCAAACAGGTAAAGCAGCACAGAAGCACTCAGATGTGTAGTAGTTGATGTTACAATGTTGAAAGTTCTATGCCTCTCAGATGAAGACATTCCAAAAAGTGCTAACACTCACATGCAGACAAATTTACTACAGGACAGAGGTGACATGGTAGGCTAAATCCTCAGTCACTTTTTGATATAGTCTGATGATCAGCAGACACAGAAAACAGGCAGTACTGATTTCAGCTTCATGAAAAGACAGTGTAAAAGTGTTGGTCATTTCAATGAGAGACTTAAGTGCTAGCCTCATTGATTAAAAGTGTGCTATCTTCACAAGAAAAGCAATTATACTTTAAAAAATTAAACTTCCTTTCTTCCTTTAGTACAGGATATGCAACTCTTCTCTACATCATATCCCAGTTTTTGGATTCTTTGGTAATTTTAATGTTTTAATCATCACTTTATTATCATCTTTTCCTACATTAAATTTCTAGAAATGATTTGCCATATACTTTGAAATCAAGGTCCAAATTTTGACAACAGTCCCTTGTTTAATAGCAATCAATTATCTTCTACTACCATTTACAAATAAATTTCTTTTTTCTTGTTTGAATCCAGTTTTAGCTTGAGCTTACAAGTTATCATGCTGCTGAATTCTCATCTGTTCCATTTTTTCATGGTACCTAAATAGCACAAGAAGACTTCTACTGCCGTGAGATCACTGGGAGTATTACTTAACAATACCATTGTCATTCTAGCAGTTTTCATCTTTTAATCATTATATTCAGTCACCGAAAACAAGCAAGTGCGCAGAAATTGGTATTTAAATGCAGTCTGCTTTTCTTATCTTTCTACCAGCTGTCTTTATCTGTACACTGTCACATAGACACTTACAAATGAGTCTGTTTGGAAGCAATTGATCTTTGACTGATGTTGAGATGCAGCAAAGATGCTCCAGTATAATCAGAGGAAAAATACCTTTGCTCTCCCAGCCTTGCAACACGCAAAGAAAATTCACAACTGAGGGAAGTTAAATACAGATCTTCTTAGAGAAATCTCTTCTAAATCAGCTCACTGACCTAAAATTGAATGCTGCCAAATCAGTAAGTTTCAGGTGACTATAGGACAGAATATATCTCAGTTATTCCAGTTGCAATCTGAAGATTTGCTTTGCAACATATGAATCAGAAACTATGGAGGAGAACAGACCACATTTCAGGCCCAGGATGTTGACCTGGGTAACAGTATTTAAAATGGTCTGGAGTGAATGTTTTCACAGCTATTTTTTCAGAGCCTTTGCTCTATTCTTGATTTCTTTAACACCTAAGATTCCCACATAAGCATAAATTAAAACTCCTGAAAGAAATGGGAAATTGTATGAGTCTGTATTATTGTTTGTTATTATTTTTCCAACTTTCCTCAATAGCAGTGGCCAATATTACCTGATGGTATTTCATAAATAGGTCATGCCTACATAGCCAGAGCTGAAAAAGAATAAAGGCACCTTTACTGTGCCTTTACTTACTACTGTGCTGAAATACTGCAGACCTATGACATTCCAATTTTTGAAAACATATCTGGGAACAAGATTTGTGGAACAACATGCATACATCACCAATCTAGGAATCGATTTTGTAATGACATAAAATTAAGTCTTGGTGATTTCAGACACAATCTGAGGTCACAGTTTCATATTTTAGCAGTAAATGACGGCATGAGAAGCGCTTCAGGAATCTGAATGGTTTACTACATCTGCTTCATAATCTTCTTAGCCTTGCCAAGCCCTGGCAAACTTGTGTCAGTGTAGGAATAATTGAGATGGTTCTTTCTGCCAACCTTCTAGTCAGAAAAGTACAGAATTTTTGTTAAAGTCTACGTTAGTCTGCCATCCAAACAGTCATCATAATGCAAACAGAGACATAAAAAATAAATGTAGTTGGATGTGGTTGGGGAAGGAAATGAAGTAACAAGAAGGAAAAAGATAGAAAGTAGCAATATTAAACATTAAAATTTAATTTTATAATGATCAGTTGTGGAAAATCCTTTCTTTACTTATTTTGGTCAAGACATATCTGAATGAGGCTGATGAAAGTCTAGTGAGATGGGGACAGTTGCAGCTAGAAGGACAAAAGTATTGAATGCCTGTAACACTACCATCAGATGAAGAAGTAGAAAGCCTATTATGTTTCTTGCAATTCAGTTTATCAAAAGATTTCTGCTGTGTTGTAGTGCCCGTTCTTTGTAATCTGACATAATCCCTAATGGGCAAATTTAGTTGTCTTTAAACTGTTGCTGAATGTCAACTTCTCTCTGGTGAGCTAAGCTGAAAATTTTGCCTGGGACAGTTCACCAAACTTCATATTTTTGAGCATCTGCCACTGAGTACAGGAGGTATTACAGAGCATTATATGGGATTTTATGCAGCTCATGCTAGAGCCTCTTAAATATCTTTCAAAGAATAAGTGGAGGGGCAGTTTTAAAAAAGGGGACCTGTTCAGTTTGAAGGCTAGCTGGAAGGAGGCAAGCTTCCCTAGACACAGAAGAACAAGATAAAAATAGATTATCATCTTCCACTAGATTGTTAAGACCAATGGAAATCAAAACATGAAAATATGGACAGAGGTCAGCTGAAACTCCGTGGGTAGTATTTTTGGTTTAGATTAGTCTTACAGCTGAGGAAAAAAGCACTGCAAACTACAAAAGAAGGTGCTGGTTCATTTGAGACCTTTTTTATAACTGCAATTGTAGAGGTTTTTTAGGAAATAACAGTTTGTCTATGCATGCAAAAAGCCCTCAGTCAGATTTAATCAACTTGAACACCTCAGGAAGTAGCTCTGGGGCCTTGGCTAAATTAAAGAGAACACTTCTTGCTTTGAAATGGTGTATTTCAGTCTTTATAGACCAAATTCCCTTTTTCCCTCCTGCAACAGCAGTGCTAAACCTCAAGGCCTTTTCTAAACCACATATCTCACTTGGAGCTCCTATTTTAAATTGTCTAGTCTACCTACATAGCTTACTATTCCGCCAGATCATATGACTGCTTAATGTAATGTGATATGATGCAAACTTCAGCTTGAATCACTGTTGAAAACAAATGACACTTTCTGGGGCAGGTTAAGAATTAGAAAGGGGAAATAAATATTCTCTGCATCAGTCTGATCAACAGACTGGCCTTTTCCTTTTGGTGGACTATGAGAGCAGCAACTTTGCTTTTGTGTTTTAATAATACTGGCAAATAGAATTAAGGGGAACAGAATTTTGAAGTGGTGAAAATTCAGTCCCATGAAAGAGGTTCTTGTTCGATAAAAAGAGGAAAAATACCCAGCATATAGAAAAACAACACAACGTTGTCTGAAAAATTATTTAGGTTGTATAAACACTGTTGTTTTCGCCCAAGGAAAATATAATTAGTTATTGGACTACATTGCAATGTTTTGATAGCAGCAGTTTTACCTCAGTATCACCATTCTTAATATCACTCAACTAGTTAGCTTTATATAATACTACTGAAAATGTAAATAAATTGACCAGAGGTATATAGCTTACTGTCAAAAACTGCCTATAAGGTATTAAGTTTGCTTGGAGAATCTGCAATTTATCATCAATTTAAATCAACGGGTCTGCACTGGGACTCAGTGAAGATGAACTATATTATGATCAATAGGTACATTTTTAGACTTGAACAATACTTTGTCTTGTTCATGAAGACAAATGACTGAATTTTAACCTCCTGTCACAAACAATGCATTTCTTGTACAACCACCCCTGTGTCCTGTAGGACTTCAAGAAGGAGGATAGTTTTCCAAGTACGGTCTTGCTCTATTATATTTCTCTCAAAACTTGTAAAATTTCATTCTACGAGATAAAACAATTTCACATATTTCTGAAAATAAATTTTAGGCATAGATAGACATTTGTACAATACTGTAAATTTTTACTGAAAATTCATAATTCATTTGATTAATTCAAACAACTCATTCAAAGGGTGAATCACAGAATCATAGAATATCCTAAGCTGGAAGGGACACCAAAGAACAATTCCTTCCTTCACCCAGCTGCCAGTGTTGCGTCTGATGCACACCACAGTATCATTTATCCCTTTGGCTGCCAGGGGACAATGCTGACTCACATCCACCTTTCTGTCAACCAGAGCCCCAAAATCCCCTTCTATGGGACTATTCTTCAGTCTCTGGTCTCCACCATGCACATGTATTTAGGGTTGCCCTGTCCCAGGTACAAGAAACAGCTCTTACTCTTGAGATATAGCATTGTTGCAGATGGTAAGACAATTATGATAAGCTAAGAAAAAGATAAGTTTTATACAAAGCGTATCACGTAATAATTGCTGTTCATTCCTTAGAGAAAGAAACAAGCTTGCTACAACAGATGTTTGAAATGTTTGATGCACTGTTGAGAGTACCTGGTGAATGAGATGTTGGCAACAAGATGAAGGCTGCAAGATAAGCCTCTCCAACAAGAAGCCAGGGCGCAATGGACCCACCACAGAACAGCTGATGGCATCTCTGTGAAAACTTATCTTTTAAAAAGAAAACACCTCACAGGCAGTGAAAAAGGGAACAGAAGAATGAGAAACAACAGTGGTGACACCATGTTCACAACAAGAGAAAGAAGTGCTCGATGCAAATGTTCCTGAAGGACTGCAGTCCATGCAAAGCCACATTAGAGCATAAGAACAGTGCAAAGAGAAAGGAGCAGCAGAAGAGAACAACAGTATCCTGCTGATACCTCCCCACTCCCCACCCTCCTGTGTTTCTTGGTAGAGGGGTGTATAGGAGTCTGTAGGGAAGGAGCAAATCTAAAACTAGGGAATGGAAGATCTACTATTAGAATTCAAAAAAAAAAAAAAGAAAAAAAAAATAGTTTATTAAGGTGCTTCAGTTGAATTCCATAAACTGTCTTTCAATAACTTCCACACTTCCAGCAGTGTGCCCAGGTGGCCAAGAAAGCCAGTGGCATCTGGGCTTGTATCAAGAATGGTGTGGTAAGCAGGACTAGGGAAATAATTCTGTCCCTGTACTCGGCACTGGTGAGACTTCACCCCAAGTACTGTATTCAGTTTTGGGCACCTCTACAGAAAGGACATTGAGGTGCTGGAACAGGTCCAAAGAAGGGCAACAAGGCTTGTGAAGGGCTTGGAGAATATGCCCTACGAGGAGCAACTGAAGGAACTGGGGCTGTTTAGTCTGCGGAAAAGGAGACTGAGGGGAGACCTTATTGCTCTCTTCTAATATCTGAAAGGTGTTTACAGCAAGAGCAGGGTCTTTTCTCACTGGTGACAGGCGACAGGACATGAGGAAATGGCCTTAAGTTGTGCCAAGGTAAGTTTAGGTTGGGTATCAGGAAACAGTTCTTTACAGAAAGGGTTGTTAAGCACTGGAACAGGCTCCCCAGGGAGGTGGTTCAGTCACCATCCCTGGCTGTGTTTAAAAACCGTTTGGATGTGGTGCTCAGGGACATGATTTAGCAGAGGGTTGTTAGAGTATTATTGGTTAGGTTGTGGTTGGACTCTATGATCTTTAAGGTCTTTTCCAACCTGAGCAATTATGTGGCTTTATGATTCTAACCACAGAGCTGCAAATAATATTCACTGTAACAGATTTTGTGCAAAGGAGCCTCAATGACAGCTGAGATTCTTACCCTGAGCTGTGCTTTTAACAAATTTATTTACTCTCCCAAAAATTTAAGCAGTCAGATCAGGAAAATATAATATATATGCATATGATTTGATCTAAACACAATTCAAATCACTTGGTAATATTCAGTAAAACTATATAGAAAATTACCCAAATCGCATGGATTCAACCGCGAAGCAACCATTACTTGCGAATATTTCTATTATCTAGTCACAGTTTCATTTTTCTGTTTGCTCTGCAATCTGCATCATTAAAAATAAAATAAAATAAATAATCTAGCATATCCAAAAAGGCTGTGATTCATTTTAAGTTCACAGCAAGCGATGTAAGATCCAAAACAGTTCTCCCGGATTATTTTTTATTCTCTTAGATTAAGTCAAAGACCTACTCTAGCTGATCTTTTAATTAAAGTTCTACACAATGGACTCCAGCTTTCTAATTAGTTCAACAAATGTTCCTGTATCAGATTTTAAGTTAAACTATTGCCTAGCAGAACAGATCCAAACAAAAGCTGGTAATTCTGGATGAGCTTATCTCTCCACAGGTTTTCTGAATATTTAACAGAGTATATCCTCCAAGACCATGCTTTTTGGAGGTGAAATCTGAGGAAGAACAAGTTGCCATTTCAAAGCTGATTCAAGTACATCATCTCCAGTTTTCCCTATTGTAACTTCTACAGCAGGATCCCTGTAGACAGAACCTGAAACTCTCACGTTCCCAGACCTTTTGTGAAAATCTCTCTTAAAAGCGTAATTTCCTGCCAACAACTACCTACGTAGTAGACAAAGTTTTCAGGATGCTATAACTTCCAACAAAGGAGAAATCTGATACATTTGTAATTTGTCCATTTCAGATCTATCCCACCCCTAGAAGATAACCACACCCAGCATTATAGGAGGAGATATATTTCAGAGACTAACATCAGCACTTATCTCCTGCCATTAGCTCTGTCTCAAAAACAGATTATAAGCAAAGATAGATCAATAGGAGTGCTGTGAAGCTACTCATCATAGAAGCCTCTTGAAAAAAACAGAAGTAACATGGAATGCCATATCAAAGGTAAGTCATATGTTAAGAGGGGCAGAATATGCTATATTCTTCCATGGAATAAAGTTACTATATAGGTTACTAAAAGTCATCCAGAATTGAAGTATATACTGTTCATTTAAAGTTGCCAATTTTCTATTCAAATCAAGGATGTATTGACTACTGAAAAGTTAGAAACAAGATATCATTGCAATTATAGCTCATAACAGGAAAATTGTTCCCATAGAGCAGTATGAAAGAAAAAAAGCTGTTTCTTTCTACTGTTTTAATTTTTCCCTTCAATAGCATTCAAAAGCAAAATTTGACAATCACATATATAATGGTTGATGGGTTACCAAGGTTTAGACATTCTGCAGTTCTCTGCAGAATGAACTATTATCTTTCCTTATCTTATATTATCTTACCTAACAGAAATGAACTATTATCTTTCTTCCATGAGGACTACCACAATCACAGGTATGGTAAAATAAGAAAGTAAAAAAAAATTAAAAATTGCAATTAAAATAGAAATAAAAACACAGTCAAACTCTGCATTATGTGTAGCTCTCACATTTTATCATTATATTTCCTTCCATTTTAATTGTTTTAAGTCATTTTAAGCTTCCTGGATGTGAAGAGGGAAAATATAAACAGAGGGGAAATGGAAAAGGGGAGGTGATGGGAAGGGGAAGGAAAAAGCAAAGAGGATAGCTGATCTTTTCTCTACATTACCAAGTTAAAGAGTAGCATCCCCTTATTCTTACTTTTTAAATTACAACCAATCACCTTTATGAAATCTTGATGCAGCCAGATTGCAGTTTTCAGCTTCCATATTCTCTGCAAATTGTATGAAATGCTCCAATTTGAAATAAATCATAGGTCACACCACATAAACTCCTGGAACCTTGTCAGGAACCAGACTGAAACAAAGAATAATAATTTTTCTGCAAATAAATGTATAAAGAACATAAACCTTTCAAAAATGTTTGCTATTTCTCTCTCAAATGAAAGAGTGTTCGACCAGTTGTTTACCTGTGTTGGTCACTGATCATGGATTTTATCTCCTTAGTGCATCTTTATTAAGTAACTTCCTGGTTGCCCAGGCATGATGACTATGTATTTAAACCAGTGACGCCGTGAAAAAGAAAAAAAATGTTTTTTTGTAAGAGAAACAAACAAAACATGTAAACTGGGGAGAAAAAATATAGCTCACTGTTGTTACAAAGGTAGTTAGAGAGTCCATCTTACAAACAAGTCATGTCTTTATTTTTGAACTGAATCAGAAAGAATAAATGGATGACTCTCATTTCTATACCTCAAAATCTCTCCTCTTCAGGTTAGGCCAAAATGTCATTTCTTCAAGCTTCTTTACAGCTTTGAAGTGGAGGTCCCTAGCTATGGCTTCTGAATCCTCAGTTTACAGTTTGACAGTCATTTTCAGAAGGAAAATCATCACTTACAGAAGGAGCCGACACAGAAGCTTGTTGATAAATTGAACTGTGTACATACTCGATATTGTGACATACTTGTGTATTTTTCATAAAGTGCATAGGACTGTGAGAGTTCAGCTGACTTTGCTTGAGCAAGTACCCCTTCTCTGAGCAAAGCAAATAATGTAATGGCTGCCCCATGGACAGCACAGTACTAGACACAGCCTAATCAGTTACGATACAGGGCTGTCACCTTACCTCCAGTTTTGGTGTGGTGTCTACAGTAGTTCAGGGGTCTGCATGCTGTGTAGACCTACTAACACCATCTGTAACTGAAACTAGTGAGAGTCTAACTAAATACTGAGATCAATATTTATCAATAATTAAAATTCATATTTGAGAGTTTTCTGACTTAAAAAAAAAAATCTAAACAAAACAGACAGACATAACTATTTTCAAAATGTCTAGAATTCATCAGCAATAAATTTTTAAGACTATTTTAATTTATAATTTAAATTATAATGAGTTCTGAAGATAATTTCGCTTTTTTTTCCACTTCCTCCCTTCCTTGCCTTCTGTCTGCTTTCCTTTTCTTTTTTTTTTTCTGTTCCCTTCCCTTTCCCTCTGTTCCCTTCCCATCATGTCCCTTCCTTCTTTTACCTTCTTTTTACCTTTTACCTTTTTGTTTGCTGCCAGCTGGAAAGCAAATATTTGAAATATTTCTCAAGAAAATTATTTTCCGTGAAATTCTTTCCCTGTCCCAGAGAAGATCTGAGCAGTTCCTTTCTAAGATTTAAATTGTTCAACTAACAATTTAAAGCAACTATTCACTTTCTTAGGCTGTAGGAAACACCTTCCACAAGTCTCCATAAGTCTCACCTGAAATACTCCTCCTTTCCTTCTATAACCTTATCTTCATTTTTCTTTTAACACAGCTTTCTATGCTCTGTTTCTCCTCAGTTTCAGAAAACATTCCTGTTCTATTTATAGGCTTCTTCACAGGCTTCATAGGCTTCTTTATATGACTTTCCCGGTTAGGTAGTTTTGACCTTTTCCCAAGTCCACGCAGACAAATTCAAAACACATTTCTGCTTCTACTCATTCTCCTGAGGAATTCAGTTCTTGAAAGGAGAAGGCTTTGATATGCACCTAGATTTTTCAGTCACTCTGTGGGTATTCTTAACAACAAAAGCAATAAACTCATTCTCTCTTCTCTCTGTAACAGAATTGTTCACATCTCATACAGTTGTTATGCTTCCTAAGAACTACTATATCAAACATTCTCCTGTAAGTAATCCCTTGCACTAAGAGGCTGCTGGCCATACAGTTCACAAAGTGGTTAACACAAAAAAAATCCAATTAAAATATTTAGATTTACATTTCTGGCAATAAATATTTCAGATTAAAGATATTTCATATTATTTGAATTTCTTACTAAATCGGGAAAATAAAAGTCATAGACTCAAATGTTATTTAATGACCACAATGTTATAATATTTAAGATCGACATTATCTCAGACTTTCTGAATGGCCTTTTGTTTCCTCGATCCTAACAACATTTGACATTTGTGCCTGTGGATAGAATACCCAGCAGCTAATGGTATCCTTCTCAAACTTTTATCCCTTGAAAAGCAAAGCGTCTGGTGATGTAATGAAAAGTATAGTGTCTTCTAATGACATTTGAACTTTTGTTTAGCTCCTTCTCTCCTTTGATCTTTCTGCTTTTACCTTCTAGGGAAACGTCCCTAGGCTGGGATGCTATGGAAGGACTATTCCCGGAAAACTCTTGTCTGGAGAGCAAAATGGAGTGAGTAGGCATTATCTCTCAGTGAGGATATCTCAGTGTAAAAATGTTGCCTCCACATGGTCTTCATCAAGGCAGTAATAACTATTAGAATGAAGCATTGGTTTGTGCACAGAAAACTATCATTTCTCTGTTGGACTATGAATAATGAATTAGTGGCTTATTTTCTGTCTAAATTATCAGCTAATTATTATTTCTCAGACAAGCAATAATCCCTTTCATGAGAGAAAGCCTTCAAAGGGAATATTTTCAATCAAGAACACAAAGAGCTCAGAAATGTAAAGCAAAGAAAGGTTAATCTTGGTTTTGGTGCAAGCCTTCCCACTTCTCTAATCTTTTCAGAGCCTCAAGGAGTTGGAAAGGCCTCAAATAAAGAGACTTTCATTTATCACTCTTCTAAAATCCATTTAAAATCTGTATCTGTGAACCTGATCCATTTGTATTTTTAGTGTAGGAATTAGAATGTTAAATGGTGACAGGAAAGATAAAACAGAAGGACAGAGACATGGCAATGCTGTGCCAACTAGACCTGGAAAAACATCAATAGGGACTGATGGATTGGGTGGAGAAAGAAGGAAAGTCAGTTAGGCTCCCCCTAAGCCGCTAGTCTGAGCAGAAGGCACCACTGCCTTTGTCCCAGAAAGCAGGAAAATGCAATGATGCTGGAAAGTCCTTCTGTTGGATCATAGAATCATAGAATCACAAAGGTTGGAAAAGACCTCCACGATCATCCATTCCAACCACCCATTGATCACCAATATTTCTCACTAAACTATATTCTTCCTGGCTCCCTGCTGAATCAAACAGGAATGCTGGAAATTCTCATGCTAAATAAGAACATGAATTCACCAGGATAATGTGTGTGACATGGGACAGACATGTCTGCAGCACACTGCCATCTTTGGGCCAGATGCCTATGTTCTGCCAGGGCCCTCTACCCACAGAAATCAGCTCACAAGCAATAGGGCTTGTTTGGATCCCATCATGTTCTCCCTTGCCTGTCTGATCCCAGGACTGAGTCAGGAAAACATATTAGCATAGCTGTTCCAGGCATAGCTGAGCTCAGAAAAGCACATCTGAGCAGAAAAGGACATAGAATTCTCAATGAGGCTAAAAGGTCACAGGAATTCACATCAGTTCCCCTTTCGTTCTTTCCATTGCAGTTAGATCAGCTACAATTCCAGTCTCTTAACAGAAATTACAGTGCTGCTTTTAATCAAATTCTGAGAATAATGTCTGGCAAAGTGACTGCAGTCATCTTTCCTAAGGCTGGCATTGTAAGCATAGTGTGGTACTCACTCTGTGCTAATAGATAGTAAGAGGTCTGCTCCCAGAGATGAACACAAAGGCAGCAGAGTGCAAAGAAGGCTGATGGGTTTTAGAGGAACTGTACATCAGGGAATTAATAATTCTCACTGAATGAATCATGTTCTATGTAGTCAACACAGCCTAATATCATCTACTTCTACTTATCTTCACAATGTCAGCATGATTACTGGCTATATCACAGGACACTGGCTGGATTTGCTGCCCAGATATTACACACTAATCACAAGTAATCTAGAGAACAAGTCAGTTTTGATTCATAACTTTGCTTAATGTGCTTTATAGAATACAGAGACAATAACACATGCACATTCATCTTCATTGTTATTGCTGCAAAATTTTGAAGGGTGTCTATAACAAGCTTTTCCCATTTAGATAAATGACCATATTAGGATTTTAAAGCACTCAGTGCTGTCAGAAGGTAGCAACAAATCTCTAACCTAAGAAACATTATGTGAAATAAGAAAATAATTGGCTAAATAATAGCTAACAGCCTTCTACTGCACACTGCTGTAGAACTCCAAATACAGAGAATCAATCCCAGACATGACCCTAATGTTGAGAAACGTAAGTACACGATGCAATCAACTGCACACATTAAGTAGCAGCAGCTATGGATGAGACCAGTGTTGAACACTGACAGTCTGAACAATGACAGTGATTTCACAGGTTTGCTATGTGCTGAGAGTGCTGTAATTCCAAAACCATTACTTCTTTGCAAAACACTTGTGCTTTTTCTCACCCAAGACAGAACATACAGATTTTAGTTATAAAATCATTTGGATTATGCAAAGTTGCAGCTGTAAATCAGTGCAATTCTATTGATTTCAGAGGACCACACACTGATGTTCTGGTCCTGTCAGCTTTTAAATAAACTTAGAGCAGCAGTTAGAATTCTCAATGCAGAAATTAAACTTTGCTATTAATTTTATATTTTTCAGACTATTTTTAATCATCTGCTCATTCTGTACTAAAGTAGCAATGAGTTGCGTGCATGTCTACAGCTTAAGTTAATGCAACTATAAATGTCTTATGGTCTTCCAATGCTGTCTGTAGAACAAACTACAAATAAAGCTAATACTGATACAGTGTGTTGGTATCAGCAACAGTTTTGAAACAGGAAACAGATAAACAGGATAAAAATTGCTTTTATGAATTGTAATTAATAAAAACTGAAATATATCATTTTACCTGATTTCACATCAATTTCAGAGAGTTTTTGTGTTCCAAGGTTACTCTCCTGATAATTCTGCTTCTTGCCACTTCTTGAGGTAAGCCCTGATCTCTAAATTATTCTGAGGATCATAGAATCATTTTGAGTTGGAAAGGACCATTAAAGGTGATCTAGCCCAACTCCCCTGCAAGGAACAGCAACACCTGCAGCTCAGTCAGGTTGCTCAGAGCCCTGTTCAGTTTGACCTTGAATGTCTCCAGGGACGGGGTACCCACCATCTCTCTGGGCAAACAGATCCAGTGCGTCACTTTCACAGTAAAAAGCTTCTTCCTTATATTCAATCTAAATCTCCCCTCTTTAAGCTGGAAATTTATTCCCCTTGTCCCAACCGATCCTGCTGAAGTGTATGTCCCATTCTTTCTTATAGACCCTCTCTAGATAGGGAAAGACCATTAACACTTCACTGAATCACAGAATCACAGAACTGTAGGGGTTGGAAGGGACCTCCAGAGATCATCGAGTCCAACCCCCCTGCCAAAGCAGGTTCCCTACACCAGGTCGCACAGGTAGGCATCCAGGCAGGTCTTGAACATCTCCAGAGAAGGAGACTCCACCACCTCCCTGGGCAGCCTGTTCCAGTGCTCCGTCACCTCACTGTAAAGAAGTTCTTGCGCATGTTTGTGCGGAACTTCCTATGCTGCAGTTTCCGTCCGTTTCCCCTTGTCCTGTCTCCACTCACCACTGAAAACAGTCTGTCCTCGCCATTCTGCCCCCCACACCTTAGACCTTATAGACCTGCATCAAGTCCCCTCTCAGTCTTCTTTTCTCAAGGCTGAACAGACCCAGTTCACTCAGCCTTTCTTCATAGGAGAGATGCTCCAGGCCCTTCACCATTTTTGTGGCCCTCTGCTGGACTCTTCCCAAGAGATCCCTGCCTTTTTTTTTGGGGGGGGGGCTACTTCAGACTACAGGAGGCTGATGTACTACACCATCAGACTGTTGATGGCATATAGAAAGGCAAGGTTTCGTTTCTGAACTCAGCAGCACTTTCACATCTACATCTCTCCCCTTCCATAATTCTTTCCTGTGAATGTGTGAATTAACCCAGGACTGAACAGAATTGAGAACATGAAGGTGCGGAAGCAGGTGAAAGGATGGACAGTGAAATGAAAATTTAGGAAGACACAATCATACCTAAGGCAAGGAAATGAACCAGGTATCATATTTGCTGAGAAAAGTTAGTACAGCAAGGATCAAGATGGTAGGAGGAAGTCATAAAGAAGGAAAGAGGTGGGTGAAACCTGAAGCAGTATTTACTTACTAGTTTTAGTTATTCTTCTACTAATTACTACAAAATAATCACTATGATTAGAAATCATTAGGAGAAAGAAGTTGGGAACTCCCTTAAAAATGCATTGCCTTGTTCTAACTCTGCATTGACATTTAGTAAATTTAATCAGCGGGGCTTGGCCCCACTCAAATCTTTGCGGTCTAATATTTGTAGAAAATAATATATTTCAGTCTGTCAATGAGAAGTAAATTATTAGCTCTCACAGGCATGTATTGTGGAAGTTCACTCTGTTGACAGTGATAATGAAAAATGTTTACCTTAAAAACATAGATGACAGAATTTACTTTGAAGTCTGTACATAAGGGCTTTGCTTAATTCCCTCATTCATCAGCTGCTTCCGTAGAGATTTGATTTTTTTTTAAGTAGAAAGCTATTCAAACCATTATGTTCTCAGAGATTTGTTATTATTCAATACCACACTTCACTGAATTGCTCATATAACAGAGAGAATATCAACAACCTTAAATAAAAATAAAAATAAATGCTATTGTAGCTTAAACAACTTTAAAACTTAAGTAACACTTTGGAAGTTGTAATAATGAAGATAGTTACCAGGGAAAGAAGAACGTACAGCACAGCAAAGAACCTAGGTAACACTGATATTAATGTTTTTAATCTAAATGTACAAGAGGCTGCAGAGATCTATTTCACTATCCAGAACTCTGAGTGCCTGAAGTGGCTTAGAGCATCTTTGACTTCTTTCCCAGAATTTTTATTTTGAATGTATCTTCATCACCTTTCCACACTTAAAAAATATTTAAAAATATTTCCTGGGACTGATCACAAGAGAAATCTAATACTCACAGGCACATCCCCCGATGATCATCCAGGCCAGAGAAAAAAGCAGGTGAGGGAAATAATTTCCCCAGGCGTCTGTATTCATCATGGACTCTGCTCCTTGCCTCCTGACACATGTAATTGAAAAATACAACCTTCTCTAAAATAACAAGAAAGACAAAGAAGACGAAGCCACACATCATAGACAAAAAGGATTATGTAAGGGGAAGGAGAGTGGGATTAGCCAAGTGCCAGAGCAGGACCTTTTGTCAGACCATTGCTCTGTGATGTAAAACTGGACCCAAACAAAATAGGATTTGGGCTCCACGCTTTTGACCCAGGCCAAAGTCTTCTGTACATCATTATTTAAGCAAGAAAGAGGGGAAGAGATGAGAGGAGGAAAATGAAGAAAAATGTGAGCAAGGAAAGGTATTGCTCTTGATCAGAGCAGCGTGCGAGTTTATTTTCACCAGGAAAATAATAGTTTGTGTTCAGTTCTAAAGAGAAAGGAATGTATGCCACATAGAAAATAAATATCAGAAAGTGAGTAGCCAGGCACTATTTAATTGCTTTCACAGTTTAACCAACTTCACAACAGATGAAACAGTAAAAGCAATGCATTACAACTTTTTTTTTTTTTTACTTTTTTTTTTTTTTTTTTTTACTTTTTTTTTTTTTTACAAAGTTAAGAGTTGAAACTCTTGATTCTTGTCAGTTTAGGAGACATCAGAGCACAAACATCTAATTAAATGTGTTCATTTTGCACAAAGCACATGGTTTTCAATGGAGGTTTGTTTGTTTGTTTGTTTCTCTTATTTTTAAGACTGTAGCTTTCAGAGTTCTACATTAAAAAGATTGCAAGCCATGACTCAGAGACACCTGTGTGAACCATATGCCAGAGTGCAAGCACATTTCCTTTCAACACACAAGGTCAAGTGCAACATTTATATGAAGATTTAGTAGACATTAACAATCACTGTGCAGTCATGAGCTACAAAACCTACTGTTCAAATTAACATTAGTCTTCTCTTGGCAAGAGGCTTCTGAGATTTTTTTTCCTAGAAGTTCTTCTAAACCATTTTTTTTTCCCCATAACCTTACTACAGAACTTCTGTTTTCAAAGCCTAGAGCATCTGAGAACCTTCTGATAATGAAGACCACAAGTACGTCCTTTCTGAGCTTGTTAGTATTACTCCCGCCATCAGTGTCAAAGGAGTCAAATCAGCTTTTAGCAACAGATGTATTATTTTGTATGAGGTATACCATTGTCAAAAAACCATGATGAAATGCCTCCATTTGCTTTCATCTCTCCACAGACCTCATAAAAGAAAATGAAATGAAATGAAATGAAATGAAATGAAATGAAATAAAATAAAATAAAATAAAATAAAATAAAATAAAATAAAATAAAATAAAATAAAAAATAAAACAACATTCAAGATAGAACAAAATACAAGAGCTATACTTGAACATTTTGTAACATACTACGGAAATCTAAATATAGTATTTATTTAAAACACTCGGTGATACCCGGTTCATGAGTCCCTTGCTTTTGGAGTACTTTAAACAAAATAAAATAGAAAGGGATAAATACTCTCCAAAAGTCAGATCTTAAACTGCATATTGGAAAATAAGGCATCCAAAAACAAAGAGCATACTAAAAAGTTAAAAAACTTTATTCAATCTTTTGTTTTGGTAGCAGTAGAATTCTGACGGAGAAGAATCCATCTACCCTGCGAATGCAATCACAGCAGCTTCCTCAGTATTGAGGAAATTCTTTCCTCAAATTTACACGACAGAGGGAATTTTCACGTTTACCTTCAGTAATGCTTATCTATAATCAGACTAATTATGTTCTCCACTGTTTTTAGTAAAAATGAAACAAATCCACAAAATCTATCAAATAAATCAAATAAAGCCATAATTACTTAAAAAAAAAGGACCCTTTTTATTGCATGAGTAAAAAAGCTTCATAAAATTACAGTTGAGGCTTTTTTTTTTTTTTTCAGATCTTGCTCTTTAGTCTGCATATGGAAATGTCTTTGCCACTGCCAAAATCATTTCTACTATGCTCCCAAAGTCTCTGTCACCTGTGATCTATACAAGAGCATCATCAGTTTGTTATCTCTGAAGATTTCTGGTTGACTTATGCTCATTAATAATGCTGTCAAATACTAAAATGATGATACCAGTGTTTTGTACTAACCTGGCAGACAGACTTTATCAAAGTGGAGAAACAAATAACGTACAATTTAATACCTGGAATTGCTTTAGTTTTGGCATTGCACACAAAACACGATGGTACTTTAGGAGGGACTGAAGATGTCATGGCTTAATTACATTAAAAGCCTGTGAGGATACCTTGATGATTCTGGGTAATTTAATATAATAATGAATGATTGCATACCAAGGTTTTTGGAGAGGTACCAAATAACTGAGTAGAACTGTAAATATCAGCACGCTTAAAATATTAGCCCAACTGAGGAGGCTTCTGAAAGGAAAATTGAGAATAAATCTTAATCAATACGATGTGTTTCATGTATACTCCACAGAAGAACTGCTGAAAGTTACACAATTTATCTCAACATTTATTTTTGTTCGGTAAGTTACAAGGGCTTTCCTATGTAATTTTACAAGGAACATTGATTCACAATATTGCAACATTGTCCACTAGTTCTAAGATGCTGTCAAATCAAACACATGGTTTGAATGTTCAATTAAGCTATTAAAAATTCTAGATTTTTTAAAAACAATTTAAGGAAGCATTAGTAAGGGACAAACAGTGAATCAGAGAAACATAATGTGGACTATAGATGTTGGGATAGGAAACTGCAATAAGAGTGTATGTGCATTTAAGTCAGAAAGAATAAAGAAACTTCAGTATAATAGACTCACAATACAGTAACTTAATGTGTTATTTTGGAATGGTATTTCTGTAAACTTAGTCTTTAGACCAAACACTGTAACATAAACTGTAAAAAAAACAAAACAAAACAAAACAAAACAAAAAACGAAAAACCTGCCTGTAAAATTTCACTATATAGGAATATTAATATAGTATTATTATTTAATTAATTAGAACTTAAGATTATAAAAAGGCAGTGTATTTTTTCAAGACAGGCATCACCATAGAATTATTGGATTCTGGGCCCTCAGTTTCATTTAAAGGAAAATTTATATTCTATTGTAAATAAATTGTAAATAAAGGTATCAGAATGCAACCATTGATGTCCATGAAAGTTCATGGTGGGAAACAGCTGGAAAAACAAAAAATACTTTCATCAAATCATTAAGATTTCATAGATAATAAAAATATAAATAGTTGTATATTTATGCTGGGTCTATGAATATATAGATGTTCACATTTACCTGTGTTGGAAAAATGGAGCCATCATGCAGGTCCCTTTGTTGTTCTTGTTCACTGGGGAAATGGAAAAACATGACTGTTTCTATTTAAAATAACTCAGACTTGCTTTCTGCAGACATCACAGGTCCAAAACGTTCCTATTTCCTGTCTTTGTCAGGAGAAAAAACAATTCAAGGGGAAATAGGTTTCTGAAGTGAAATAGACTCACCTTCCACCCATGGTAATCAGTTTGGGTTTTGGTGTCTAAATATTGGGTTGACAAAAGTAATTCTCCATGGGACAGTATTGGTCATTTCTTCTAGCAGTACTAACATTTTAAAGTGACTAATGACAAATTACTCTTAATGCCACTGTAGAGAGACAGTCTGCATCCTTAGCTGTGTCCATAGAAAACTTTTCCAATATTTGCTGTCTATACCTCTCACAGTTTTAGTTCCTGGCCAGGGAAACTTGAAGAGGAAATCTTTCCTTTGAATTCAGCAAGACTTAAACCAAGATGATAAAGATCATTCTGTGAAACCAGAAATACAAAAGAATTACTTCCAGCCTGAATAATCTTTAAGTTTCAGGTAGGCATACATAGATGTACAGAAAAGCAGCTACAACAAAGAATTATAAAAGAGAGGCCTTACTACTGTGAGCAGACGCCTGTCTCTCTTGATCATATCAGTGAGAGGAACTCAAGCCCTGTTGTCAGTGGCAAGCTTGTCCTCATTTACACGTGCTCTGTGCTTTCTACTCTTCTGATATTCTCTCCTTGACTAAGAAATGGGATGGAGGGAAAGAACTATGCATAATAGTTTCTTGGTTTTACATCCTCTTTGTCTCTCTCACACAGACCAAATTACGTTGACATACTATAAGGAAAATCAGCAGGTAAAGCAAGATTTAGGGAATAATCTATAATCTTGTAGGGAAAAAAAAAAAAAGTAGTACATTTTCTAGTGGGCAACAACTTTCCATAGATAAAAGGCATAGATCTTCCAGTCTGTTACAGTTTTAGCTAGCTGCCTAACTCCAATAGCTCTAAATTTTCACTATCATACCAGATCCAAACCAGAATGCACAATACTGTTAGATTTGTGATCAATTACGGACAATTTGCCCAGGAGAGCTAAATTCTCCTATTGTATCATATGGGGAACACCTCAGAGCCTTGTAACATCACATCAGCTCCATGAGAATGTACCCAGGCAGAGAAAAAGTCCTGTACCTTATAAGTTTTCCTATCATTTTGGAAGTCACAGCTCAGATTCACCTTCTGTAGAAAAGTATGCAATTTCAAATCATAGTCTAGCAGGTAGAAATCTCTCATTGTTTTAACAAGAATCTGCTACCAGCATTCTTAGCGAACAGCGGATATCCATGATCCCACCTGATTACGATCATAATCAACCTTCCCACTCCCTGAAGGAGAAAGGGACATAGTGATCTAATTCAGGGTCGGGTTTACCTTCCCAAATTTTGTAGCCCTCAAGGGCTACAGCACTTGTAAACGCATTGAGTGCTAGCTCTCAGTGCCTTTTAAAATTAATACTCAAACATTTTTATAACCTTTTTTCAAATTTAACCTGATTTTTTATTTTCTAATATGCTATTCAACAGTCACTCAAGATAACTGTCTGTTTCTCATTTAGTCAGTAGTGAATGTACAGAAAATACATTTTAATAGTAATTGCACCGAATCACAGAATTGTAGGGGTTGGAAGGGACCTCCAGAGATCATTGAGTCCAACCCCCCTGCCAAAGCAGGTTCCCTACATCAGGTCATACAAGTAAGTGTCCAGGCAGGTCTTGAATATCTCCAGAGGACACTTCACAACCTCCCTGGACCTGCTGGCCACACTCTTTTTAATGCACCCCAGTATGCCATTGGCCCTCTTGGCCACAAGGGCACACTGCTGGCTCGTGGCCAACCTGTCATCAACCAGGAGACTCAGGTCCCTCTCCACAGAGCTCCTCTCCAGCAGGTCATCCCCCAACCTGTACCGGTGTTTGCAATTATTTCTCCCTAGATGCAAGACTCTATACCTGCTTTTGTTAAACCTCATCTGGTTTTTTATAATACAATAATTATGTAGCAGGAAAATCTTGAGCAGTCACAAATACCACTGAGAAATAGATTAACCAAATATAAGTCATTCATAGAATCGTAGAATCATAGAATTTCTCAGGTTGGAAAAGACCTTAAAGATCATAGAGTCCAACCACAACCTAACCAATAATACTCTAACAACCCTCTGCTAAATCATGTCCCTGAGCACCACATCCAAACGGTTTTTAAACACAGCCAGGGATGGTGACTGAACCACCTCCCTGGGGAGCCTGTTCCAGTGCTTAACAACCCTTTCTGTAAAGAACTGTTTCCTGATACCCAACCTAAACTTACCTTGGCACAACTTAAGGCCATTTCCTCATGTCCTGTCACCTGTCACCAGTGAGAAAAGACCCTGCTCTTGCTGTAAACACCTTTCAGATATTAGAAGAGAGCAATAAGGTCTCCCCTCAGTCTCCTTTTCCGCAGACTAAACAGCCCCAGTTCCTTCAGTTGCTCCTCGTAGGGCATATTCTCCAAGCCCTTCACAAGCCTTGTTGCCCTTCTTTGGACCTGTTCCAGCACCTCAATGTCCTTTCTGTAGAGGTGCACAAAACTGAATACAGTACTTGGGGTGAGGCCTCACCAGTGCCAAGTACAGGGGCAGGATAACTTTCCTAGTCAGATCCATAGAACTTCATTCTGGTATTACCTCCCTCCCAATTTTTTTTTTCCCCACCATCTCCACAGCAGTTCTCAACTGAATGAAATACATCTATCACAAGAAGTCATCCTTTCTGCCTCCAGCTACAAGCTCCCACTACATGTCTTGGAGGAGAGCAAATGATCAAGTGTATCAGCAATCAGATGAGCTCATCCATCTGACTGAAATATTAACTTAGGGAAAAGTACAATAAAACATATTTTTTCAAATTTGGATCATCTAACAGCATGGCTCAACAACTGCTCTTGCTGGCACAAGTGAAACAGAAGCGACGACTGAAGAAGAACAGGTTGATCATTTCTTGATTTAAGCCACTTGGGAAACTAGCCTGTGCTCTGACTAAATAGATAGGTCTTTTCTACACCCTCCCTGAAATTTTGTCTCTCTCAGTGAGACAGTCTTCCCTGTGGCATGTTCAGAGGGCCACGTGGACTTTCACTGAGTTTCTTCAAAAATAAAACTACATTTGTTTTTTCTAATTCCTGGCTCCAGATTCTAATAAGCTGTAGTCTTGCTGAGGAATTCTATTTTGGTTACTATTTTGTCTACTATAGTCACTACAAAATACAATTATAATTAAAAAAAAATGAAATGATGAACACTTTTAATATAACTGAGAAGAACTGCAATGAATTTAAAACAAAATTATTAAAATGATTTTTTTAAATGTAAATTGGATGTATTTGCATTAATCCTCTGTTATGTGGAAACAGTTAACAGAAATGATGACTGATACAATTAAATAAAATGTATTTTATATGATGCAGATAAATATTGAAATCTAGACTCCTGTTGGGCTTTCAATTGAAAGGCCAAGAGTGCTTTCAGATTGCAGAGTGCAGACACCAATTTTAAACAAATCTTTTAGTAGCATATTAAATAAATCATGAAATTATAAGAACTCTGTTGGAGGCGATTCTCCTTCAAAGTCTTACACAAACCTGTGTATCTGAATGCCAGAAAACTGGATAAGGTTAAAGCCTTTGAAGCACATCAGTGTGTGAATATAAAATACGCTACCCAGAGCTCATGCTTTGGTTGCACTGCCACTGTTAGTACATTAAGCAGATGCACTCAGACACATAAGACATGCACTGAAGATCAGTGAGAACAATCATAGAAAAAAAACTTACAAAAAATAACACACTTAGCTGTACTTACTACTAAAACAGACAAGTGGGGAACATAAACATAGAAATATCTAGGAAGCAACTTTTTTTTTTTTAAAAAAAAAAAAGACTACATTTCAGGAGATGCTGGAAGTTTTTGCAGCATAAAATAATTTCTCCAGACTTGTTTCTCCCCTGTATACCTTTCTGGCAATTTCTCCTCTATGTCCTTTTCTTTCAATGAGAAAATATTTTACTGACGAGGCTCTGGTTCCCATCCTTGATACTCAATCATCTGAGCTACTGAACACCCATTACTGAAATTAATGTAAATTAAGCATGCATTAGTGGCATCAATTCAGGATAACATCAGTCTCTATGACAGTACATAAGCACATGCGTTTCTGAATTCTAGCTGTATTACAATATTGATTAGGAATAGGTTTAAGAACGTCCTTAAAACAATAGTGGTCAGAATAACATGACCCAAATATTGTAACCCCAGTTATCAGTAAATGAAATTTTATTCAAGTAGGTTTGAACAATGGTCACAGCATCCAAGCCCAAGTAACCACAGTCTCTGTTTCTTGCTTTTTTTCTTTTTTTTTTTTTTTAAATCACTTTGATTTCTTGGAATTAAGTGTTTACATGCAGACTACAAAGAAAACACATAGGACTAAATCAGCACATTTATTACATGCCAAGTTACAGTTCACTGCATTCCCATTTCAATTTGCACTCACAATACTATGGGAAACTGAAATGATATCATCAGAAACAAATGAAATACAAATAAAAGTTTATCAACAGACAGAAGCAAGTGTATCTCTAAACTAAACAGCCATAACATTCAATAGCTTTAATACTCTATTACATTGTTTCATAGAAATTAGTGATGAAAGACTTCTTATCCATCCCTTGCCAATTTGGGATGTTTTCTGTTTTCCAGTTAAATCATTGGAGGCTGATTGGCAGCTGACAACTAGATGAATAGAAAGAACTAACTGGACGTGCTGTGAAATTTGTATTTCCCTTGTAAAGTGCCAAGCTCTTTCAAATTCCCTTTGTTTAAAGGTGAATTAATGAAAGTCAGGAGCTCAAAAAAATTGGATCCTGTATTGTGTAGCAAGTAGATTGCCTTTCAAGTACACATTCAACATACTGCTACTGAAGCCACCTTCATCTTTACTACAGAGGAACGTGTTTAGTGTGCTGACAAAAAGCATCACGCTGCACTATTATATGCACTGGCATATTTCCACTGTACTGAACATTTTCTGCGAATGAGACAATAAGGAAACAGTAAGTTATTGCATCAGCATTGTTAGTGTTTCTGCACTTCTACCCTCAGGCTAACAGTCAGAAGTTGCTGCTCAGAAAGGTCACACAACAAATGACATCTGCCAAACTCAACAGCAGACATTCAGACTCTCTCAACTACTTTCATATTTTGTTGGCTAAATAATGAAATAAAGCTTGCATTAAAATGGGATCTTCTCAGTAACACTTGCTTCCAGAATCACTGCAGATAGTCTTGCATTCTATATTAAACTTTGGAACTGAACACTGCAGCAACATTTCACATTTGTCATATCTCTTTATGTTTGTGTCAACTAGTATATGATAATACTCTAGTTCTTCTTCAAAAAAAATCAGGAGGGAGCACATTTAACAGAAATAATTTGTGTGCGTGAGTGTATGTGGGGAGGGTGTACTTCTACGTTTCATTTTCTATAATTAACCATTAATCATATATTTATCTCCAGTACCAAACGTCTTCATCTACAGCCAAATTTTAATCCCATTAATCGTCTTTAAAGATCTGTAAGGTCTTCTGTGTAATTCTGACTTTTAGTTAATGCATATCTTAATTTTACAGGGATATTTGCAAGCTCACTTGAGACTGGTTTCTTTCTGAGAAAGGAGGAAAGATCACATTTTTCCACAGAAATGGAAATGAGATACTAAATGCTGCAAGCCAGCAATAGTCAACACAGAGAAGCCAATCCAGAAAGACTACTGCTACCAAAATATTCCTATCGAAGCAAACAGAAACTCTCATCACAGACTGGAGAAACAATTCTATGTTTTTGAGGGGATATATCCCATCATGGAGGAAGATCTGCAATGCATAAGAATTATTACATTGTCCCTGTAAAAGGGCTTTTCTTTTAGAAATATACTTTTTTTTTTTTTTTTTTTTTTTCCCTGATGGAATTGTATATATCAAGGAGGTAATTATACAGCAATCCAGAACACAGTATCAGTAAATCTGACTTGACTTGGCTCAGTGAGTAACATAAGCAGTAACAAGCAGAACATACAAAACTGTACTGTATGCAAAGCATACCAGGTCACACATTTTACCCTTAGGGATGGAGATTTAGCACACTGATTTTTAACACAAACACTATAGCACTGTCAAAGAATTCTTCCTAATTCTGATGATACAAAGTCTGTTGAGCATAATTCCTTCTCTGCCCCTGAGTATGAATTAGACAAGGAGAGGGAAATGGAGAGGATGTGAAAAGATTATCAGAATGGCCATAATCAATTATCCAACATTTGGCTTCCATGAAATTAGAGCAATGGCAAATAGGTAGGAATTTTTATAGTTGTAGCCCTCTTGGAGAACTTTGAGGAACACACCACAGTGATATAACAGCAGATGGAGCATAGACATAAATGTAATCAAAGGCTGAAAACCAAAAGCCTACATCAGTAGTCAGGATAAGACAAGCTCAGAATTATCTCTGTGGGCTTTTTGGTGATAAAACCATTTGTTGCTCTCATCTCTGCACTTTGTGTAAATATGAATGAGATTAACTATGATATCATTCTTTTTAACATACTGCAGAGAGTAAATGGCTAGTTGAGAAATAGAAGTGCTTTAACTTTTATCAGCTATTTAAAAATCAAGAATTAATAAAAATTATCATCTTATAGATGAAATGGATGAGAACAACTAATCCCATTTTATTAAGGCTTTCTTTGCTAATCTGTAAGAGATGCTACAAAATTCATCACTATTGTCATTTAGAATTAAAATTTAAAGATTACATAGAACTGTCTGGTTCAACGACTTAGTCTCTCATCTGTGTATTTTGTTAGACCCAGACAAAAACAGTTGTGTGTACAGATAAGTTAAATTTTAAGAGTTAATTTTTCAATTTTCTTGTCAAAATACTGATATCATTTCTATTGTTGATCACACGAGGGAGACTATATCAACATCTTGTTTCGAATTTTAAAAATATCTAATTTTAGTAATTTTGGATCAGATCTAAACTTTGACCATTCTCTGAAAAACATTAATGTCTGTTCAGTTTTTTTCTGAGTTTGTCTAGCCAGTAAAATTTATAGATAAAGATACCCAATCCAATAAACGAGATTAAACAGTGCAAAGGCAGTTGGAAAGAAGATTCGAGAATAGGAGTCAATTTTTGCAATACGAATGTGTATTCTTCCTTCTCTCCAAGATCCTGTGCGGCAGTCTTCAAAACAACAAAAGAAGCTAGCACAGTCTTTCCCTTCTAGGCACTCATATCCATAATCATCATCACGTTCAGGGAGATGATTAATGTTATTAATTGAAATTAGTGTTGATCCAGGTCGAACAGCAATTGCAGATGGTTTCTTAAGAAAAAAAAAAAAGAAAAACGTGTTTTTGTTTTATCCTCAAATTAAATAATTCCATACAATTCCACAGCAAGGACTGATGTAAGCAAATTCTTCAGTACAGTATACAGAAATTCAAATGTTAGAGGAAAAAAACGTGGGGAGTTTTGCAAATTATGAACTAGTCTATGCAATTAGCTCATGAGGGCAAAAGATCATGAATGCTTTTCACCTGCCATGGTGAAAACTGGGTTGTGCTGGGCATTGGGAATACTGGATAATTAGTTATACAGACAGGGTTAGATGATCCCATCTACATGACACAAAAGAACATTTTGAAGTAAGTCAAAGCTTGACAACTGGGTCATAAGCAAGCACTTAGGAAGGATATAATCATCACTACCAAGGGAATGATAGCTTTCCCATCATCTGGAATCTTTAGTATCGGATTGGATGTTTTTCTAGAAAATAAAATTTCTCTAAGGCAAGCTTGTGGTATTAGAACAAAATCTCTGGTGAAGTTTTAGAGTCTGATCCACAGCCTCTACTCAGGTCTAACTCTCTGATGGTAAATCCCTAAACAATATGCCCAGCCCATACATAAATACATAAAAGACCGTAGGAGAATGCCATGAAAGTCAGTAAAACTGATTATTTTAGCTCTTAATTCTTGCTTCTACTTTCCACATGTGTAACTCAACCCTCCTGAAATTCAGTTCAAATTGATTGAAGTAGGTGCTAACATTCATAAATAATTTTCACAGAAATATTTTGGGTGTGTTATTGCCTAGTACTTAAACTACTTTCACCTTTCTCATGACTTTTTGTCCTCCCTTTTCCCACACTATCACTGCCCATCTTTCCTCCTTTTATTATTTTTTTCCATGTGGATCTTCATACATCATCCTGGTTTTCTCAAGTATTCAAAAACACATTCTCTGTTTCCTTATTTATCCTTGTTTTAATTCATAAAGCCCAGAGCTTTTTTAGACTACTCTATTATCCTCTTGTACTCTCATTCTTTCAGTCCCTTTCTACCTTTGGCATCTTTTCTAAAATTTTCAGACTAAAGTATAGTAGTTACATTAATATTACTCCTACATTTTCTCCTCTCTTTTCTTGAATCTCCATATTTTGCCATATAATGAATAAAAACATTTAGGAATGATGCAGTCAGAGGAAGTAAGGAAGTGAGTTTACAGTGAAACAATTAACAACTCTGGCTACTGAAGTGTAGAAAAGAATTTCTCATATAATTATACATGATAGACAAAGTAAGAAAAATATATAAAAAGCAAGAAGCCACACCATTTCAATCCTTGTGATATTTTAGGGACCAATTGTCTCACTTCCAGGGAATTACTTTGACCAGTACGGAGATCTCTAGTAAAGGAATAACTTTATTCCTGTGGGGAAATTTTACCACCACGTCTTGAGGAGATGGTGTTACAGGTGTGCAGTATCCACCATACTTTTTAATAGTCTAAATTCCTTTAATAAGTATTTTTACCAGAGGAAAATTAACAAACTGCCATTTCAACAATTTTTAGACATGATGACCTAGGGAGCTAATTATCGTCCTAAAGGGCCTCATTATTCTTTTCAGTCATGATAAAATACTGACAATACTAATAGCCTTTATATTTGAGACATTACAAGCAGGTCTTGTTTTTACAGAACACAAAATTTCAGATGAAATTTGTTTTGAACTTACAAACTCATTGCTTTTAAGTAGATATATAAGGAAAGATGCCTATTTGTTATTTCATTTCATCTTCTGCTTGATTGTATACAGGCAACATTCATCCCTCACCCAGGAAAGTCAACTAATATGATTTAGCTATACAACATCTTAGTTGATGAAATGATCTGGAAAAAGGGTTTTACAGCATTGGTCCTTCCTCTTATTCTTTCCTGAAGAAGATTACGATCAAGCCTCTAGTTTTCTAATGAAAAACCTATTTAATGCCTTTTCCTAAATGCTTTAATAATGTAAATATGAATTTTAAATATTCATGCTGACAGATTCTTCAGAAATTCCAATATTCTTACTACATGAAGAGAAAATCTCTTAAATGGAATACTTATTTCTAGGATTTGTGAGGATTCATACCATACAAATTTCAAATTGTAAAAGAAGAAGGATCATTTTACTAGAAAGAAACATTAGAGTAAATGAACAAAAAAGATTTTTCAAAAACATTAAGCCCAGATAGAACGGCCTCTAATGGCACATGCTCCACAGACAGCTCAAGAAGCACCAAGGACTTGGGAACAGCATGAAAAATTATTTTTAAAGACTCTCTAAATTAGGCTCATATATTTTAATTCATTTATGATCCAAAAATTTTGTTAGTTAACAGTCTTACAGAAAGTGAATATAAACTCCCAACCAATAAAGAACAAATTGCATGTTTTTGGTTCTTAATCATTTGACTAAACTTACTGATGGCTTAGGTTTTGCCTTCTTATCTTTTCCTTTGTCCACTTTTCTGTTGCTAGTAAAGTAATGCAAGGTGCCATATTCCATCAAGGCAGCAAACACAAAAATGAAACAAACAGAGACAAAAAGATCCATTGCTGTCACATAGGAGACTTTTGGAAGTGACTTCCTGGCAATTGTGCTCAATGTTGTCATGGTCAGCACCGTTGTAATACCTATTTAATAAAGAAAGTAAGACAGAAGGGAAAAAGGAGAGTATATTAGTAATTCAAACATATTGTCACACACACAAAAAAATCCTCAAGTTAGTCAATAGCTCATTCATAAGGCATACAAGAACTGAGGCACAACAGAATTCACCTTAGAATCACATCCAGACACCTGTGCTATTGCAAGAAGCCATCCCTATGGATCCAGAAGCCACTGCTGGATCATACAGAAGGTGGCTGGTTGTGTAACCCAGCATGGGGTATGTCCCTGGGCTGCTAGCAAGCTTCAGGAAGCTCAAGAAGTGAAGCTCCCCATCATGATATCTTTGGAAACTCCAACTAGGGTTAGGTAGCTACCTACTGTAGGGAGCCTGCTATGCTGTGGGGTTGGACTAGATGGCCTTCAGAGATTCCTTCCTGCCTTATAATTCTGTGACTGTGACACATTTATTTTAACACTCTAGTTTAAATTCCTTCAATTTTCAGCACACGCTGAAGAAATCAAGACACTGATAAAGTTTTTGTAATTTTATAAAACTTCAATAATAATAACAATAAAAATTTTATAAAAATTTTAAAGAAAGCATACATACAACAAATACAATAGACCAACTGGCACAAATAAACATATACATTTTATAAACAGATAAAAGACCTATGGCTCTGAAAGTTTAAAAATATATGAAAGCACACAAACAGAAAATGGTTTATTATGTATCGATAATTTTAAAAACTAATTTTAAAAGTATTACAAAATGGAATAAAGTTCTCAACTCTTTGCTTATGACACGTAGCAGGTCAAAGTAGATGAATTTAATGGCCTTTCTTGTATCATTCTCTAAATTACTAAATATATTTTCAATATTGTGCCTTAAGTAATAGAAAATATTTTCCTGAATTCACAGAAGGGAGAAAACCTTCCAATTATCACAACTTCTAGCTTAACTTAGTGTTGGCTTTCTTCTCTTAACCTCTCAGTCTTTCCCCCAGCCTGTAAAATCACATCTTTTTGACTGGTAAATTCTTTTTTTCTGCACTAGAAAATCTGTGTGTGAGAACAGTTACCTATAATCCTCCAAACATCAACTTTTGAGCATTTACACATAAAGAAATCAGAAAAATATCACTACTAATCTGAGAGTTGTTAGTGTGCATCCTATGCCCTTCACACATCTCTATCTGACACTTCTCCAAGGCAACACATGATTCCCAAGTGGTCAAACATAGGAGGCCAAAGCCACACTAATCAGGTCAGCCAAGTTTGACTCTAACACTGAATTATAATCACAGAAGAACTTGCAACTTAGGCTTTTACAAGTTACGTGCCTAACTCCTTGAAGTTCAACTTCAGTTGCAAATATTCTTTCCTGTCCCTAAAAGAGCAAATTAATTTACTTCATTATTTAAAAAAAAAAAAAAAAAAAAAGGTACAAACAAAAATCACTTAAATTTTAAAACAATGAGAACAGAGCAAAAACAATACACATCTTCACAGTTTTCCCCTGTGTAGTAGTAATCCTATGTTCCATAACGCTAAGTGAAGTTAAGTCATACTTGACAGACTAAACATTGCCATATTACCATCCCTGGAGATGACAGAAATATCACATAGAAGAAAAAATATATATATTTACGTAATAGTGAATCCACAAGGTTTGGATCACAGAATCCTTAAAGTTGGAAGGGATCTTTAAAGGTCATCTAGTCCAACACCCCTGCAAGGAACAGGGACATCCACAGCTAGATCCGGTTGCCCAGATCCCTGTCCAGCCTGGCCTTGAAATTCTCCAGGGATGAGGCATCCACCATATCTCTGGGCAACCTATTCCAGTGCCTCACCACTCCCACTGTAAATCTTACCTAAACCTACCTTCTTTAAGCATGAAAATTTTCCCCTTGCCTTATATCACCTCAGAAGCCTGAGATTTCCAGGTTTCTGTTATAAACACTCCCTCCCTTAAATTCTGTTGTGACACAACAGCATGATTCTCCTACTCTTAACCTTGTAACTCAATAGAAAGGACGACCAATGGTCACAATCGTTTAATTCAATTAATCCAGTGCTCACTGCAGATTTGTATTGCTGTTCTGGAACCCTCAAGGGTGACAACAAGCATCCTTACCCAGAGATGTCCTTGCAGGAACTGCATCCTTGTTGATCCAAAATGACACCCATGAAAGAACAACTGTGAGTATACAAGGAATGTACGTCTGGATAGTAAAATATCCCATACGTCTGCTGAGATCAAAGAAGATTGTCATAATAATATAATCACCTATGAATTAAGAAAATAATAATAATCTTGGATTATATCTGTTATTTTTGTTTCACATAGATAATACATGCCAAAAAGCTTAACACTTTTCCTTACCAGACAGGGTATGAGAAATCTCAGTTGTATTTCGCAGCCCTACAAATGCAAATTGGTACAATCTCCAATATTTCGGATCTGCCACTTCAACAGAGGTTTTCTTCCATTTGTATTCAATTTCATTTCTGGGATATCCATCTAGAATAAAACAACAAATCAAGACTCCAGCCACAGCAAATTTCAAAGCATGTATTGTGATCTCTGAAGTTGTTTGGAAACGAAACAAAGGCTGTATATAAAGGGAATCACAGAGCAAGAAAATCTATAATCCACTGTATCCACCTAAAATTTAATAACAAAATAACTAGCCTCAATTTTAAGCCTAACTGTTAAGATCAGCCTAAAGTTTTGTAAATACAATTGCTTAGGAAATATCTACACAATATTCTGGAATTAAGAATGAAAAAATGACTCAGAGTCACCACTATGCATTAATGCAGCTTTAAAAGAACACAAAGAGCTTAAAAGTACATGTACTTCTGAGTACACAATATGGTGAAATTCCTATTCTTTGGTATGGATTTTTGTGACCTGTTCAGTAATCCCCCTGGAATTACAGCCTTCTTGATTTTCATGTGTCTCATATATTGACCCACATTACCTAGCACAAAAGCAGGAATGAAATCAAGTAAGGCTCACTTGTATTTAATTGAAAGATCTACGAAAGTTCATTTAGCATTCAGGAAGGAAGCACTAAATAAAGCATTCATTTAAGAAGATTCACTAAAGTTTGATTTCATTGCCTTTTAGGTTTCACATTTAAGAATAAATTGTTTAGCTATGTTCAGTTGGTTAGGGATTCTTTTGCTAGCAAAAACATAATACTCTTAGAACAGTATTTTATTTTTAATATATTAAAAAAATAAGCCTGAAAGTTATGTTTCTTGCTTGCAAAAATATATCCCACTGAAAGGAGAAGGCATGTTTATACTGATTAAGCATTTACAAGAACAAGTTGAAGAAGGCAGATCTTAATTTTCCTCTCAGTATGACACATGGAACCAATTCAAAGTTGGCAAGTCTGACAGGCATAAAAAAATAAAGTTCTTCCAAGGCAATAGATTCCTATTAACTGGAATGAGGGTTGCATCACGCCCCTTAGCAATACAATTGTTTTTAAAGTTGCAACTAAATGAAATGCATGTAATTCAACTCATTCATTATTGCATTTAATTATGCAATAAATAATGCAATAAATCAAAGCAAAAAAAGAAACAGATTTTTTCAAGGCTTCAAAAAGTAATTACTTGCTTTCTTGCTGCTGGATTTTAAGGAAATTTAAAGCCTGGTTGTAAAGAGAAAAGAAAACAAAGTGTTGTAACACTTACAGCTTGAAAATTCCAGTGGACAGGAGTGTTCATCCATAGGAAAGTTGTGAAGCTGAAGATAACACTCAGCATTAATTGTCAGTCTAATTAGAAAATAAGAACAAAAGAAAGATTAGATTCATGCAGCTAGACACTTCAGACTAGATAATAAACATATGCATAGAAATCAGTTTTGCCAATTAATGGATGTTAAGCATATCCAATTGTGTATCTGCAAAAGGCATCCACCATCATCTCCAAAGAACAAAATTATCAAATGCAACCTGATGACTTGTGTCATTTCAATTGCCATATCTACTCATTTAAAAAATGCCAATTGATTTGGTAATCCCTTAATTTTCTACCAGAAAGAGTAAAAGGAGGGGAGACGAACACAGCAATAAAATATAGTTTTTTAAAAAATGTTTTGGAAAGTCTTATGGCATTTGACATCCTTATATCTGATGGTTATATACACACATATAAATATATATGCATCCACATATATACATAAGTGGGAACACAAGGCGTGCTCTATATTTGTGTAAGAAGAACAATGAAGAACAATCTTCACATTTCTGCTTATTCAATGTCTAATGTCACACAGATTTTTCAAGTAGGTAACATATATTTTAGACACAGTCTAGCACTACTCTAGCACTTAAACAACAGAAAAAAATCAGTGGCAGCTTTTGAAAATACTGTCACAGACTTCCAGTTTGTAAATAAGGTGGATTTTAAGGAAAACTGTAGTTCTTGCCATACACTGGGAAAGAAAAAATCCCCATTTCCAAGTAAGACGCTTGCAGCCCTTTAGGGGTGCCCTTCAAATTTTCCAACTGTGATATATACATATATCGTCTTAGTTTTCCATTTTCAATCTTTGGATGGTCAAACCCTTAAAGAAAAAGAAAACAAAGCCTAGCTTTAATTGTAAGCGGTACAACCAGATTTGGAATACCTTCAATGAGTGCAATAGAAAAATCAAGGTCTACCCTCACAATAGACTCAGTAGGCCTACTGAGCTTACTGAACCTACTGAGCAGCTGAACATTAAAGAATCACGATGTCTTCTCCCTCAAGTAACAATGGGGAAAGAATGGTAGTACAGAGGAACCAAAGAACTTGGAGTGCTGTCAAATCCAGTTATTGTTTCTTCCGTCACCAACATACGAACTCAACGTTATTCCAATATGAACTCTCAATGTTATTCCACCTTAGGCTGAATTCAGATCATATCTTCATCTGTACAGATGTTTGCATGTTGCAGTGTCAGGTGAATATCCAGTTTTGCTGTTTCATTTTCAGCTTACTGCAATTCAAAGCTCAAACTTCAGCACAATAATTCTAAGTTATTCCATTGAGAGAGCATCACACTGCTCATACAATGCTACTAGTCTGTAGGTAAAAGCAGTGTAAGTAACTAAGTGTAAGTAACTAAAAAGTTGCTACTGTTTGATTTTTGAAAAGGTCAGATATATGTCATCTTTTGCAAATGTTTCTTGTCTATCAGCTTCTAATTTAAGATTTTTTAGATGTGCTTAATGAGAAAAATTGAAAGATTATCCTAAAATGCTTTCTGTAGACCACAGCTATTTAAGAACTGTTTAAGTGACTCAGAGATCAGTGCAGATAGCCTAGATGGTATATTTAAAATTAAGCCAAGCATCCATCATTTGCCAAGCAGAATTACTACCAACATGTTTGCTCATGCCTAATTTGGAGGAACAGATTTGTAGATTTTAATAATTTGTAAGAGTAAACATGGGAAGTAGTATATGCAGAACTTGGACCTTAGCTTTAATCAAGCTCTTTTAATATTTGTATTGCTTGAAGCATTCATTTTTACTTAAAAAATATGATTTTGTGAAAATTAGATAATTAACTGCTTAAAATAGAAAGTCTGTGAAACAATTTATGACTCTGGTTTATGATATCTTAGTTACAGAATACAACTCTGTTGGTATTTTTTTCCTTAAACCTTGTTTATACCTAAAAAGCAACTAAAATTTGCTACCCTTTTCAACTGTGTTTAACCAGTATTCTGGGCAATATATTTCAATAATATTTATTTAATATTTTTGGTTATCATATCATTTTTTTCCATCTTAGCAAACTCTCTGCAAACTCCTGTGGTCAACAACAAAGGAAATTTCAGGTACTTGATTCATATTTATTTTTGTGTTATACATATTAGTTCTATCTTTTCTACTTAGTTAATAAGGACCCACCTTAGAGTGTATAATACTCTTCCATCACTCCAGATTCTAAGTAAGCGATTTGGAGTTGTAATCCAGTGGGCATCAGATTTCCTTGAGTTCCGGAAGAAAGTGTCTGGAATCCAAATTTTTCCAACCATATTGCTATTAAGCATGAGGACTTTCATTGAGCTGTTAAATTTCAGACGACTGTCATACCAAGTCTGGGCAAATATGATATCTATGGTGTATTCCTAAAAACAGAGAAACGATATCTATGTACATATTTATCAAAGCCTGAAAGCCAAGAATTTTCAACTGAGGTATAAATCAAAGGCTATCTCTTCTATTCTCTTTATTATTATTTATATTGCATTCAGCAGCCTGTAGCAGACTAAGGAAAGGCACATATAGCTTTCTGCCTCTATCTCCACTCTCCTGAGACACTCCGTTTAGTCAAAGAAGAGGAGACCTGATAGGATCTTGTAACTTGGCAGCCCTCACACAAACAATCAGACTGAGGGAAATAGACACAGATTTAAGGACAACTTTCTTCTTCTGAGCTAGGCCAAGTTTCTAGAGACATAGATTTACATCTCTTCAAAAGCAAATAAAATTCATTTCTTATATTTTCCCCCTTGAATTTCACAACATGCATCTGTAGATCCTTCAAGAAAGATATAATCATTTTCAACATTTCCCATCTGTATTTTGACAAAAATGAAACACACCCACTGACTAAATTTCAGACTTTGAAAAATTCATGCATATGCAAGAAGTAAATATCACTGCTTGCAGAAATAACTTGACCATCAACCTCATATATTCACCTGCATGCACACAAAAGTATACACAGTCAGAAAAAGTCTCCATATTCAATTTCACTTCACTTATTAGAGGCTGAAGAAAATTATTTTCTGATACAAAGTCAAATTTCTCATTATATTTTATGGTCAAAATAGTGGCAAATCAAAGATTTTAATGAGACAGTTAAAGACAAGGGAGTTAAACACTGAAAAACAATATTTCATTGCATCTGCAAAGAATCTAACATTTGTTGCTCAGTATAGGAGCAAAATAAAGGAGCAAAGCAGCAGACTAAACTCCGTAGCATTTGTCTCAGCTCCAGATCATGACTGATGTTAAGAGCAACAGCTGCTCTGCATGGTGACAGATCTCTCCTACTTGGCTGTTGCATGAAACCTCCTATGAGCAACTCAGTATCTCCTCTGAGAGCTCAATCCACAGGGAAAAAAAAATCACTGAAGGCCAGACTTACACACCTCCTATTGATTGCTCCCTGTCACCTGTGAGGGGAGAAGAGAGAAGGAGGAAGTGCTGGTGTGAGCCAAAGGATGCATTACTAGTTGATGTGGACAATAAAAATGCACACTGCAGATAGCCAATTCTGAGTTTTAGGGCAATTAATGTAGATGCAATGAAATTAGAATGCAATGAAAGTAAAACGGTTTGCTGATTGAATTAGTGTTTATTGCTCATTTTATTTTTAAATAGCCATAGTATCCTGCTATATGAGTTATAGATTCCTTTCTCATTTCTGCAAATATTAGCAGCTGTCTCCCAGGTGAAATTTGTGAAATTTCCATCCTTCAGAAGTGCAAAGGCAGATAGACCAGGACTGCTTAAATCTCTCTCCATTTTCTCACTTCTCTGGGTGTGGAAAGAAAAGATATGGAATATAATAGATAAGCAAGGGTAAGGCTTGCCTCTGCTCTCTCTTCCACTCAAACTATCGTAACTCAGTGACTTGCAAAAAAAAAAAAATAATGGGTGTATAAGGCAAACAGCAATAAGACAAGGGAACAAAAGGACTAATCAAAAATGCATCCTGGAGATGACTTCACTCTAAAACTTTGCTTATTCCTTGACAGACTTTGTCATCAAGAGAAGTTTCTGCAGGTCAAAACAAGTCCTTGATTATTTTATTTGTATAAAAATATCTTCAAGACACCTGTGAAAATCCATAGCCTGTTCATCCTCAACATCCTCCTTTCTGTGTTCATCTGCAGGTTACAACTGGAAAGGAAATTTGCCTTAGTTTTTGTAAATGAATACATAATACAGTGTGCTAAAGAAGTGCTTTCATAGACTTAAATGAAGCAACATGAACAAAGATTTACTTGTTGCCTTAACAATAAAAAATAGGAAAAAAAAGTCAGTGAGTGAAATCAACAGAAATAATCAAATGTATGATAACAGCAGGCTGTTTGAAGGTACCACTCTAAGCAGCCAATTCACAGTGGCACCACATTGTCTGAAAAAAAGAAATATATCAAAGTGTCATTACAGTCAAATACACCCAGGGCAAGAAAACTCAGGCTGCCACAGAATACCAACAACCCTATTAAATTAAGATAAAAATGGAAGAAGAGCTTGATAATTCTGAATGAGCAAAGCAAAGGAACAGCCCCAGGTGCTTGGATTCTCTTTCCTTTCAGTATTAAATGTGCAAGTTTTTATCAGAACCATGTATGAAAAGAGTTGTTTAAACAACATTTTATAGGAGAAAAAAAAAGCACAAAGAAAGCAGGAAATGTTAAAATCCTTCATTAACCATTTTTCTATGCTCAAAAAAAAAATAAAATCTGATATATAATAATTCAATATCATAATATTAATAACTAGTCATTTCCAATGCTGAATGCATAAGAATAGGTCCAATTTCTAGCCTCTTATCAGCAGAGAGTGGTCTTCCATTTGTAAGTTGAAAAAGCACACAGACCCTCTTCCCTCAGAGTTCACCCACTCAAAGGCATAAACCTACTCATTCATCTCACCTGGAAGACTCACAACTTGTGGCTCTCTGATTTCACTCAAGAGCAATTATTCTACTTATAATATCTACATTGCTGGACATAATTCTACTTTTTCAGCATACCTGCTTGTCCCATGCTTTGCTGAGACCTAGCTGTCTTTGAGGATCCCTAGTACATCCTTTAGGCAGTATATGTCCTTTGCCTAACTATCTCACACTCTTAGCTCATTTTATCTATACTATCATTCACTCAAGTGAACTTGAGCATAAACATCAAGCATATGCATGTTGTTATCCCATGTAGACATTCAAGACATGAAGATGGGACTCATACTCTTTTCTCAACAAAAGCTCCTTCACAAAGAGGACAGGTGTTATGGGTCCAAACAGACCTTGTACAGCCTTCAAGCACAAGTACACATTACAGGATGATTCGGAAAATGAGGCTTAAGTAAGTCTGTCAGCATGCAGCCGTGGCAGTGTAGATACCTGAGAGCAAAAATCTGAAAAGGGAATAAAGCTAAAGAAAGTATACTTTCTGAAGATCAAATTTTGAAATGGACCCAAAGCTTCAAGGTTTCATGGATTTACACAATAAATTTCCTTAAATCTGCAGCTCCTAAAACACAATTCATATTTTCTAATGAGAAGGGAATATGGGCCCTGAAAATTTGTTGAAAATGTGGTAGAAAAATGACTACACTAAGGAAGTATTTTATCTCCAAAACTAGATGAACAAAAGCATTATCTTTGTTTATATGCCATATTAACAAGAACAACAGCACATCAGAAAATACAATTTTCTTCTTCTTTCTTTCTGAGCAACTGTTTCGCTTTTCTCATTTTCTCAGAAAAATTAAAATTTAACACTTATCACTGCTTTTATTAGTCTTATAAAGCTCACCATTCAATGAAATTCTGTAACCATAAAAATTGGTTTACTAATCTCTCTTTTAAATGAAACTAATGATAAAACATCCAAGCAGAATAAAATGAAATCAATCTATGGGCGCATTAGTCACAGCCAGAGCAAAATGTATGCTTATTCATATTCAGCCTCACGAGGTTCAATAAATATTGCACATGTTAGCTCATATTTGGCATCTGATTTGATCACTGAAGTCTTTTGCACAGCTGGCATAAAGAGCCCACCTGCCTAATTATTTCCAGATAACTGCAATCCTCCTTCATCTCTGTCCTCTCTAAAAGTTAATAACAAACTCCAAGGCTGGGAATACAGTGACTAATCAGAGAATGCCATTAAGGGAACAGGCAGTGAACAGTCAGTGAATATTGACAAGCAGGTGTATAGTCTGAGAGAAAGAGTTAGAAAGGAAAAGCAATTGTATCAAATAGAGCAGGAACAGTTACTATACGGAATACACCAAATTTCAACTTAATTTCTTGAAAGGATGAGTACAGTAACAGTAACAGTCAAATATTAGATAGGCCACTAGATTTTTGTTTTATTGGAAAGCTGTGAAAGAAAGGGAGGCAGCCATCATTCTATAAGGTTACATCTCAGTGCACCTACAACACACCAGCTCCAACATAAAATCAAAAGGACGGAAAAATTGCACAAAATAGAAAACCATTTATCTTTTCTACCATTTATTTTGTCTAGCATTCCCACATCTGAGTTGATATTTCACAGCAAAACCGTGGAGAAGTGAGTAGGCTAGTTGTTGCCTGGTTCCTGTTAACTGCGATACATTTGTACAACAGGAAAAAGTGGCCCAGTTTTCTCAGGCTAAACACAAATGCAATGAGTTTCTCCAACACCAAAATCAGAGTTGAAATACTACCCCCCAGCTACAGTTCTATGATATAGATCATTACCAATGAATTGAAGAGGTAAAAAAAAAAAAAAAAGAAAAGAAAAGAAAAACATCCTTTTCTTCCTCCTCCTTTGGCCAGAAACCTACAGTTGCTTCTCCATAAGAGCCAATCCACACCTTAAGTTTCCTGGAATGCAACAGACTAATTCAGAAATTTGTTTCACAGGGAGGCCCTGAATTCATTTCAATTACAAATGCCTTAAGTGCAGTGACTTCATCTTGTTCAGTTATACAAGTTCTATAATATTTTCCACATCCTTCCTCATTCTATTCAGTCTTCTAATTTCTAAAAGAGAAATTTAATTAGAGTGAAACAGGGAATTCTGCAGGGGAAAAGCCAAAAAAAAAAAAAAAAAAAAAAAAAAAGAAGCTAGAGAAAACATTTTACAAACCATGTTTTTATATGAAGATATGCAATTTAATATCAAAGACTCAGATAACTATGATGGTTAAAAGGTTTAGACAGCAAAGACATTCATAAACAATCACTGGTATCCATATGCCCACCCAAAAGAACAGATTCAAGTAAACTACCAAGCCAATTTATCTTCATCTTGCCAGAAAGCTGCCAACAGGCTCTCATAACCTTTACCTTCTCCCATATCTGACTATCTCTGGACAGCAATGTAGTGTCTTTAAGTACTTTACTAAAATACTTAGCTAAACTAAAATATTTAGCTATCTTTGATATGTGGCTTCTTTTAACAAAAATTCAAAAATGTTTGTTCTACTTGATGGGTTACTTTAAAAGTTCTTAAATTATTATTTTTTTTTCTTTTAGCTTCATTAGACTCAGCCAGGATTTCAGAACTTGATCCCCATGGTTGAGACCAAAGTAAAAATAAAATTTCTTGGTTTAGTAAACAATTTTAGTTTGCTCACTCATGGACCTTACAGTGAGATCGAAAATATCTGACAAATCTCAATTCTGATAAGAACATCTGTATTAAATTAATAATCCTCCAATAGTGAAAGAAGTGGGGGTTGCCAGAAATATGGTGAATATAGCATTTGCTCCCGGAATCTTTTAAGCAGTCAGATTGTTATTGTTGAGCAGAAAATCACAGTGAAATATGCCATGAAAGCATATGCACAGGATAAGAGAAATACAACAAATCATATCCACAGAAGTTGAGGGAGTACAGAGACCTACATAATCATAATACAGAAGAAATCCATTGTTCTTCACACCATAATTTAGCATCTGTGCTTATCTGGTCCTTATTTTGAATGCGAAGTGACAGATGCAAACCACAGTATAAATAAAAGGCAAGATTTATTTAAATGCTTTGTAGATTTGAAACAATAATAAAAATCTTGCTAACTAGTAAAAAGATTAGCTAGATAAGTAACTAAAGCACTTCAGCAAAATCTCTGCTGATAAGCTATGATTATGGCTATTTAAAGAGAGCATAAAAAGAGGAAGTAAACATTATACACTCATTTGCACATTGAAAACGATACAAGTAGGAGTGCTTTTTTGTTTTTGCTTTTTTGCTTTTTCAATTGAAATTTGAACATTTCTGTCACTGCCATTCATAAACAAACATTTAAGTACAGAGAGAATTAAAACTCAGAAACAAAAAATGAGACAAAAATACTACTTATACGTTAAAAACACAGGAGTGAATACTGATAAGGAGTAGGGTTTTGGCTTTGAGGCTGTCAAGAATGATTTATCAACTCAATTAACTGTTCTTTCTAAATTCTGGGTCTACATCTACCTTCTTGTAACAAGAGAGACTCAAGCAGTCAAAATTAATCCCACACAAAATTTCTGCAACAAAGCTGAGCAGCACTCAAACATACATGGTTTTCTACAATTTCATCTTACAAACAAGCTGCAAAGTCTCAAAAACAAGGTTTCACCATTCAGTATTGTAGAACTGCTTTAAAGCCAGATCAATTGCAGTTATTCAGTTAAAGTTTTTTGGTCTTTTGCTTCCCTGGTTTTCCTGCCATATCACAAAATCCCAATATCCCCAGATCGGTGATGAAACCAGGAGAGACAATTACCTGGGTTTGGTTCCCACCTTGCATCTCCTGCAGTGAGTTCCTATGTGAAATAGCACTTCTAAACAGCTTTCTGGTTGCTGAAGCAGTAAGGAATGTTCAAATACCTATGTGCTACAATGAAGATAGAAGAACATGGCAACTACTAAGAACTTCCTCAAAGTGCCTCTTGAACTATTGGCCCCAGGGAAAAGCGCGTAACACTTTGTGGGAATAAATCACTGCAAGAGACAATACTCTTGTTCAAGAAAACAAAATCTCACACAGCACTTACTGTATGCCACGGAATAACACATTCTAAAATAGTCCAACAGGAAGTGTTTTAAGTGCAGATTTTCCAGCAATAACCTGACCAAATTTATAATTACAATAGAATAAAAAAATATATAATTAAAACCAAGATCAGCAGGCAGCAAAGTTACACCCGCTTAGCAGCAAAAGAGCATTGCATTTCCTAGCTGCTATTTTATCTACTCACTCACACATATATCAGCAAACGAGCAGGACAATAACTTCTTCCAAAAATGGGTTTACTTCTTTGGTAAAAATCCTAGGGGTCCTGCTGTAGGAAAGGGCATCCAAACAGTTCCACCACTTGAGAAAGTGGTCTTCCCAGAACACATATTATGAACAGAAAAATCCTGCTCATGAGATCGCTCAGCTTTTTACAGAGGGTTAGTTTGCATAGAGTCAGCACAGATCCTGGCACCGGCCAGGGCAGTAGCTTTCCTCTAGAGTGCAGTACAGAAGGAAACAATAATATTCTATGTTGTAGGAGCCATTGCCAAGGACTGTTTCTAGATTATATCAATCAGTTCTAACAGTCAAAGCACAACCTTTACCTTTCTTTCCAAAACTGCAAATCTAGGCCAACAGAATCACTCAAAAAATTTGAATACAGCCTCCCACATTTCCATTTGGACAGAAGAATTAGGCATTAATAACAAAGAACAATCAAGCAATGCTCTCCTAAGTATAAGAGGTACAAGACAAATAACTAAATAAACCTTCTCTCAGCTACAGATACAAGAGACAATCACAACAGAAGCTGACAGGAAGGGTATGGAGCAGATATTAAGATATCAGAAATAACAATAAACTGTACAATAGAGTAGCCAGACAGTCTGTGCAGTTGAGAGGGAAAAGCAGGAGAAAAGTACTGACTGGTTTAGCTTTAGTGACAGTTGATGCCTTCCATCTTTTTAGTGAAGATCTGGAAAGACAATGACGGTAAAAACAGCAGGAAATAGAGAACCTAATACCAAAGAGCTGTTAGTAGCACAACAAAAGTTTAAATGTTCACATTTTGTAGCCTCCATAGAGAGAGAGAAAAGAAAGTTTAAGCAGGAACACGATGAGAAACAGTAAAAAAGCTTTACAGACATTTATGGAAAATGTATTTGAAGTATAAGGGGCAGACTGGGAGAAAGCATATGGTATACCAAGTTGAAAAGTTGAAAGGATGTGAACAGAAACTGTTGAGATCTCAGGTAGGAATTGTCATCTTAAGGGAGGGAAAAAAAAAATAAGGCTGCGAATAGACTTTCAAGTGTCTTGAAGGAAACAGTCTATGTGTGAGATTCAGTGTAAGAGAAGCCTGAGGAGGAACATGAGCAAGAGATGATTCAGTAGAAATAGAGGAAAATTTTCTCAGTAGGACATCTATAAGTAGTATAACTGGAGCAAGATGGCAATTGCAATCCAAAAATTTATCATCACAATAATGCAAATGTGGACAAGAGATTCACTATGATAAATGGATTAAGAACAGATAAAAATAAAACCCCTGAAAGCTGCATTACAGTCAGAATTTGCAAGACTATCTGAGACCTTGCTCCAGGCTCTAGGATCCATCACAACATAGAAAAATATTAGATTTCAATGCCACACAGAATATCCACAGCAATGGAGAGTGAGGAAGGGTAAAAAAAATGAGAAGATTTAAAGTCGTGATTTAGCCACATTGAGGTATCTAAAGATCTGTTAACAGATGTGAGGTACACAAGGCAGTATTTCATATGGCACAGAATGAGGCACGCAGAGTTACAGACAACAGAAAGGCAGCTAAATTTGCATATGTAGGTATCAAGAAGTAGCTGACAGCAGAAAACTAGCATGGAAGATACTCTGCTCAGAAATATTGAAGAAAGAGTTTTAAAAATTACATTCACATCTACAGTGAAATAGATATTTTAGATATATTTTATTTATTTATACTTATTTATATTTATATTTAGATATATTTTAGATATAAAAGTACTGGAAACATAAGAAATCAAAGTGCTTGCTCCCAACAAGATCACAGAGAAAAAGGAAAATATTTCAGGCAACATTTTCTAGCCCCAGCCATACACAGCCATCTTAGCACTTCTGCTATTTTCTTTAACAAATTAGCCTTATGCAAATACAGAACACTGGCATCTGAAGTCTCAAATACTTGACAGAGTTATTGCTCTGGCTGTTTATCTGTGAGATCTGAGATTATATAAAATGGATTTCAACCAGTGTATGCTGGTATACTCTAATGAAGTCAAGGGAGTTAATGTAGCTTTTCTCATAGTTTATATTTAAACCATGTCAGCTGTGGCTTAAGTGATACAGTGGATCTACACAAAAAGGTATCTCCTGAAAAACACAAAATTTGAGAATAAGCAACAGAACAAGAAGTCTGCAGCTCTGATTGAATTGCTCCTGAACAGCACACACAAATTAAGGCATATTTTACAGAAATGAGTGCAGATTTTCTGATGCTTTGTGTGGGATCTTAACTACCTATTCTGACTTTGTATCTATGGAGAGTCAACAGGTAAACTGCAGTTGAAATACCTACAAGTACTGAATGCTGTCTAAAGCAACATTTGAAAAGATTGCTCTGCTTTGGTTTGCTTTCAGAAAAGATACTGCAATATTTCTCTGTCATACAAAGGCTGGCTTTTCTCTCATCCCTTGTCATTCCTTTCAAATGATCAGAGAAATTGCAAGTAACATCGGAACTGCTGTGTTGAGCCAGTATGAGCAGGATATTTCTTGTACTTGGCTGATTCTCCTGAAACCAGATGGGATAAGCTTAGAGCTACCTTGCAACAGCAATAGGCAAGCTCACTGCCTGCAGCAGCCAGACTAATCAACCTAAGCTCTTTCCTTTTTTACCATGAAAAGCAGAGAGCACTTATAAAATTTTATTTATGAATTATTACTCAAGTTCCTATAGCTGGCAAAATAAATCATACTAATAGGCGCTTTTTAATACTTAAGTATATTTCATAACGAAGAAAAAGCAATATTCAGAATTACTGAAGGAATATTTACTCAGCTGCTATAAAAAAAACAGTCTCCAAACACTCATATAGTTAATGGCTAATTAAATCTGACTACTTTTAGTGTTGACAGGCACCAGAATTATTAAAATCTATCTTTTCTAATTAAAAAAAAAGGAGTGAGTTGGGGAAAAAAAAATGCGTCATTAGTGTTCACTCCAAAGAAGATGCCATACAATAAGTTACAGGTGATAATCAAAGGCTTGCTGATACTTCTGTTCTAGTTTCCAAAGCACTGTTCCTACCACATGAAAGAAAATGGAACCCATTTTCATAAAATGCACATTCTGGACTCTCCAAAAATCTGCAGGGCTTGCATGCTGGGCCCACACAAAGTTATGCAATTTCATAAATTCTCAAAAGTGGGAAAAAGCAGTCATGTTATTCCTCTGACTCATTAATCACAAAGATTACACACAAAGATATAATCACAAAGAAATATTTCTCTTCAAACATGAAAGGAATTCCAACCAGAACTGCCAGATCATGAAAGCTGAGGTGCTCGTATGGTTCTGCCACAGACAGCAGCGGAAGACATCTGTAAATAAAGTGGTGTATCAAAGCACAAAACACCGATGAACACAGAAAGACTGGATGATGAACACAGGGCAGAGAAAGATCATGAGGTTCATAGGCAACATGGGTGGACATCATTTACACACAAGGGCCATATATCAGGCTGTACTACCTGCACCTCGAGAGTGGTTTTCTGTTAGTTTTTGTTGTTGTTGTTTGTTTCTTTTGTTGTTTGTTGGTGATTTTTTTTTTTTCAATGTTAGTCCTAGCATGAAAGAAAAAAGTACTAAGAGTACATTTTCATTAAGTGCTCAACAGAATGAGCTTCCACATAGAGAAAGACAGGCTCAAAATATTTATCATATGTCTAAATTCCATTAAGAAAATCCCAGACTACTGCAAAGCTTTTGGGGATCAAGACTTTGGCCATAAAAATGCACTTAAATGGTAGTTTATATGACTGCTGCAGGATGCATGGTGCAGGATAGCTTTAAAAAATAAATTCAAAAATCTTTAGGCTTAATGAGTATTAGAAGCCTAAATACTTCACTGATCTTAAACACTTGTTAAGAATATTTACTCAGGCTGTAGATGCCTAGAGAGACCACATGCTGCAGGAAGACATCTTTTATGTATGGGGTGCCTATAGCATCTAGAATTTTATGTAGATCTTTGTTAAATAAAATAATGAAAGCCAGACTCCAAGAGTCTTTAAAAATAAATTCTAATGAATGTCATACATATACTTAAAATCTCTGTTTTATGAAAGTGAAAGAGTCTATTACATAGCAAGAGGAAAATAAAACATATTAGAAAAAATAAGTCAGTTTCCTCTCATAATGAGTACCTTTTAAAGCTTTCATAGGAATATATTCCCCTGATATCATGCTACAAACTTATTGTTCCGAAGAAAAAAAAAAAAGAAAAAAAAAAAAAAACACCCTCTCTACATCGTGCCATTTTGTTTCTAAACTAAAAAGTTAAAGGTTATCATTTGACAGAGTGAATTAACATATCTGGGACATAATTAATCCAAAGGGGAATCACAGAAATGTGTTCACGCATAAAGTAATAAAATGAGGGCTAAGGACAGCAATGGAAACTGAAGCAAATGTTGGAATATTGGGCAACAATCACAAACAATATTAATGCCAGGGAAAGCGCCTTCTTAATGAAACATCTCACATAAAGAGAGCTTACAAGGTCGCATCTGCAATTATTTTTTGCTGAGAATGTTTTTCCTAGATTAAAGATATTTTTGTGGGAAGCTTTAATAAATTCACATTTATTTATTTATTTATTTATTTTTAATGTTTGATTTTTTAGTGATATTAGACGGTTATACAATCCAGGTTCCTAGATTCCAAGCTCAGAGAAAGCAATTGCTAGTTTATAAAGGAAACTTTTACTGTTTGCTATGTCTCTATTAGAAGTAGAAACCTGTCCACACGTCTTGCTCCTACTCTAAGTTCCATCAGAGGGGATACAATGGGGAGAAGTAGAGAAGAAAAGATGGAGTAGGAAAACAGATGAAGCCAGAGGAAACATTTACACTGAACATCAATATATCTCCCCACCCCTTCTCCCTCCTGCTTTTTCATGCAGTTCTCTACACACAACCCCTGCTTGAGACACAGACTCAGCTAATGATAATCCTAAACTTGGTAAATTGTTATGCTGGAATGAATGCCCGTATCAGCATCTTGCATTTTTAACACCTTCATCCCTACTAAGTACCATCAGTCTTTCTTGTCTGATATCTCATCTCTGAAAGATTATATTCCCCACCTGAGCATGACGACACATGTGCAACTCACACATTTTCAATATACTTCTGGAAATAGCATCATTTTGGCAAATGCTCAGAAGTTCCCTCTACTGGCATAGTTTAACATACCTGAAAGAAAAGGCCCTTCTGCACACAAATGCAAAACTGAGCAATACTGTAGGGAGGTGAAAACGAAAAGGAAAAAAATGAAAAAGGAGGGGGCTGAGCACAAACTCATCCACGTGCCAGTCCCAGCCTCATTCCTTCTGCTTCTGAGCTACTTAGAGGAGACACTGCCTCTGCACTGTCCAAGAGAAGTCATGCAGCCAGGCTTCTAACACATCAAACTCAGACAGAAATGAAAAAAATTCTAGGCGATTTCGGAAAGGCCACAGGCTCAACTTCCTCACAAGTGCTGTTTGTGTCACAAGGTCACAGTTTGTATCAAACAATGAGATCTAGCCTCAGCAGATCCCCCCTGGAAATCAGATGAATTGCACTGTTTAACTTTTGAAGGAATCAGTTACGCATACACACTGAGGATGACCCATGATATCAAATAAGTCATGAAAGAAGGAATACAATTGAGTTTATTTCAATTGCTTTTTTTTTTTTTTTCCCCCAGTGAACTGAATAAATAAATAAATGCAGTGCAAATAGTTTCATTCATAAATGTTGGGTCAAACATTATTTTTCCAAATCCCTAAGGAGCAGCTCTGGGAAATATTGCATGCTGAGCCAGAGGTAAACCAAGTATAGATAAATACAGTCAAAATGTTTAACATGTGCCAAAATAAGCTCCCAAAGCAAAGCCTTCTGTATGGTCTCATTTTTAAAAACAAGTTTATTGAAATAATTGGACTGGACTGGATGATCTTTTAGATCTTTTCCAACCTTGGTGATTCTATTCTAATTTCAAATGGCTAGTCTAAATTTGATTTTGCAATAATCATAATTATATCAATTATATCCAACATCATAAGAATATGTATTAAGAAATAAAAAAGCTTATCTGAATACGATTAGAATTACTTCATAATACTAGCCCGCAGCATCTCTCTGATAATGTTTTCTGTCAATAATCTGAACTTACCATATTGATTGGGTCAACTGGGCCAATGCTGTTAACATAGACATCTGTTTCAATTACAGTTGTTCTCACTAAAAGAAAAAAAATCAGCAACCTTAATAATTACATATTCAATTTATTTTCCACATTGATAGCATATTTTATTAAAGTAATAATAAATCTGATATTCTTTTATTAAATTCAGAATGATTACATCTCTAGTTTGTGCATTCTGTGAAGAATCATATATGACATGGCTTCTTTATTCCATATGAATTAGCTAAATTGTCAAGATGATTTTTTCGTATCTTAAGGCACATTCCATCTAAACTTTGTGAATTAGGCATAAAATAGATACAAAAAGTATCAAAAGCAAAGGAAGTGGGGAGAAAAACAGATTATTCCAGCATAAAAAAAAGAACTAACACAAAAACAGAAAAAATGTTCAGAAAATGAACATTTGTACAGTAAAACCAGACGGTCTGGGAGCAGACGTTTACCAGCTGCAAAAAATCAATAAGCAGCATTTCCTACTGAAGATATCTAACAAAAATAAAAAAGCTTTTAATCACATATTTCTTCGCACAATTACATTACACCTATGGATTGCCAATATACTTTCATCAGCTTCATCAATATATTGCTCCACACAACTAACTGAAAGATCCGGTTTAGGCAATCTGCTTTGGCAGGGGGGTTGGTCTCGATGATCTCTAGAGCTCCCTTCCAACCCCTACAATTCTGTGATTCTGTGATCTTCAAGAAATTCCAGTAAAATTATTGTTTCTGAGCTGACAAAGTTAATTGTTTTAGAAATACTTTTTTTTTAATGCATTTACAGAAAGACACAAAGTCTAAGCAAATTTCTGAGCAAATGAAAGTCACATCTGATGTGTGAGTCACTGATAATTTTGTTGTTATATCCAAGCTGTTTATAGAGGAAAAAAGACACAAATGGAAGAGGTCAGGATGTGGTACTGGAGAGGTCTGCATTTAAACAACACCAATTTACTAAGCACTTTTTTTCCAGATTGTATGATAGACAGAATGGCAGTGAATGAATACAAGAGGGTTAATTCTGAAGCTCTGCTGGTCTTTCTCCCATGATCTAGCACGTTAAAATGAAGTCCCTCTGTTCATTCGTAGACAGAAAGGGGGAAGGTACAAGAAAAATATACTTCGATTTTATAGAAGAGGGATTCTCCATCACCAGATTTGATTTCTTCACTGGCATGCCATATCAAGCCTTTTATAAGAGATGTAAAATCTTAAGTAACACAGGATTTTTCAAACCTCAAAGACCTAGAACTCAAAAACACAGAAAGAAATAGGGTATCATTAACAACTCTGCCAGCTATGATAACAGGCAAGATACATTTCCTAATTATCCACAGATACCTTTCCCGTGCCAATCTCACTTGACAGGAAATTATCCCTGATCCCAAATCTGATTACTGATTCCTTGAGCTTGTGACTAAGACACACCAGTCAGGCTGCACAAAGGGTTTTCTGTACAACCACAGAATGCCGAGTCACTTGATCACTCTCCTGTCTCCAGTGTTCTCCACAGAAAGTTTAAATGGACTCTGGAAATCAATTTGTTTCCGGAGGAAAAAAAAAAAAAAACACTCCCTGCGCTGCAAATGGCTTCAATATGCAGGTCTCAGAAAGGAAGTGGGAGAGCACAATAATTCAAATGCTCAGAATGAAATATTAAAAATAAAAGTATGTGTATGTATTTGTGTGCATATGTATAATGCAACATACTTTACACATGCCACATCTCACAAGTACATATCCACTGCCTTTGATTTTGCGAGTTTATTTATCTACATAACAGAAAAACTCTCCAATTTAATCACTGCCAGACTAGAACACAAGGGGCTGGATCAAAACATATCTTTTCTCATTGCTCAAGCAATGCAGAATCCAGTACTTCTCCCCTGCATTTGTAGGGAATATCTAGTTCTCCTTAATGCTAGGAAACTATGTTTTGTTTAGAGGTTCAGTTTTTTGACTAACTTTCAGCATTACCTAGCCACTATACTAAACCTGTTCCTCAGACACAAGTATCTGTACAGAATGATTGAGGTCACCTCTCAAACTTGGATATGATAAGCAGCTCATATCACACATTGAAAATGCAACTTGTGGTTTATCTGTTCAGCTTTAACATCTAAACTTTCACTATTTTTCCACACTCATCTTGAAATTTGGACACCAGAACCGGCATTCTTTCTAAACAGTACTATCGTGAACACTTCTAGTTTTCTATTAAAATGTCTCTTTTCAGAAGGGACTTACCTCAGAACAGTCCTCTGGGAGATATCTACCTAAGAACTCAATACACAAAATGATTAGATTTTCTCCTGAATTACCACTTTTCTGTGAAGAACCTCTCACATTGAAATATAAGCCATGGGCTTTCCTTCCACATTTTGTCTTACTTTTTTTTCCCCTACCATCAGCCTTTATCTGTATCTCTAATTTTACTGAAGGAGGGCATTACTCTGCAGATGCAATTTCTCTCTTGCCAACAGTCTTTGTGCTATCTGCCAAATTTACTACAAAAATTCATTGGTGAAATCAGGCAAGATATCATTATTCTTGATCGAGTCATGCTTGTGAGATCCAACAATAGACAGCCCTACCATTGATATTTCCTTATTAACAATTAAATTTTGAGATCTGTCAGTGGGCCAGTTTTTAATATGGACTGTGTCAATTTTATGAAATTCCAGCATGCAGGAAGAAGTACTTGATCTGCCCCAAAGGCTCTCCTGTAACGTGCCACCGAGTTCAATTTGCCTTTTCTATACTGCTCTGAGTAAGATTATTAGAGCTATCAGGAGCCAGTGAAGGGTCAGAAAATCCACCTCTGTTCAGATTATTATAATTGACCCAAATAATACAGAGCAGCAGATTCAGTGCAATAAGATTGGAAGGGGCTGTTTTGTTTCCTTAGTTCTGTGCAGAACCGATCCCAGTGCTTCTGTGAATTAGAAGAATTCCTTCTACTTGTGTTTGTGAACTAGAAGTAATATGAGCCTGTGAAAATGATAAAAGCTGGAAGAAAATACAATCTTGATACTAATTTGACCTCCAAATAATTACTATGGCTCTTTAGCTTTCCACAAAGAGAAACAGCGATAGATGGTTTGGAAAGATATTTCCCCTTATTTTGTTTAGGAAATGTAGTAACAATCTTGAAAAAAAAACTACGAGTAGGAAGAAGGCTATTTTACAAACCCTGAGTGCAAAGTGGTACAGTAGACCTTATAAATTTCTAAAGAAGAGGAGAAAATGATAGCCCACTTTAAATATTTGCACAGAAAGAGGCAAGAGTAAAGCAAGGTGAGAGAACAGTAGTACTCCCTGCATATTAAATAGGTTGAGTGAAGAGCACCGCTCAGCTGCCCCCAAGAGTTCATCAACTCCCAAAGTAACTGACACATGCAAGGAACTCCTACACTATGCCTGATATAAAGAAATACACTCATACTTCTGATTTTCCACTTTGTCACATTTTCTTCACTAGAATCATGGAATCATTTCAGTTGGAAGGGACCTTTAAAAGTCATCTAGTCCAATTCCCCTGAAAGGAACATGGACACCTACAGCTAGGTCAGATTGCTTATAGCTCAGTCCAGGCTGACATACATAAAAAGTCTCCAGGAACAGAGCATCCACTACCTCTCTGGACGTGTTCCAGTGCTTCATTAGCTTCACTGTAAAAAGCTCCTTACATATATCCAATCTGAATCTTCCCTTTTTTAGTTTGAAATCACTTCCCCTTGTCCTATCACCGCAGATTCTGCTTAAGACTCTATCCCTTTCTTACAGTCTCCTTCTAGATACTAAAGGTAACTGCTACAGGTCTCCCTGAAACCTTCTCTTTCCAGGCTGAACAGTTCTCTGAGTCTGTCCACACAGGGGAGACATTCCATCTCTTGGATCATTTCTGTGGCCCTCCTTTGGACACAGTCCAATAGCTCCATGTCTCTCCTGTACTGAGGACTCTATATATGGACACAGATATGACTCCAGCTGAAGTCTTGTTGGTGCAGAGCAGAGGGGCAGAATTAGCTCCCTCACCCTGCTGATGTATTTCTTGCTGACATTTTTTTTATTTTTTTGATGCAGCCCAGGATACTGTTGGCTTTCTGGGCTGAGAGGACAAATTACTGGCTCATGTCCAGCCTGCCATCCACTCCAGGTTCTTTTTTGCGGGGCTGCGCTCAATCCTTTTGTGCTTCAGCTTGTATTGATAAAGAAAGGTTTCTTCTTTAGGAAATTTAATTGATATTTGACATCATTTAACACAAGCATGTAGCTAAGGACAGGCTTGATCTCTGGAAAGAAGTGACTCATGCCTGAAGTTTAAGAGTGAGAATGAATGTCCCCACAAGAAGCAAAACATGGAAAGAAGTGTTTCTTGCAAGACATGACCACTGCTTCCCTAGCAAAGAATGATACTGAAATCCTCAGGCATATTCTGAACACCAATTTGGGTTCAAAATCTGTATTTTGGAAAATGTTAACTATGGATTAGAAAAATCACACTGGTACATATCACTCAATCACTGACAAATAATTTTAGTAATTGCTCTTGCTAAAAAAGAAGTATTTTCAATAGCCTGTATTTAACCAGGTCCAATTTTCAGCCACTGATCTTTGGAATCTCTCTGCTTGCTATGTGGAAAACCTCTCTTTATCCTGACAAAAAATATAGTCTTGAATTTAAAAGCACAGAATATTGCCCTTTTTACTGCTGAATATTTCTCCATTTTCATTATTCTAGTTCATAACATTACCTGATAGCAAATTAGTGCATCTAAATTCACTAATTTGCTCATTTAACTTACCAAAAATGTGCATTTTAGAATGAAAGTCTAACACCTACCTTTATTTATAGCGATTTTTTAATTTAAACAAATTTAGTTAATTTCACCTGAGCTTTTTTTTTTTTTTTTGAGCAAGATTTCTGTAACTCCTCAATAATTGCCTAAAGTAATCAATGATAAAGCAGCTATTCAGCAAAGAAATTAGGTGATGACCACATTCAAGAATAGCAGGGTCTTCAATGCTTCAATACTACTTCAATAGTATTTAATATAACAATACAATTCTGGCAATAATTTATCTAAGAGTATTATTTATACAACTATCTGCATTAAAATTCAGCTTCAAATGACTACAGCAGGCTTCCAGCTCTATCTCTAAAGAATTTTTTCAAAGTTATTTCAATGAAAGTAGAACACTGCTCTTCATTCTTAGTCTTATATCTTTTTTGATTTAAAAAGAAACCCATCTCTAGCCCACCATTTTTTTTCCATCATTTTCTATGCAGGGCACACATCAAGTACTTTTAAAATTCACTGCAGATGTTCTTCTGTATGTTGCTTTTTTATTTCAATTTTCTTCAATTCATGTAAAAAATTCTTTACAAGAGTACATCCCTAGTTTTACCTGCTATTTTTGTGCTTAAATGAGTTTATTATTTTTCTACCTACATCATTATTTTGTTTATGCTATACTAAAAGCACCAGTTCAAGACAATATCCCCTAATATCTTAATCTTTTCAGAGTTAGCACTTCTATCAGTCTCTTGAAAGTTCACTTTTCGTTCTTGCAGTTTTTAATACCTCTGAGTACATAACTTCACATTAGTGCACTGAGATGCACTAACATGCCTTGTTAACAGGATAATTACAACTATTCAAATTTCTCCATGTAAAATTTTCTCTTAGGTTTATGAGCCATCATCTTCATCATTCTTAAAAATTATATCAATAATGTCTTTCCTCAAGTTAATGATTGAAAATGCTACATTAGAGAACTAATGTGATTACTCCTATTCCTAACTGAACTTTCAGACGATCAGTTGTGTTTCATTCATGTAATACATGACATTGGACATGAGACATAGCTGGAAAAAAATATAGATTGATAGACTAACAGTAATATGCTAGTATCCCTAAGTTGTGAGGGATGGAATAGTGAGCAGAGAGAGTTCTTTCTCTTAACAAGAGAGTTTAAAACTGCTAACTTGATCGAGGACTAAAGCTAAAACGGTGTGGTTATAAGTTATATACATATGTATATATATTCTTACCTTATAGTAAGTATAATATTGTTTTGTTAATATATCAACACATCAAGGTTGTATCAGTAATTAAAAGGATTTATACTACAGATCAGAAACTCCAGGTGGTAACTGCTACTATTTCATACTGAGTAGAATGTACTTTAATAATAGTATCTTTGTGCTCCATACATATAAAATATGTTGCATATAATGTTAAAATCTAACAAGTGTAATAAACATAGGAAAGAGTAGCAGTTAACAAATCAATACAACTCATGGATATTAGTATGAGATACACAAAATGACACTGTGGTTTTCTGAAATTTCAGTATTGCAAAGGATTTTTTAATTTTCATTTGGCTCTCCTTTATCACGTCACTCTGCTATTCAACAATGAAGCCCCTTTTCCTACTCTGACATGCTGTGTCAACATGAAGAGGAAAATTAAATTTGACGCTGTGATTCAAACCCCAAAAGCCCAGGCTCAAAAATATACAAAAGTCTTGCTATTTTAACTGAGCTTTGTAATTCAGTAATAACATTGCATGGAAAATTATTACCTTGAAAGATAATTATAATTTCAGTCAATAACCTCATTGTAGAAGTACTGGCATACTCTGAAGATGTGTAATCTGACACTAGATTTTATCCACATAATTGACTAAGAATAAGATGAATGTGCCACAGCCTGATTTTATTTTTCTGTGTTAAATATCTGCTGTTAGATATCTCAAACAGCTGGACAGAATGTGATACCTGTATTTAAAGCTGTCATTTTGTCTTACTTTTGCCAAAACTCTGCAACTTTCTCTCTATAGAAAAAGAGAGCCAGACTTCACATTTGCTCTCCTGGCAACAAAGTGCCTCCTGTTCTCATTATTCTAGCCTTTCAGTATTTGGGCAGAGGCAGGTTCCGAATAGAAAAGGTCAAAAACTGAGCGTCAGGAAAGTGAAGAAGAAAAAGTAAGGGAGCATTTATGTGAGAGCAGCTAGAAGCCAGAATGTACTTTCTTTCAGAAATAATAACTCTATCAATAATTGAAATCCAGAAAGCTGTACATTCAAGTATGCAAAAAAAAGACTCAAAGTTTTTGTTCAACCAAGACTCAGTGCATAATCAACAAAGCAAAGGTAAGGATAACGTAAAAAATTTTTGGTGTCCCTCTAAGTCCATTGGACATCTAAGAATGAACTCCTCTTCCTTTATTGTCCCTTTTTGCATTTCAGAGTTTTAAGGGGAGAGAAAAGTATTCACATTACTTTCATCCCTGCATACCAGCTAATTATTAGAAGGAATCCTAGTGGAAAATATTTATTCCCTCATTATTCTTTTGTTGTCCACTGCATCAAAAAATCTGAAAAAAAAAAAAGAAATACTATACATCTTTCATAAGTTGAGAAATTAAGAAAAAATATGCTGGAAGATGTTTTTTGTTGTCTGTTCACAGTAATTCATTAAGTGGAGATGAAGGAAAAGACAAGGGAGGGCCTTTTTGTAAAGGGCTGGTAGCAACAGGGCAAGGGGAAATGGCTTTAAGCTGGAAGAGGGTAGAATTAGCCTAGATATTAGGAAGTAGTTATGTATTGTGAGGATAATGAGACACTATAAAATGTTGCCCCAAGAGACTGTGGATGCCCCTTCCCTGTAGGCATTCATGGCCAGGCTGAATGGAACTGAGCAACCTGGTCTGAGGGAAGTGTCTCTGTCTATAGTAGGGGGTTTGGAACTAGGTGAACTTAAAGGTCACCTGCATTCTATGATTCTATGATAAACTTCATGAGATTCCATATTGTGACAGGAAAAAAAAATTTCCATTCAATATCTTCAGGATAACAGTCAGCAATAAAATAGAACTAAGAAACTTAGGGAGGGAAAGAATTTTTCAGAAGCTTTAAAAAGAAAATACTTAATCTGAGATTGCATCTCTTTGTTCTCCTACCTAAATAAAAACGGTTAGATTGCACTACTGTTTATTGTATAAGTAGCTTATAGACTTACACTGCATTCCTTTCATAGGGAACACCAGGCATTAAGCAAAAAATTTTGTCCTCCACCTCTCTTTGTGGTTCAGAAAACAAACTTAAGGAAAACATTTTTCTTAGTTTGATCCAGCAAGCACATGGTAGATGACAGCTGGTAACTTTTTCATGTATTCCAGGACTTCAACATGAATACTTTCAAATATTAATACTTAACAGTTGCATTTAAACTGACATTTTGGTTCGTGAAAGACAAAATTGACTTACTACTAGCTGCAAAGTATAAATGGCAGTAATGCAGTCTTCCATCCTATCATTCTGCAGAAAAGCTATTGCTCTAAACTGACTTCGTAAATTCTTGCAAAGTTTTTCAAAATTTGAACTGAAGAAAAATGAGTGAGAAAAATCTATAAAATATATACATAGTGCATTTTCTAAAGAGAGAGAAAAAATGTCTAGGAATAATACTTTAAATTCCTGCAGACTCAATTTTTTTTTTTTTTTCCAAAATTGAGATAATATATACACTAATATTTGTCAGAAGGTCTTAGAGTAAAAAGACAATATATATTTATCTTTTAATGATGAATTATATACACTGCTCATTTTCCTCTCAAAAAAAATCCATAAGGAAATGATTATAAATATAGCATAAAAATTCTGCTTATGGACAGATCATGATTTTTACAAGTTTTAGAACAACACTGTATTTTATTGATGTTATACTTAGATTACTATTTTAATTTAAAAAAAAAAATCATTTGTCATCACTGGCAAAACATAAGTGAACTTTGCTTCACATCTTCTATTTAGTGAATTATTTCAAGTGCTTACCCCCAATATCTGGCCGAAGCTTATTGTCATATCCTTGAAGTAATGAGTCCAGTATATGAGTCACATCCCCGCCATGAATCTTTGGTGCTAGGACCCATGTTTTATTCACAGTTAAGTCTTCGTCATCTTCATCATCTGCTTTATCAGCTCTAATAGTGATTGAATTAAAGAAAAGAAAACAAGCTTAGAAAAAAACAGTGAATCAAAATAATGAAGAGATGAAGAAGAAACTGGAGAATACCAAGCACTTATAATATATCCTGGTGCCAACAGAAAGAGGCAAGCCCTTATTTAAAACATCAACATTTAGTTATATGACTGCAGAAAGTATTAGCTAATAAACTCATCTAGAGAAGGGCTGACATATCACGCATACAGAGAAACTCAAACCATAAGTCAAACACATAAAATTGTACCCTTACTCTCAGCACTTTCGTGCCTTAAAATGCAAAAAGGAATTTCCAAGCTTTCCCCAATACATGCCCCATTTTCAAGTCATGGCACTAATATTTTTAAGAGATGCTTATTCATCATAATAGATGCACCTTGGTGTTAATAACATTAATAGCATTTCCTTCTTCATAGCCTCTTGCTCTAGCTATTATATAAAGAATTAAACCTCACATAACCTCACTCAACTCCTTCTGAACATTAAGAAAGCAAACAAACACTGCATCCATGTGCTATGAACTAAACAGCTGAAGTCATGTGTCAGTAAAGTACACACATGTAGATGTAGTATAGTTAAAATCTTCTATCACTCCTTTAACTTAGTCTTATTTGTTAGCTATCTCTTTTATCACGATAGCACAATTGCACAAGAAAAACACTCATGTTCATTTATTGCCTATCTTTTAATTAGATAAGCAGCAATATATATTTTATCACTAAGTCGTTAGAAAAATGGCAATACCTTAATTATGTCTGCAGATTCGCTCAGATATCACCAAAAGGTCAAAGAATGCCTGGAAGTAGTTTTCTTTCCATTTGAATCAAATGAGTGTGAACTTAAATATTCCTCCAGTGCTAAAGTTTGCAATCTACATTACTCATCCAGCATATTTCAGGGAACTGCTATGGGCTTCAAGTCAAACAAAGTGCATCAGACTGATAGCAGTAACTCTTACAGTCACACAACGTATCTTCACAAACGGACACTAGCAATTATTACTGAGAGTATGCAATTCATATAAATCAGTTCCAATGTTAGCATAAGCTTAGCTATTCCAGTAAAGAAAAGAAATTAAAGTACTGTTCTTGTACCAATTTGTATTGTACACTGAATCTAAAAATATTACCAATAAATTATTAGAGAGGGATTTTCAAGAGTTTTTAAATTACAGTCATACACTGCCTTCAAGACTAAGGGTAACTTTTCAGTGAATCTTCTACAGAAGCGAAGACCACAAGGTGTTCCATGGGGATACAACATTAAATTTACAAGAGTTAAGGACAGAAAAAGTCAGGAAAGTCATGCCTGGAACAGTCATGCCTGATTGTTACTGTAGCCCCTAGTGGGAATGCACCAAAACAGTCTGTGTTTATAATTCTTTGCACCACCTCTCAGATAACACTATTGAGTTTCACTGAAACTCAAGATTATCACCAGTGTGAAAACTGCTCTGTGTTTTCCACATGCCTGGATGATTTGGGAAGTGCAGTTGGGAGCTTGCCACAACTCATTGAGTTTCCAGAGGGTGAATGAAAGGCATTGCTTATATATCAGGGCTTTTATACCTAGCTTGCTGCGAACAAGTCACAAGAGTCTACTATATCTAAAAGTGATGTGCAGTCTAAATATGAGGTTCACTGTCAGTTTCCCCAGTAAAGGTCTAAAAAGTGTTTTTATTCTTTGAAATTGAAATGTGTTGTGTAATACTGAATTGTTTGCTGCACAACATACACATTATAGAAATGTCAGATATTAAATATTTAACATCTCCTATTAGCAGGATTCTGCAAATGTGAGCACTAAAGAAGTAGAAAGCAATGTTTTTAAGTATGTACTCCATATCAAGCAAAGCTACCTATTGCCATCTCTTTCATGTTTCATTGACACACTGCTTTTTTTTTTCTTTCTCTTTTTGGCCCCGTTGTATCGTATGCCATCTCTAATTGCTATGTAAATTTGCTTAAGGTTGCTAAGAGTGCAGAGGCAATCCCTGCTCCCCTGTGGCATTAAAATGATGAGGAATAAAACTTAACTTATTAGCAGCTCTCTAAGAAAGGAAACATTCACTACAAAACTGATTTTTTCCCCCTCACTCTTTTTGTTCCCATGCCTTTAAACAGCAGAAAGTACAGAGAAACAACCTAAGATCTGAGAGATCTGTACAAAGTGATGCAGAATGACAAGCACACATTTGTCCCTCTTTTGTCTTCCTTTTGCATCATTATTGATAACAGCCTAGATTCAGTCCAAATGAAATATACAAGACTTCCAAAGGCCCATGCTCATCATTGGAGAGTGGCCTTGCATAATAGAATCTGGGTGTTCTGGCTGATGGAAAGTTGTATCTGATCAGCAGTGTTCTCTGGCAGCCGGAGGGGCTAACTGTACCCTGAGGTGCCTCAGACCCAGCACTGCCAGCCAGGTGAGGGATCAGATTGTCCTGCTCTGCTCTGCGTGACCTCATTTGGAGAACTGTGTGCGGTTTTGGGCACTAGAATACAAGCAGGACATTAAGCTATTAGAGAACATCCAATGGAAGGCAATAAAAACTACCAGTCTAGAGGGCAAGATGCATGAGGAGTGGCTGAGGTCCTTGGGTTTGCTCAGCCCAGAGCAGAGGAGCTGAGGGGAGGCCCCATGGCAGTCTACAGCTCCTCACAGAAAGTGGAGGGGCAGCACTGAGCTCTGCTCCCTGTATCAGCAACAGGGTCCAAGGGAACAGCACAGGGCTGTGTCATGGGAGAATCAGGCTGGGTGTTAAGGAAGGGTTCTTCATTAGAGGGTGATGGGGATGGAACAGGCTCCCCAGGGCAGTGACCAAAGCACTGAGGTGCTGGAGTTCAAGGGGTGTTTGGACACTGGTCTCAGACATAAGACTTGACTTTTGGGTGGTCGGGAGTTGGACTTTATGATTCTTATATGTCCCTTCCAATTCAGGATGTCCTATGATTCTAATTAAGAAAAAATAAAAGAAAAACATAAGTACATTTCAAGTTTTCACTTTCTATTTTATCTAGTGAGAAACCTCTGATCCTCCAATTTTAAAACTCTGAACTAAAAATTGGTATATAGATGAGAACACTAATAGCTTACTAAAAACTATTAATAATGCAACATCAGGGGTGGAGGGAAGAATTCCATCCCAATTCCATACCAGTATGCTACCTTGCAAAGCACTAATCCAGTAGCTAAACCAGTAAAGAAAATATTTAAAATCTGAAACATATATATAATATATATAAATATATAAATATTAAATATATATATATAATATAATCAAATATAGGGGAAATAGGCTCACACAATAAATAAGCTAGTCTCACTTGCTCGACTCCTACCGTACTGGCATTTTCAGAGATGACACTGATACCTTGCTACCAGAATACCATCTTTTTTTTCTTGAACTCTACTTTAAAATGTGACCAAAATCAACCAAGTAATAAAGGCATTTGTAATGCTGCTGGCGGCCAGCTCTGCACTTCTGATTCAAAAGCTATAGCCACTGATGTGCAGTCACATAACAGAGATAAGACAGAAATGAGTCTGGCTGAAAAAAGGAAGTGACCAGAATATATAGGATTTCTTCTGTATACACCAGAGCACACACCACCTGTCAACCTGAGTTCTCCATTCAGAGTTTTTTGGCGAAGTTGTATAAAGCAGCTAGCTCCCAAACAAAGCACACAGAAACACGAATGCAATATGCCAGACAGCGGGTACACATTCATTTCTTGGAATCAGAATTACTTTTGTCATGTTACATTCACTGACCAATGCATTTCAAAAGTAGAAAATCCTTCAGAATAAGAAGCCATCAGGATTTGCTGAGATGCTGTTACCAGAATCAAACTGAGGTTGCTAGACCATATTCTTTAAATAAGTATTCACTTTAGAGAGCAAGTTGGTCCAAAAGTTTTTACCTTTCAACTAATTCTTTGTACTTCTCAATCCACTTTTCAAAGTCCAGCTTTTTTCCCCAGAGTTTGGAATGGGATAAAAGATAGAAAATAAAAAAAAGAATAATTCAGTCTGAACTGGAAAATAAAATGTTACATTTAGCAGCAACAGTTAACTCTGGCATCTTTTTATTCCTTTGTAGTTGAAATAAGTTGAAATAAGATTAATGCTGATCAACTCTATCCTAAACTTAAGAGTAACACCTTCCACTCTCTCAGAACTCTGACAGGAAAGACAAACTTAATTAAAGAGGAATTCTTTTCCTTTCCAACCTCTTTAAAGTTTATTTCACTATACACAGACTTTCACATTTGATTCTCTCCCTATTCACTGTAAACTGTAATTTTTTCAACAGAGTTCACTCAGTAGGTCTTTTGCAAGAAGGAAAAGTCAAGGCAAAAATATGACATCAGTACAATGAAACACTTCTTTTTCATGGCACAGTGATATTTTACAGCTGTTACTAACCATGTTAATCCTAATTTTAATAATTCTATAAGTATGAAAGACTTTGTTTCTAACATGCTTGTTGTTAACACTTCAGCTAGCTTCACAAACTCAGGAGTAACTAAACTACAAGTATACAGTGAACAGTAATTAGGCACAAAGTGCCCTAATTATGCTCTCTGTCCTTCAACTAATTGGAGAATTACCATGACTAATAAATCCCTCTGTACAAGCAACTAATGACTGAATAAGCCTTTTCAACATCAGACAGCGTGATCTTCAGACATTAATATCATAGGTCTTTGTTCTACTTTAAATATGAGAAAAACCAATCACATGAGCTTTAAGTTGAGATTCATATCTGTCAGGTTCATATCTGTCATATCTGTAATGAACTGAAAAAAAAAAAAAAAAAAGAAAAACATGTGGATATAGTTAGTACTGCTACTGGCATTTGCATCATGCCTAACAAAGCATTACACATGGTAATACAGCAGAAATGGGGTATTCAATTTTGTTTTCTTTTCCTAGGCTCCTGAAATGGGAAGAAATGGGAAGATCACATCTTGGCCACATTCACAAGAATAAAATCCACGAGAGAAAGTTTTAAAAAAATAAAGACACTCTACAATCAATATACTCTGCTTCTTTTTATAGCTTAGATCCTAGCAGTCCATATGCTTTTGTCATGTTACATGCAAGAATCAACAGGTTAATCATAAATCATGCTAAAAACAGTGTTATTCACTTGTGCTTCCCACAAGTTAGTTTAGTTATTAGTTTTGCAACCATCACAACTTCACAGTTTAATTTTTGCTTTTTGAGTATTCATTTAAAATCTTTTATTCAATTCCAACATTTCTTGGCTAGTAATATCCTCAAACTGCAAAAATGGGAAAATATATTGTTACTAAAAACACCATTTCAGAAGTTGGTCAAAATACAGCATTTAACCATATAATATTTTATAATGTCAGTCCAGACTGATAAATTTTGCAGGGAAGGCTTCCAGCAGGTCAGACATCTAACTAGACATAATCTTGCTCCATGACACCAACATGATAAGGCTGCACTGAGGATGTGTGTTTCACTGTACCACCAATGAGAACTTGGAATCAGAGGACCCAGCCAACTCCCACACATGAAAAAGACCTGAAACAAGACATGGGAACTCTCAAGATTTATTTTCAAAACTCAATGACCAACTTCACACTTATCTGTTTTTGGAATTTTCAGTGGAAATAAACTCTATTATTTCTTCATCTTCTTTACTGGTATGCTTTATTCATCACTGAAAATTTCCAGAAAAATACCATAGCTGCAAACAAAGAGATGCAGCTATTTAAAACATGTTTTCAGAGTATTACTAGCTTTTTCCAGTGTTATGGGATAGAGTTGACATATTGCTTCTTTATTCTTCCTAAACTGGTTTGACACTGATGAAAATCTCTCTTTTCTCCCCATCCATTTCATCTCAGGTGCCTTTGTTAATTTATTGTCTCTCACCCTTTTTGCTTTGCTTTGCCAGAGTCTGGTGTCTTTTTTTTGTGTATAAAAATAACTTTCTTTATCCCCCTGAAGTAACCGTAGTATTTATTCCCTACACACACACATATATATACATTTTTTTTTTTCCAGCATATCTACCACATACTATTGGGTTGATTCTTCTATATATACCAACTCTCTTATGCTCTTTTCCTTCCCTAATCTCATACTTCTCAAACTACTCACCATTTTCTGTCCTGTTTCCTGTCCTGAATCTGGACCTTATGACAGCAAAATAAAATAAAATAAAATAAAATAAAATAATAATTAAAAAAAAATCTTAAAAAAAAATTATAAGATTCCCAGCATAGAGAAAGAAACAAACCATTTTTAGGATAAATAATATCAAATAGGTAAAGTGTTGTTAAGAAAAAAAATTAAAATCACAGTCCTAACATAATAAAAGATGGTATCTCATTCATTCATCCCCTGTAAGGAGAAATGTGACTCCCCAAATCTGAAAGTGAATACTATCAGACTTGTGCATCTTAATGAATATCATAAGTATCAGGTGATCGAGCTCTTCCAAGTCATTACAGCTTTGAATTACATCTCTGAAAGACATGAAACTTTTCTCCCACACTCAATAAGTTTAGTGCAATTAATTTTAGTCGCAGCAAGATCATAATTTAAAAGCATTATCAGATTTCTTATAAAATGAACTTCAGGTTATATGATCTTCTGTGATATTAATGCAAAAAAAAAAAACAAGAACAATTCAACCAGACGTAATTATGATCACTTAATAAAGGCACAATCTGACCAAAAATAATGTTTACAGAAATGTGAATTTTTGACATTCATAACAACAAGTATTATGAAAGATACTTTACAGAAAACCTTTTTTCAAGACCAACACAAATTTCTGTCCTCCTTCCATTAAATGTCAACTTCCATTAAATGCTCTGTAATACTTGAAACGACACTTGTCAAATTTGTTCTTATTAGTTCAAATAGCCTCAAAAATCTCCCAGAAATTATCATCTGGAATCAAAGCATCACAGTGATTCTTTATCCACCAGTCCTCTCATACAATACTGAGTTAATTTTCACTTGAAAATTCATGCAAATATTGATGTGCTCAACCTGGTATAACTGGCACAACTATTCCTATCAGGTCACAGTCCAAGAACCAACTAAAAATTTTGTTTACATCTGCCTACCTGCAGAGCATAGTCCAGTTGGGTCTTTGAAAATTAGGGCAACAGAAATCCCACAGCCTCACTGGACAACTTGAACCACTGCTTAGCTATCCTCACAGTGATTATTTTTTCCTTTATACCTTACTGGGACTTCCCCTATTGCAATTCATCATCACTGCTCGTCATTCTCTTACCACGCAGCACTGTGAAAAGAATATGTTTTCTCAGTTCCCTCTCAGTAAGTACTGGGGCTGCAGTTGGGTCCCCTCAAGGCTATCTCCAGACTGAACAAGGTCCAGTCTCATAGCTCCTCCTCACAAGCCAAGGGCCTGATCTTGGTGGCCTTCTGCTAAATCCTCCAATTAAGACTCAAAACTGAGTGCAGTATCTACACATGGTTTAACAGGAGCTGAGCAGAGGGGACCAATCACTATCCTCAGCCTCCTGAGTGTGTACTTGTTCACAAAGCCCTGACCTGGTGGCAAAGCATCCTGCTGCCCAACACAGCCTCTATCTGACAGGGCATCTCCCCAGCCCATCCAGCTGCGAGGAATCTTCCTGCACAACTTTACATTCAGACTTTATGAAATTCATAATGTTCCTCACAGCCTCTCCAGGTCTCTCTGAATGGCAGCCCCAGCATCAGATATATGAACTTGGTATATGCAGTCTCTCAATAGGTTAAACATTATAAATTATCTTCAATAAAAACTATGCTAACAGTATTACTCCAGAGCAGTCCTTTTTCTGCCCTAGCTAAGTGAGGAAAAAAGAACACACTTCTCACTTGTCCTTTTTCTTCACACCAATTACTCAGTGCTCTGATTACAAACTTGCAGAATGTGTTTTGTTTTGGCTAACAGAGCTTGGTAACTTATTGATTGTAACACCCACAATCACAGTGAAAGTACTCCTTCTATTCTCAGAAAATCATTAGTACAATATCTTAAGGCTGTTCTGTGTCTAAAGTAGTACTTGAAAGTGGCCATTATCTTCTGTAAGTTGGTACTTTTTTAGTACAAATATTTCTAATTCTAGCTGAAAAGTTAGCAGAACCCTTATGCTATCTCTACTTTAATCTTAGTGATCAAGATATTTTGCCTTTTAAAATTTTTAAAATTTTTATACAAATAAATATAGATTGATCTTCCTCTACAAGATGTTCTTCTAAAGAGAGTTTCCCTCTCTGTATATACCACTGTATATAGGAGAAAATAAAATATACCAGGAAGATAAAGTAGGTCTTAAGAAAAACTGTATATTCTTGGCTGAAACTGAAGAGTAAATGAACTGAAAGTCTTTGGGAGATTCTTTTCAGATGGATTTCAATGAAACCTCACAATGTAGACTTGTAAGTCATACCTTCTCAATTGGTCTTATCCTCTTTGTGAGTTTTAGCCAGACCATACAAACAAGTACTTAAAATGTAAACAGTGTAAACAGCCATATTCCACTGCTCAGTCAGATCAAATATTGGGGAAGAAGTTTAGATTCAGAGAACAAAAGAAAAAAGGACAACCATAGCAAATTATAAAGCTTAAGTACATATAAATGAATAGAGACAAATGGTAATCAATACTAAAAGTACAAAACATGCCCAAACTACTAAGGAAGGACATGATGTTGAATAGGCATGCCTCTGAATAAATGAAAAAATTACTAATCACAGCAGTAACAGATCTCCTAGGAGTGTCAGACTAGGATAATCACATAAACACGTGTAAATCCATGTGCTGCATATCACAACTCAGTTCAAGAGACGGCAGATTTTTATCTGCAGCTGACTGACAAAAGTTTAATCATCATCAAGCTCAAAATGAACTGATGTATTGTTGGCAGGTTAAGTGTTTTGATTCAAGAAATATTTTCAGGAATAGACCTAGGCCTAAACCAAAACTAATATAAATGAACACTGAGAAATAGAACCTAAAAAAAAAAAAAAAAAAAAAAAATTACATCCTATGGCACTACAGAATTCTTCAAATCTCAGAGTCTACTTTGTTAGATTTTTAACTTTAAAATTTCACCTATTTCACGTGAAATGGATAAAATAAGCTCTTTTGGGTATTTTCAATTATTTCAACTGCTGGTATTTCTACATACTCATGTGAACATTTTTTATAACAGAATTCACTGCATATTTCCTGAAAAATCTTCACGTAACTGGGAATCTACTACAGAAATATCAAAACACAAATGAAACAAGCTTATTCAGAATGCTTCCAAGTTCTGGCAAACACCTGAGCAGATACCAGACTAAGAAATATATAGAGACTGAAGTAGTAATAGAGTCATGCATTGAACAGCATACCATAATTGCAATATATAGATGAAACTGACTTAATATAGAAAAACCAGACAAGTATAATAACCAGACAATTACAACGTATCTCTAAGAGAAATACAGTTAATAGGGTCTACTAACATTTTAGTGTAATTGCTGTTAGGCAATTGTGGACCAGTGTGAACATCAGTGGAATTAATGAATAATAACAAAAACATGTAAATATAGTCAGTAAGGGCTAATATGCAAGTTCCTAAACTATGCAATATAAAGCTTGCTGCCACTCTGCAAGCAAAATTTTCTCCATTGTACTATAACATGTATATATTTTACAAGAACAGAGTCCCACTTCTCGTCAGATGGTAAATGAAATGTATGGTTGTTGGAGTAGTTCTCTACAGGATCCATCTGCAGGCCATTGGATTTATGGTCTTCACTGAAAAAGCAAAATGCTAGGATCTACCTCCACTGCTCACCTGTAGCAGACATGACAAAATCTGTACATATCAAAAGGCTGTGAGCTAGTGAGGTCAAATACCTTTCCCCCTCAAGGAAAACTTTAAGGCTAGTTTATTTTTAAAAACATCTACATAATTTATACTGGCATGTAAATGTGACATTGCACAATGATGATAAAAAATTATTAGTGACAGAATTAGCAACGTAAATTAATACTTAATATACAACTTTTCATAATATAAATTTCATCCAACTGAACTTTGTTCTGAAAGACAAATTAGACTATAATATTAAATTATTAATAATAAGACTTAATGCCTCGTGGTACACTGCCTTAAATAGGAAGAAAACCATATTAAATGGATTAACCATCAGCAACTCTATAAAACCTTGAATAATTTAATCCAGAGGGAATGTATCTCATGTTACCTCAGATCCTTTCTATCTGCAATTTCTGTCTATCTTCTTGAAAACAAGAAAAATGAGTACATGTAATTTAGGCACCCAGAAAGACATTCACACCCTACCACGAATGAGGAAAAGGATTTGAGGATCAAGGCAGAAAGTAAAAGGAACACAAGGTACACCAGGGCAGTACTGGAGCTAATCCCATATATTATCTCAGGAATATTAAGGAGTAGGGGAGTAATATTCTGCGTGTATATACCATCAGTGAGGCTAATATTTGTATAATCTGCCCATTTTTGAGGTCTGCTCTTCAAAGAAAAATTGCAAAGGGTTTATAAAATGGCTAAACTAATAATTCAATATTTGCTGAAGAATTTTAAGTAGCTCAGTTTACTTATCTGAGAGAAAAATGTAAGCTGCTGTCAAGTTGCCTCTTAAACTATATATGCCAAGGAAATACTTCCAACAGGAGACTGTAGCTTGGGTAAATCCAATTCAATGGAAAATTTTACTCTGCTCTGAATATCCCTGACTGCAACATATTTATATAAAACTTTTGTTTTGGACTAGATCATTTATTCCACAAGAACTGCAAGGCATGTAACTACACAGAAGTTTCTCACCTGGGAGTTGAGGAAATTTCTCCAAACAGGGAAGTAACCTGCAAGATGCCATGAAAAACCATGCTGAAAACAGAACATGGAATATTTTCTAACCCAAAAAGAGATTCCCTTAGAATTTTCAGGATGAATTAGAGGTTCTCTAATGGATCTCTTCAAGGCAAAATTTGACCAAGGCACATTGGTCAAGAATGAGGTTTTATAACTGCTTTTTGCTAGTGAAAAGCAGCTTGTGCAGACCACTCCCCCATTCTTAAATAGCAACTGCAGCCATAGGTCTGCACTAATATTTTGCCATAGAGAACCAGAGGTATGAACAGGATCATAGAATTCATTAGAAATGGACCAAAACACATGGCATCCAGTGGTTGGGCCAATTGTAGCACATGGCACAGGGTAAAAAAAAAAACTAGAAAAATATCAGATTAGAAATGCTGTAAAATATTTTAGGCTTCTCATCAGATCTATATGCAGGGACATAGAACGATTATACTGAAGCAACAAAGTTGATGCAGAAGTCAGATGAAGATTTGCAGCTTAGTTTATTCTGATGTTGGACCAGATTATCACAGCAGATCCTGCAGGTATAAACATCCATTAGTGAAAGCGTATTATTTCAAGAAAGTATATCTTTTCATCTTTGCCATATCACTGAGATTCCCCTCTTCTTCAAAGTAAATTCCTTTCTGACCAATTCTTGATGACTGTTCTAGTCTACAGTCAACTCTATTACAACAACTCCAGTGTCACTGCATTATTTAACATTTTAAGTTTAAATATCCAGAACTGGGCTTTTATATAGGCCAGTAGGCCACTGAACACATCACATTATTTCCAGCCTTCTTAAAAAAAGCCTTCACACAAGTAAAAATTGAAAAAAATCAGGACTTCCATGTCACCTTCAGCTTAATTCAATTGCATCCGAGTTACTCCTCCTTACAAATTATTACTGTTAAGTTGTTAAGAAATAAAACAGTGTCACTGTCATCCACCACCGTTTGAAATGCTCCTGTCAGTGTGCTGCCATGTATAACTATAATTTATCTCCATTTTTTACTAAATGTGTTATGATATTATTATTTTATCCAAGTGCTTGCTCAATTTAGCATGCTGTGCAAGACAGGACTATGCAGGTAATTAAAAAAAAAACCGAGGCAAAATTCTCTCATAAATATTACTATAAAAAAATGGTTCTTTTCTTATCTTGGGAGATGTTCACCTTTTTTTCCCCATATGTTCAAAATACACAACCTCTTCAGTATATAAGACAGCACATACCAGAGCAACTCATTTCATAACAGGGTATATGCAAAGAAACTCAGTTATCTCCATTTAAGTAGTCCTGCATACTGGCCATACAATCTAGATGCTGAATTTCAACCCAGACCATTACAGTTCTTCTACAACTTCAAAGAAAAAACACAGGTCCTTCTACCTCTTGTGATCAGACTCATGTATTTGTGAAAAAGCTGACCAAAGTCAATGAATGCCCACCTATAATATTTTCTACCCAACTTAGTAAGGCTTACCTTAGAAGCAAGGATGTTCTTATTTAAAAACACAATGTTTAACAAACAGGACGATAAAACCAATTCAAAATGTTTTTTAATTTGAGAACTTTTTCCTAATTGCCATGGTTCAAAGATTTTATTTAAATCCATTACAAGAAAAGAAAACTACGCACAAAATTAGTAATTCTTGATATTTAACTATTTCTACTTTGGAAATGAATAAACTGTTAATAAATTGTATTTTAAACAACTGACTGTTCTAAGTAACAATTTCTTCATGAATGAAGAGTAACAAATAAATATCACGTGTTCAAATGAAATACTACATTGCTATTATCAAGCATTAAGAAACCAATGTTGTTATGGTAGGTTTTACTTTGATCCAGAAATTTATCCAAGAAGAAAATATAAGCTGTATTATGCATAAGTCACTCTGAAAGTAATGCCTCCTATTTATTTCCATTGAAACTAGCACAGATTCAAAGAGTAAAATAACACTGTTTGTTATAGCAAACTTTTTAACAGTCACCACCATTACCTATACATTTTCACCAGCAAGGAACAAAAGCCTATATGCCACACTTGTAAATATCTGCATAGACATCCAGAACGTGGCTTGTCTTCCACATCACTGTTACCACTGCTGAAATGCAACCACTCACCACCTCGCTGTGCTCACCGTTTGATTTCCATATGTGTTCAGCAAGTGTTGTTGAATGTCAGTGTGTTTCGTTTTCTCTGCATGGAAGAATTCAGCGACACACTTTTGCTTCATATGCTTTTCCAAGTGAGATGCCATTTTGTCAGACTGCCCCTCTGCTGTCATTGTTGCACAGTAACAAAATGTAATGGAAATTGGCAGGAAGGTTCAACCTCTAACTACTGTAACACCAACATTTGCCTTTCGCATCTTGGGCCAGCATAATAAAATAAGAGTCATTAGTTTCAGAGCAACTCTCACATAAGTATTTTCCTAACAGATACCAAGAAGTGGAAAAGAAAATGCTAGTTGGCATTTGCTCCTACTGCCAGTCAGATAGTGATGGAGCATTTATAACTGTTTTTTTAGAACATCCACGTAAAAAATCTAAAGAGAAGATGTGGGAAAATTAAGTAAATCTGAAAATACACTCTTACAAAAGCTGACCAACACATATCATTTGAACGGTAAAGGCATTTGGAGGATACCCTCACTAATATGCTCTAACTTTCAGTTAGCCCTGAAGTGGCCAGGCAGCTGGATTTGATATTTAAAAGTCCCTTCCAACTGAGCTATTCCATTCTATTCTGTAAAAATTAAAACAAATATTGCAGTGCATCTGTACCTGTATACTAAGACCTAAGCAATATTAATTATATTGTCAGCCCTCATGGTCTCCCTATGAATTATCCATTTATTTGAGTTCAGTAAGAATAATGGGTGTGCTGAATGTGTAAGACTGTAGTGGAAGGGGAAATACTCATTTCTAAAGCGTATCCACTGGAAAGGCTCACAGCCCTAATTATCCTACAAACGAGGTGTAGCTATTGAAAACATCCCTCTACAATGTACTGGCTCTTAAGTCCTGATCTGTTTGTACCATGTGTACAGAACCATGGGAAAACAACTGCTTTATGGAAGAGAGTTCAACTGCTGCAAATTCCTTCAGCGAAGGAAGTTTGATCTAATGATACACTATGTTTTGGGGAGCAATACACTAAAAGGGATAAACTCTTAGTTGATGTCAACTTCTGATTTTTTCACTTAGGCTTTAACTTCACACATTGTAACTAATTTCTACCCAGCCTCATCACAAAATATTTGGTGTATCAGTGGAGTTTTGGAATCAGGTGGCCTTTAAGGTCCCTTACAACCCAAACCATTCTATGAAATGCACAGGAAAACTTCCACAATTTGCAACTTTTTAAAAGTATACCTTGAAAGATGAGCTAGCTCCCTCAGGATGGTTTTTGGAAAACCAACTAGAATTGGCACAGCCCAGCCTATTCTTGAGAGAGTTGCTTCTATATGTGTTTGCTTGAACTTCAAGGAAAAGCTCTAGCTGAAACTACAGAAAGGAATCCAAAGCAGAATGGTGTTTCCATCCTACTTTGTGCAGGCTGCTAAAGGGCATAGAAGCACCTGAGCTCTCTGCAAATGCCCAGAGTTGTAATGCAGCACACATCAGAGAACCAGGATCTGAAAAGCATGTCCATTTGCAGCCACTTAAAATAATAACAACAGAAATCTCTCAATAGTCACCATTTTCCTGTGTAGCCTCTGAAAGACAGGCAAGGCTGAAAAGTGTTCATTCAGATACATGCATATTTATACTAAAGGTTACATTTTATTTGAGATGTTTGAAGCACAGAATAAAATAATGTGTACAAGTCACCTCTATTTCTCACTGACAACTTCTCATCAATTTCTTCATAACTGCTACTATTAATGAGATGCATACATAACAATCTACACTTAGTCCTGTAATCACAACTACTTTGACAAAAGAACAAGCAACTTTTTTTTCAGCTAGCCCTCCTCCCTGTAGCCAAGACTTTGAACTATCAATTAGCATGCAGATTCTTTTCTCTCAAACCGCTTGGTAATTATTTCATACCTGAGGTACAATATGTTCATTAAGAAGCATTCTGAAATGCACAGCTGCACTGGTATAATTTCCATCAATGCTTTTGAAAAATATTTCCATAATATGACAAGGTTTTAAAAGACAGAATAAGAAAAGTATAATAACTGGGATAACACAGCAGCCTTCTAGAGATGCTCTGAGATCAACATGCTTCACAGATATTGATACAAGATCAATCAGTTTGAGAAAGGGATCTACATTCTAGTAGGCTTGTAGGGAAAAAATAAAATAAAATTGTTTATAGATTTATTTTTTGCCACATCTGCTTTAGCCTCCTGGAATGATAATTTGATCTTCCTTCAAAAAGACTGAGCGACAGCCGCGGCAACACTGCCGTGTGATTGTTATAACCTGTGGAATGATGCACATTATCACTGAATTATTACTGAAGTTGAAAAATCAGATCTCTCTCGTGGATACTAATAACACATTTACACAACAGCACCCAACTGTTGTGCCTTCAGCACTTCAATTTAGCAACTTCCTCCCCCCCCCCCCCCCCGCCCCAAGAGATCGACGCCAACTCCACGGAGCCGGGCACGAATGGGCCCGATCCCTCTGCTGGGGCCGTGCATGACCGGGGCTGGCAGCCCCCGACCACGCGCTGCCCACTCTCTCGCCCGCAGCTGCCGCTCGCAGCCCCGCAGCGCCGAGCTAGAACCTCGGGGGAAACGCGGGGGCACGGCGGCGGGGGCAGCTTGTTGCACGGGGAGAACGGTGCGAAACTCTCCCCGCGAACAAGTGGGATGCGGCAGAAGTTTTACTTCGGCGGCTCCCTCATCTCCCGCAGCCTATCGGAGGACCTTTTTAATTATTATTCTTTCCATTATTTGGCTTCGTTTTTCACTTTCGCAGCACACCCTCTCCTCCTCCCTCAAGGCACCCCACACCCGGCACCCCTCACTCACCCGCTCCCCAGGCGCACGGTGAGCAGCAACAGCAGTAGCCGAGCCCCGCGGCAGCGACTCCAACGGGATGCGGGCACCCCCCACGCGTCCATGGGCGTGCGGGCGCTCTCCCGTCCCCGACTTTGTTCCGGAGAGGCTGGGGAACAGCGACCCTGCCGATCCCAACCCCCCCCCCCCCCCCCTCCCCGAGCGGCACACAGTGGGGAAAGGGAGGAGGGGGAGGGGAATAAATAAATAAATAAAACACCCAAACAGGTAGGAACCCACTCTACAAGGACGGACCAACTCGCCCAATAGGCGCATCAGGTTGCTCCATAAATTATCCTAAAAACTGCCGGGCGAATCAATCCCTAGTAGAGGTGGAGCCTGCTTTACTAGAAGGGAAACACGCTTGGGGGGAAAGGGTGGCATTGATTTGCTATTTTCTCCAAAGAGGGAAATAAAACAGATCTTTAGTATATATAAATGCGGAATATATAAAATATTAAATGTGCATTTAAAGCCACGTGCGTATATTTAGCCTTTTTTCTTCCGTATTCAGAGGACGGGAGCATTGCGAGAGGCACCCTCGGCCTCGCCGCAGGGAAGAGAACCCCGGGGGGGCGACGTGCTCAGAGCCCAGCGGGAACTGCGCGGCGCAGCAGATCTGGGGGCAGGGCGGCAGCAATTTCGGGGATGGAGGAGCCCCTACTCCCAGCTCGTCCCCAGGGGCCCTCCCCTCCGCTTCCCCTGCCGCCCCGCTGGATGCTGGCCACTCGCTCGGCGCGTAAGGGTGAGTGCGGAATCTGCGCGCAGCCGGGGAAGGAGAGCTGCGCAAGCTCGGAGGCTGCTGGTAGCTCTGCGCGGCCGCGGAGTGCCCCCGGGGGGGAAGCGGAGGATGCGCGGAAAACACAAAACGCCCCCTTTTTTCCCTCCTCTTTTTTTTTTTTTTTCCCCCTATTTTCCCCCTCTTTTATTTCTCTTTTCTTGTTTTTCTCCCTCTCCTTATGTCTTCCTTCTCCTCCCTCTTCTGGGAGACCTGAGGGGAAAAGTAGTCGAATAATAATTCTGAACCTTGCAAATCCGCACGATGGTGCAGTAGCAGAAACTCTGCGGCTGTTCCTCACCCGCAGAAACCTCCAGCGGTGAAGAACGGGTGGTTACATCTCGGCGGGACCAGGGCATAAATAACGCGTATTTCTTTGCATGGCTTTTTTTTTGGGGGGGGGAGCGGCCCCTGCGACTCCTCCCCAAACTTCCCTGTACCCAGAGGAGTCCAAGCATTCAGCTCTCAATGGGGCATTCCGGGAGCAATCAGCTCTGTGGGCAGAACACCTGTTTTATTGTCATAGTCATCTTTCAAGTCAAAAACGCAGCTGTATCACATCCTAAATAATCCCCCATTCAGTGATTATTCTGATGGAGGGTAGTGTTTTGAATTGGATTCTTCTCCTCGATGCACCATCATCTCTTTACTGTTTTAGGCATACAGTTTACAGCTGCTCTAATGGTTAATGAAATTAACCACACTTCAGAGAGCTGCAGTACATTAAGTGAAAATTCAACGACTTGAAAATTAATAGTCAGTCCTGGGGGTGCTGGTAGAAGGTAAAAGCACACATTTCTGCATGACCCGGGGTCTCTTTATTGGTGAATTAACACAGCATCCTGGCGTGATAGCAGAGGCATGAGCTCAGAGGAGCATTTGTTGCAGCGAGCACAGAAGCAGCCCTGCTGCAGCTGGTGGTAGCAGCTCTGCTTTGTACTCACTGCTGGGGGAATCTCAGCCCCTCTCCTGGTCTTCCTCTTCCTGTAAAGTCCTTCCACCCTATAAAAAGCTATGGTCTTTAGGTTTGTTGTGGATTGATCCTTCAAATCAGCTATGCTTCACAAAACAACCACTGAACTAACACCTCTGCTTTCAATTCCAAAGTTTATGGAGCCATTTCAACTCTTACCACTCTCTAAAATTTAATCTCATCATTAAGATGTCGTATAATTAATGTGACTACTTGGAAAGTTAGACATAAAAGTTACTACTTGTACTGCTAGTAGTCTGGAAGAAAACAAACAAACAAACAAACAACTTCTTTATACATGAGTGGTTTGGAACAAAGATTTAAAGATATTCAATTTCCCTCCTGCACAGGTCCAGCAGCCTCCTTGCACCAAAGGAATAGATAGGAGGATTAGAACTAAAATGGCATGTATCTTGATAGTGCAAAAGAAGAAGAAAAAAAAAATCATTAGATCTCTAGGATTAGAATGCTAGCGAGAATAGAAAATAGTTTGAAATAAAATCAGCACCAATGAGGTTTCTCAAATGATGGAAAAACAATGATGTAGACATGACTAGAACATGCTGGTTTTGGATAGTCCCAAATCTGAATTTTCATGTTACTTTAGTATAAACAATAGAAGCCTATTTGAAATTAAAAGAAAATTTTCCATCAACAAAATACTGGCTGAAAAAATGGATTCAAGCACTTGGAAAGTTAAGAACTAAATAATGATAATAATAAAATTAATCTTAAACTTTGAGCAGAAAACATGAGGATGAAAAAAATCTTAGATATTCTCCATTTTCTGTAGAACAACAACAACAAAACAAACGTCACACCAATGAATGTCAGAAGGAGACACTGATACAGGATAATAAACTAAAGGACAATTAATTATCCACACCTGCTGATACTCATCACCCACTTGATTCTGGAGCAGCTACCTAACTATGGTGTATAAATTCTTATTTGCAATCATATTCTCCAGTTGAGAATGGTAGGGCAGTATTCAAGCCACCCAATAAAAGAATTAAAAAACAACCTACACACCAACAGAGAAGTCACCAATGCAATTTCAGATCTATTAGGCAGCACTTCAGAAAATGAACAATGCTAACATTCAAGCAAAATTGTAGGATTCAGATCACTGTTGCTATTAAAGAGGAACAAACCAGAATGGCTTCTGCAAGGGAAAAATAGTGTCCCCCTAATTTCTCCAGTCATATTTAATGAGCCCTGAAAAGGAGAACAGGAGCTTTCAAAACCTTTGTAAGTCTACTGAAGCATTTCGAGTCCTCAAAGTTTCAAAAACACTGAGGAAACTGAAAGCTCTCATATGTAATAGCTCATAGCTATATTACACTTTTACTGTATTTCTCTGGGACATAACCACTTTCCTGACAGAATACATGAAACTTGGCAGGTCTGGGAGCTTGCATACCACTTTGAGTGAATAGAGAGCTTTGAAAATCTGGCACTAATGGGTGGCCCATCCACATTCACTGTGCTTAGGGAAAGTTGGTGGCCTTGTCCATAAGGACTCTTGTCTTTATGTAAGAAACACCCTGCTGAAAACAAAGACATCCCATGCATGAAGAGGAAAGAGGAAATTATTACATCATTCTGTCCTTCATAGAAATAAAAGTTCATACAATAGCAAGAGCTGAAGAACCATTGCAGCCATTCATCAAGAAAGCAGATTTATTTGGTACATTTTTGGTGAAGTTACAAATGCAGACACTAACTGTGGATGCTACATTGCCCCTGTAATTTATGTGCATGTAGATGAGCATTCACAAATGCAAGTGCAACCAGATGCACTGTATTTTGAAACAACAGCATAAGTGAAAAGAGTTATATGTTTTCATAGGAAAAATCAGAAAAAGTGGCTTTAAATATGCAATAAACTTTCACATTTAATCCTACCTGAATGTTTACTTCGTAATAAAACTCAAGAATGGTATGACAAATAGCACAGTAGCCTGCTGTTGCATCTGCTATAAAAAGCATCTCAAGAACAAAGAAAATGAATACAAACATTTTAGCATTGACCTTTTAAAATGTACCTTTAAAGATAAATGTAGTAAATTTCAAAACAAGAAGAACAGAAAGACGTAGAAACATCACTTCAGCGTAGGTTTCATATCATGATTAAAAACACACAATAATTGCATTCAGTGAAACGGGCAACATCTTAATAGAAAATAAATTATAAAACTCTCACTTCTCATAGCTAAATACCATTTTAATTAAAATTTCATCTTTGATACATTGATTTAACTGCTCACTCACTAATGTTATTAAGATGATTACTAACAGTATGACTTTAGCAGCACTTAAAAATCAAATGGGATCTCAAAATCTCAAGTAGAAAACTACAAATGTGGGGAGAAAACTGAGGAAAAAGTGGGAGAGCAGGAGGGTTGGATCATATAAAACTACATCATTTACAATTAGCATTTGTTTCCCTTCTCCTTTTATGCCACCGTGAAATGAAACATGTTGAAGTGTGGGCAGATACAGAGTAGCAAGCCTGAAGTGCTTAGATGCAGAAAGATCACTTCAAATTTCATAAATTTCCTTGGCCTTCCTAAGTACATTTCAAGAGACCTTGAAGCTTTTCAATGAGAGTCAGAAAACAGAAGGTAAATACTTCCTTGCCCCATTCTCTTTTTCAGGTTATAAATCAACCTCTCTACCTCTTCTGCTGTTTGAAAGTACAATTTTTTTCTCATCCTCCCCTCCACCTTTCAGGAAATATCACAGAAAATGAAGGCCACAGCCTTCATTTCTCCGGACCATGGATTTCCCATCTTTCAAGACAGTGGGCTTTGTTATGGAATATGGTGACCAACAGGAAGAGGACTGCATAGTTGTGAGTGTGTGAGACAGAGAGGCCTCGGAACATATGAGATATTTGCAGCATCTTTAAGGGGGAGCTAAAAGAAAGTGAATTGCAGGAGTGCTAGAACCTCCTCCGCTCTGATGCTAATGGGTCTTCAGCCTGCGGGACAGGATTAGCATTGCTCTAAAATAAAAACATTCAAAATTGGTGTTTGATCTTCAGCACTCACATATTATCTCAGAAGACTTTCTTCTGTAACACCATTGTATTTGCCAATGTAGCCAAAGTCATATTTCACGATTAGAAGACAAGAACCCTGGCATAAATCATGGCAAATCAGCCTGCTAGTGTAGGTGCTCCCATATTTTCAAATCATATAGCAAAGAGCACTTTTTGCCATTTCCCTTTTTCTCCAGGCAGGATGGAAATTCTTTGAGAATGATAAGAACAAGAATTTTTTTTCATGGCTTACAGGATGCTCTCAGGAGACTAACATTTGATTATCTGTCTGGTTTTATTTTGTTAAAGGCTGACAGGGCAGCTGTCCTATCTGACTACTGTGAGCACTTGCTGTTCCAGCCAGATCAGGAGGACAAAGACACGTGAAAATGAAAAATAATGGGGCAGGCAAAAGACCGTGTTCTGCACTTTCCCCAGTTTCACAAAGATCTGCTTGATACTTGGTTCAGCCTCTGCTGAAAGTTAAAAGTGGCTTTTCAGTATGCTCTATCCTGACTAATTCACCTTAGAGTATGAGAAGTTTTTTTTAATCAGCAAAGCATAAGACATAAAAAGGTGAATCCAATTCATAAGTCTGGTCTGTCACTTAATTGAAAAACTCTCTCCAGAATGCCCATTTAAAATCTCAGTAACAGAATTCCATAGTAAATCTAAATGAAGGGTAATATAATTGCTCTCCAGAACATTAGCTCCCTCTCTCTGCAATATATTATGTTATTTGCTGAACTTCTATAACTGTTATTAATTGAACTCTGGACCTTTCAATTGTAACAAAAGCCCAACATATTTAGGAGATTGCATTTTGGTGTATTAGGTTGCATTTACCTGCACAGTGCTGAGGGCATGCATTCTTTGAGGGTGCAGTAATTTTTCCTTTTTTTCTCTTGCATCTCCATTTTTCTTCTTAGGTTTTTGTTTTTGTTTTTTTTTTCCATCTTCCCATTGGGAGTTATGGTAAGAAACATCAAAAAATGTTCAATTCCCATTTTGAATCCATCACAATGATCAGTATCTCCCACATTTTCTAGGATAATAAGGAGAGCTCTGTCTGAGCTTTAAATTATTTTCTTATTGAGTATTCACTACATCACCAAACAGAAATGTCCCACAATGTAGCTTGCTGTAAACTTAACTGTCAGATAAATAAATTTATTTTCTGTGCTGAGAATAGGTCAAAATAGATAATGTAAAACCAGCTATGATTCCAAGCTTAATTACTGAAACCAAAACAGTAAAAATAGTGTTCCAAAGTAGTGTGTGATGGCAACTCATCAGAGGATTGTATAGGGATAATACTATTAATTACCAATAACAATTTGCCAGCATAAGCAGTGTTGAGTCAAAGTAACACTTACAGTGTAAAGAATATGATAACATACATTGCATTGTATCAAATTTGCCTGTGTTTTAAGAGATATATTTCATGGTATCTTTTCAAAACTACTTAATTAGGTAATCAATGCAAAAGTGCTTTGATTTTATTTCTTAATATGTCCCAAAGAGTTTTTTTCTCTTTCAAAGAATACTGGAGGGGTGGAATTAGACTACCCTTAATTTCAGGATTATTGTTCCTCTTGGTTGTAAGTCATCCTTTACACTGACTTACATATTCAAGTATCTGCATGAGATGAAAATTCATCATTTTAGCATGACAAAAAGATACTGTTGTGCCAAGATAGTTCTAATGAATGACGTAGAAATCAACTATTTTAAAATGTGAAATAATTATCTTACAGTTTATCGTGTGCTCTCAGGAAGGTCATTATCAGCTGTGATTATCAATACCAGTTCATTCTTTTGATTAGAGAGTGAGGGAACAGATGTTTCAGTTTGTATCATTGATGACTCTATTATTCTCGAGCAGGATCTTTCCCCAGGGTAATTCAACCATTCTCCTGAAATGATTCCACTGATAAGACTAGTGATATTCAAATTATCTTGTGCTTCGGCTGGTACTCTTGATGTTATAGGCTTTGATTTCTCTGATAGCAGTTAAGAGCATTGCATGTTTTGAGATTACTAAACTGTATTAGCCATGTAAAAGAGTTTTGTTATTAGTATGGAAAATATAAGTTCAACTTAATCTGATTTCATAAAATAAAATACAATTTAAAATTGATTTTCTAATTAATTTTGTTTCATTTCTTTGCTTTAAAATATTTCCTCTAAACTGCTAATCCTTTTTCACCATTAAGTACTCATTAGCTCCTGGCAAGATATCATCCATCCACCCAAAGGCTAGCCCTTTTCCTTAGGAAGTGTTGCAAATACCACAATCTGTTATTAGCTGCAGATCATAGGTCTACCAATAGCTGTTGAGTAAAAGCTGGCATTCATGCAAAATTTGACAGCGTATGCCACAGCTGAGGAATATCCATCACACACTCTATACAGCTCTTTATCATAATCCTCACTTCTCTCCAGATCAATACTAGGACTCAGATGTCCACTTACAAGTAGTATGACACTCCTCCTGGGTAACACTATTTCTAAACTACTATTTCGTAGTGGGGCTATGTCCCACTTCCATTTTTCAAACTTGTCTTTCTCTCCACATAATTTCTTCAAATTACCTACCACAATATCAGTGGTTTTGTATAATCTTTTTCAGCACTCCAGTTAATTGAAAGCATATGCCTTGAGCATAAAATACTTCTGGAAAGATAGAAGACAGAAAGATAAAAAGACAGTCGCTCTTCAGTCTTATCATAGAATGGTTTGGGTTGGAAGGGACCTTAAAGTCCACCTCATTTCAGTCCCCTGCCATGGACAGGGCTGCCACCCACCAGATCAGGCTGCCCAGGGCCCCATCCAATCTGACCATGAAAGCCTCCAGGATAGGGAATCAACAGCTTCTCTGGGCAGCCCATGCCACTGACTCAACCGCCCTTGTCTTTTTGCAGAGCCTTCTGTCCATCATGAACACAGCTTGTCTTTCTAATTCTACAGATTTGTTACTATAAAATATTATAATCTTCTGATAAAGTCCTGCCTCCAGGTTTTGACATGTACAATCTGGGTTGTCAGCTGGACCTGAAGTCCATCTACACTCTCTTGTTGAATTGAGGCAAGAATGAGACCTCACTTTCAGTGAAGACTTTGCTGTAGCTTTGCAGACTGTGTCCATGGCAGAATGAAATCTGCCCCTTGAAAAAAATGTATCACAATTGAAAAGCACACTTTCATGCTATCTCGTCTGTGATTCACTGACATATTATGCCCAGCTGTTCCTATTCCCTGCATAAGCCCCAGATAAGGTGAGTCAGAGCTGCACAAATACCAGGGACTGGAGGAAAAAACTGAAATTGCAAAATACTCTTGAATAGCAGTGGTGTAGTCCCCTGCCAAATAGATATCACAGAACATTTTTCTCCTGATGACTAAACAGTAAAAACTGTCTTTAAAAAGTGAAGCTACTTGCCTTCTTGAGATGATGGAGATTCTCACTTGCAGCAAGTATTCCTGCTGGAACCTTATGTGAATGTCCTAGCCAGAAGCACATATTTCTTGTTCAAGCTCAGACTAAGATGCTTTTTCCACAGGCATAGCATCTATAATGATTTGTGACAGATGACCCTACACACTCCTTCTGTTGAGGACAGATGACTTCATTAATGCTATTCAAGTTCCTGATGATTGATAATGTGCTGAAAATAAATGTATAGACTAAATTGCAATATAGAGTTTTTTGATAGCATAAAATGGTGGGACATCTTACTAGATGAACCTAATGTAATCTTACATAATGTATGTAGACGGGATTGCATTTTTTTTCTTATTTAGAGGCATTTCAAGACAGCAGGATATGATTTTATTCTGCAAGCACACTCCTTGAAATACTGTCAAATTTTCTCAAAAGAGTAATTTAGGTAAAAATTTTCACCGTGCTGAAATAGTGTTTTTTGTTTCATCTATCCATAGGAAAAGAGAAAAAAGACTTTTAAAAGTCATCTCTGTATTTTGCTATTCTTGTCTTAAAGACACAACATAATCTCGTTAATATCAGGGTCTACAAGTAGAAAGATGCTGACAGTAAGGAAAAATATGTCAGTAGCAAAGTGCTAAGATAAAACTAAACTGATTTGTTGGCTTAAATTATTTAAAATACAATATTTTATTAGCACATATACTTCAGGAGTATTGCACTGCGGTGGCTCTGTCCTCTCAACCGTAAGTACGGCAGGATGACTGTATCGCTTTAATAACTCTGGGATGAACAGGTCAGAAAGGGCAAAGAAACTCTTCTGCTGATGAGAACCACTCCCGTATTTTAAATTTCAGTGGCCGCTTTTATTCGTAATTTTCTTCTCATGGTACGAGATAAATCAGGTTGCCAATCTTTCTGACATTTTATGAAGATTAACCAGTTGATGTAGTTACTTCTTTATTTACCTTTAGTAGAGGTTTTAAGGAAGGAAAAGAGAAGAAGCAATTAGTTTGCTGCTGTAGACACTGTTTCAACATTTTTGGTTCTGGTTTGGACACCATAGCACCTCACATGAAAATCTTCTGGATTTAATTCCCCTATTTACATGCAAAATAGATATAATACATATAATCTTACTGCGCAATGTCTTCCTCTCTGTGGGATGTAAGAGTGAAAGCCTAGCTTGTTCCTTTGGCCTAGAAATTTATGCTCTCTCTGAATTTGAACAATACATAAACTTGGAGAGTCATTTTTCATACTGAAGAACTGACATTTCACAACAGCAGGAATGAATTCTTGCTCTTACTCTGGTGAAAACTAAATAGGTGATTGTTCTTAGAAATCTTGGTGTAATATAAGTATATCAAGATCTCTGACTTTCAATTCTGCACCGGCCCACTGAGCATAATGGGGTCTTTATCGTCGTATCACTCTACCACCCAGGATACAAGAATCAAATCTGTTGTAATAATGTTAGTCTTTCTTAGGGAAACAAAAAGTAAGATAATATCTTAGCTGAAATAGCTGGAGAAAGGAGACAAACTTTCACATACACAAGATCTTTACCAAACCTGAAAAAAAAAAAAAAAAAATTGTGAAAGTTTCCAAGCAAAATAGAGTTTAGATACAGTTACTTTCAGTATAACATAGTTTTATCTGTCAAACAAAAAAGTTGAAAGCAAAAAGCACTTAGCACCTGCTAAGAGAGGTATAAACACTAGAGGTATATTCTGCTGTCTTCAGGCACTATTTTTCAAATAGATGTCAGAAATTTTAGTGCCTCCTTATGTTTTTAAGTTCTTCAGTAAATTTCCCTCAACTTGCAGAAATTACTCAAATATTCTTTTCATAAATCAGTTGGAACTTCTTTTCCTTGAAGAACTCCCACTAATTCAGTCACTATGAGTTTGATTCCTTGATCTCCTACTTGCAACAAAACATATTTCTGTCCAGAACTTTTCCTAATAACTAGAATGTTTTATTTTCTAGTCCTGCCCTTTGTCATAAGAAAGTAAGTCCACTGTTTTCAATAAAGGATTCCAAATCATATTTGGAATATGTAATCATTAAAATATTGGGTCTTTAATGGGAGAAGTCTTGCTAGAAGGCATTTTAGTCTGCCTGCTAAAGGTGATATCATTATTTGTGGGAAGCATAAATGGATTTTAAGCACAGCTGTTATGTTTGCAAGGAGAATTAATTCAGGCTGGTAATAACAATGAGTCAGAATCAGTGATTTAGGAATTGCATCCCAGTGCTACCTACCAACAAATTTTACATATTCATTGCATTCATACAGAATTATTTTGGTGTTATTCTTACACAGTTTACAATAATACATGATGTTTACCAATGAATTGAGTTCAGTTCCACAGATCTTCTCCTAGTTCCTGATGCCAAAACACTGCATCAAGTTATAGACATATATTAAGGTGGTGACCAAAACTAACAAGCTATAAGCTTTCAAAAATAGCTACTAAAGTTTTAGTGACTGCTATGCCTTGTACTTAAAGGAATTCTAATTATAGTGATATTACCATAACTAACATATATTATTTTCAATTAGTCACCAGAGCATATCTATATAGAAATAGATGTATCTGTGGAGCATACTTCCTGTGGGGTGAACTCTTTAATAAGTTTCAAATAAGCCTGTATGTTTGCCAAGGTTGTTCTTCGTCAGGAATTAATACTTTCAAGGCTTTTGAAGAAAATACAGCTTATCACAGAATTTCAATAGCACATGCCTTGGAAGTATCAGTGTACGATGACATCAGAAACAACAGGGCTTAACTCATAGCCAGCTACTGGTTACTAAAGAAATGAAATCTTGAGTCTATGATAGTACTGCACTAAGGGATAACAAAGACAACAAAATGTTTAATACATGGTATAGCAATTGGGCAGACAAAAATGATGGGAAGATCAGCACAATAGAAAGGTGCTATAAGGGAAAGGAAAAAGATTTCTTACCTGTATCAGAAGATTCCAAGTTCGCAGAGAAAAACTCCCCAGAGAGGGATCTTCAGAAAGGGATCCTTGTCTAGTGCAGTCAACCCTTAAATGGGGTCTTAGAGAAGTGGAGCCAGGCTCCATCCCTTCCAGTCACACAGGTGAATTGCCTTCATCTGTGCTCCCGGGGCTGACCCGGTCCTTTCCTGAGTGATCAATCAGTGTTTCAGGCCATGACTCAACTGTTCCCATACACATGAAAAACGTGGCGTGTATACTAAAACCCAATGGTAATGCTGAATTTGTAAACCACTGCAAAAAGAATCACACAAGTTCACTACTAAACATATAAAAATAATTGCAAACAAAATTAGAAATGAAGAGGAAGGAATCCTACTTTAAAACACAAACCTTCACAGCACCAGCTGAATGCAGTTACTGAGCAGTGGTTCTTGAATTTCCCAAATTAGGAGTTATGTTGCACACACCTAAATTAATGGTGCCCTCAGTTCATCCATACAGACACCATTTGAACTCCTGTTCATCTCTGAACTGTCTTCATATTCTCATTGCTACAGTTGCTGATGGCCACATAGTCCCATCCCAATACAGACTTGCTGGAAGACTTGTCTGCATAAGCTTTGTCCAGACACAGTTCCTCTCCTGATGGTCCCAAAGAGCACTTGTGTAGGTATAACTTCCCCTTACACAGAAAGCCCTATTTCCATTCAGCCAAAGAATCCTTCTGTCTAACATTACGTAGTTTCTGAGACCTAAGTGAGAAAATCAGAGAGACAGTTCCATCAGAAAAACCTCTGATGGTTTTTCACTAGTAGAGGCAATCTGGGGAAACAAATGTTTATAAAATAGTGGTAAATACTTATGAGATGAACTGGAGTCCATGATAAAAATCACATGAAATTAATGAAGAGTATTTCTCGGTATGCCACAGCACATTTTTGTAACGTGTCCTGAAATCTTTCAGCCCCGTAAATACATAAATCCCCAAACGTCCTTTCTAGGCAATCAATGTCTTTTTACCTCCCTGATGTGTCTGATTCTCTCAGTTCACATAATTTCTTAAATAATCTCTCATCCTAACATAATTCAATAATTTTTGAGTAGGATATCCTCAGGAAATCTCCCTCTAAGGGAGTAACACTGTAGCTTGTGATTAAATATAACAAATTATTAATGTGTTTCCTTGTTCCTCTTCCTATTACAAATCACCTAAATATAAATATGTATATATATATATATTTGTCCTTTATGGTATTCTTTCCCCTTTAAAATAACTGTTAGTCATAAAGCATAAAAGAGCTATAATAGCTGACTTTAAGTGGTGTCCTAAAATCCCTTAGGGGCCATCCAGCATTCGGCAGACTAAAGTAGCAGTTCTTCAAGACTAAAATGACACCTAAATGTGGAAACGTTTTAGGGGAAAAACAAACAAACAAACAAACAAACAAACAAAGAAAAGCAAAACTGTTGACAGTAGACAAACAGGCAACTAAAAGGCAACTCTTGCAGAGCACAGTAGCTATCCAGATATTAATATATGTCTCACATCATTTTTCATACACTCTGAATGGAAGTGCTTGGGATAAGAGAAGGCTGTGTGTGCTCCCTCATCATTTACATGACAGAGAGTTGAATATGGCTATTGCATAATAATCTCTCCACTGTACCTGTTGCTATATAGGAGCTGTGCTACTGGAAAACAAACAAATCCCACTTAGAATTCACTGCAAATTCACAATATGAGCTTTAAATATAGCATCCAGAAGACACCATGGTACCTGGATATCATGTAGCATCTCTAATATCTTGATATACCTGTATTTGTTGCAGGAACCAGAATCATAAATTCTAGAGAAGAAAATGACAGGATCATTTCACTCCTTCTAGCCAAGCAAAAGGAAAGTACAGTTGGGTGTCCTGTGCATGCAAAGTGAGGGAGTAGAATTTTTGAGAAGTAACTTACAGGAGAATAAAATATAACTATTTTTCACGTAACTTAGCCTAACTCAACTGGGAATGGAAAAGCTGAAGGAAAGGAAACTGTAAAAGCACAAGCTGCATTTTATCAAAAGCTACAATGTGATCTGCTTTAAGAGAATTCTCTTGAGATTGGTCCAAAGCATTCAAGTGCAAGAATTAATATACTCTACCCTTTCAGAAATAATTTGAGGCACCAGGCAAGTATTTTCTATCTTGGAAGAGATAGAAAATACCTTAAGTAAACTTAAGTTAAATACCCCTTGTCAGAATATTGTGTTTTATGAGCCAAGAAACTCCTTCAGGGCTGTTTAATACTTGTTACAATTGCTAATTGTCTCCCACATTATCCCAACACTTAAACCATCTCCGTTATTCATAAAAGAAAAAAAAAAAAAAAAAAGAAAAAAAAAAAGCCACAAACCAAGCTGGTTTGCCAAAATACATCAAGTAAAATGATTTTTAAGATCTGATACACAGTAGAGGGAATTTTATTCTCAAAAGCACTTCTGGGACACCTAGTATCTTGCCACCAGAACAAATGTTCTCAATTAGTTGTAGAGAACTAGCATGGGACTTGCTGGGAATTAGTATTGGCTTGAATCGTTTCTAGGCACAATTTTTTCCTTCTGGGCAAACTTCATTTCTATAGAAAAACAGATTCTGAATGATCTGAATCCTCTAGTTTCCTAAGTGTACATTCTTTTTACCATCTTGGTAGGTTAACTCATGCTCTCCAGGATCCTCATTTTTCTTCTTTTACAGAAGGATGGGACACATTCATGGGCATCCCATCTTGCATGGCCTGATCTCAGTTTGCTAGTTTATATGGGTAAAGAAGAAAGAGGATACAGGAAAAAGCTTGACTACTCACAGACCCTAAGGAACGGAGAAAAAAATGTTACCCATTTGCTTGGGACTGCTTCATCCATATTCTCCCTTTTTTGGCTTACATGGCTGTTGGGAGCTGCCTGCCACTACCATCAGGCACCATACAGAAGCAGTCACTCCCTGCCCCGGGTGCTATTCAGGAACTGGGAATCACCCTGTTTTGTGCACCTGTCTGCAGCTCTAGCTCTGTCTCATCTCCACTCCACTGCAGGGCAACAGGGAGAATTTCTCGGGTGACTTGGGAAAGGCTTTCCATGCACTAAAATCCTTTGCATCCTCATATTTTTAGACTAACTACAGAGGATGTTATGCAGCTGAGGTTTGCCTGATATTGAGTTCTCAGCCATGCATGCAGAAATTTCTGAAAATAAACTATTTCTTCCTTAGAATTCTGTGCCTGAGAAGAGGTGCATAGCATTTGATTTCCCCTGGGTTTTAGGAGAAACAGGGATCTCAGAAACGGCCTTGTAAGATCCCGCCCTTTTAGAAAAAGGAAATGTGATGTTAAGTACTGACGCTAAGGAAAAAAATCCTATCACAACAGCTAATAAAGAATTCACCAGAATGCAACATGTTGGGAAAACAATCAAAATCCAAACTAAAATGAATCCCCAAACAAACAAAATTTAAGCAAATTAATTTTGGAAAAGCGAAGTTGAAGATTGGAGCTAAAGACTGATGATAAGGAAGATTTTTTTTCACAAAGCTAAGGGAAAATATCATAAGGATGAAATATGCTAAGAATAGAAAAAATATCCCTCATGCAAATGGAATTTAAACAAACAAATTTTGGAGACAGCTATTCCCCTTCAATTGCTCTAGAAGTTTTCTTCAAGAAAGTCTAAGTTCAGTAGTATTCTTTTTTCTGATCTTCTGCTGAAAGAAGAGAAGGAAAGGGAAGAGAAGCAGGAAACAGAAATATTTTTTTTCTCTTGATAAAACCCTCCTTGCCTTCTACATATATTACAAAGAGCTGAACCACAATAACAACTGCCTTTATCCTGCACAGGTCACCTTGAGAGGTGCAGTCTAACCCTGAATTTATTTATAGTGACTATCAAATATAACTATGAAAGGGAGATATAGTACTGAAGAATGAATATGAAATACATTTTACTTGAAGCAGTACAGTATTACATAACCTCCCTTTGTTATATAGCCTCTCATAACCTGATAGAAGGCTGTAAGAGCAAAAAGGAAGGCACTCTGTGCAGAGGAAGGCTCATTAGAAGCTGAGTGAAATTTGAGCTCTCTGTTAAGTACAATGTCCCATTCAGTCCAGCCCCTTCCTCTGAAACATCTATGTCATGCCTTCCAAATTAACGACACACCTGAGTACTAACCATTTTTGGAAGAAAAATATGTAGGAGAAGAAAGAACATTTCACAGAATCAGAAAATTTTTTCATTATTGTGTGAATTAAAAAATAAAAATTAGAAAAAGAGTATTTCTCCTTTCTCACATGTGCCTGTATTGCTAGGAAATTTGCCAGAGCAAGACTTGGCTGAGGTGTGTTTTAAGAGGTTAATCATTCTTATCAGCTGCCTCTATCCCAGCTGTCACTGTTCTCCCATCTCTAACAAAGCATCTATAGAACCTATTGTAAGCACCACAAACTATATGCTTTGTCAGCTGCCATAAGAGAAGGTAAGGAAAGTTAGAAGCTTCACTTGGAACACAATCTGATCCTTTCCTCTATGGCATCTTAAGGTCTAGGCCATGCACTTCTAGATAGCAGGAAGAGTAGATCAGTTCAGGGTAGTACATAGGCCCAGCCTCCAGCTGTCCCTTTACTGAAAGTGAGCACCATTACTCTCCTGGGGGAGAGAAGGAATCAAAGATCCAATGACTCAGAGGTTTTAACAGGACACAAGTCCATCACAGCAATTTTCCAAACACTTGGATACCTATTTTAAATTATTAAAAAATGATGTAGATACTGACATCCACATTCTGCTGCACTGGGTGTGAGATGTCTATGAGAAACTCCTAATTATCAAACTAATGACAACTGCCTAGAATGCGTCTATGATTCAGAATGAGGGAAATATACCATGAAATGAAAAAAGCAATTTTCATCCCACATTAAATTTACTGAAATTCAGGAGCCTGCTAAATACTTTTATGCTTTAAAGAGTTTTATACAATTGCATGTGCTGGGAGGATGCAAAAGTTACAGTCTCTTATTTTTGTAAATACCAGCGATTATCACTTTTGAAATAATCCTTAAAGCATCAGTGATCTCTGTTACAGCAGACTTTTCTCACTTTTGTTATAGATGCATCCCACAAATGACAAACATTATTTTCATGCTTACAGATCAGATGTGATTTGTGAAAAGCCAATTTTTAACCCTAATTTAGTGATGTACTGAAATAGTCATATTTCTGGCTTAGGAAGAAAATATCTGTTGTGCTTTTTACTGACTTACTTGTGAAAACCACTGTATCAATATATCACCTTACTTCACCTACTCAGATTTTGTGAAGTGCAAAAGAACATAAAAAGACTGAGTTATTTGAAGATACATCAGTCTGGGAGACAGGGTGAGAAATAAGATCTTCTAGAAATTTTAGTTTAAAATCCAGTCTAAATAAACATCCAAATAACATATTGCATTTCTAAGCAATTTGTAACTTGCTGTGAAAGTAGTGTGAGTCATATTCTGAAGTATTCTTCTTGGATAATTCTCCTTCTCAATATATTTCCCTATAGAAGTAATTATTTTCTTAGCTTCTCTGCATGTTTTTCTTTTTAATTCCCTACAGTACTGTACAGTACAATAAATGCGAATTTCAGAGTTTTCCTGTTTCACCTTTTTTTCTTTGTAGGCACTTAACTGAAATACCAAATGGGATTCGATATTATTTTTTACCTTCAACACTACATTTTATTTTAAAACCTTTTATGTAATTACTAAATATGAACAATAATGGCTCCTGAAGACTAGATAAGGCTTTCAAGTTCCACTGTTAGCATCGTTCCTTGATTAGGTAGGTAGAACACAAATCTTGGTAAAATTCTTATGAAAAAATTCACTGTCTTTCTTGCAACAAAACTGCACTATGGACCACTGCAGAGGGAGGAGAGTGGCTTCAAACTCGCTGCATATCATCTGCATAGTGAAGTGATTCTTAATGTTTAGATATCTTCCAGTTTGGGTCTGTTGCCTCTTTTTCCTGTCCTTGGGCACCACTGCAAAGAGTCCGGCTCTATCCTCTTTGCACCCTCTCTTCAAGTATTTTTACACAGTGAAGAGATTCTTCTGAGCCTTCTCCAGGATTAGCAGGTGCAGCTCTCAGTCTCTCCTCACAGGAGAGATGCTCCAGTTGCTTCTTGTCCATCTTTGGATCCCTTTTTAGTTATTCAACACTGACAAAAATTAATTCTGATGCAGGAGGCTTATGAATATTCTGAACAGCAGTATTCATTGTTATATTGCAACACATACCATAGGATGTGAAAAAAAAATTATTGTTACTGGAAAGTGTAATTGAATGGAAGGTAATAATATGCAATTTGTACTCGAGCAGGTGTAAGGGATTCAAGTATAATTACTACCATGAGAATTCAAATGCCAACATCCATAAAAAATAAATGTCAGAAACAATTCTCATATGTGGAAAGGGAATAAGTTTACACATCTTCAAAAAAAAAAAAACAAAAAAAAACAACCTCCAGTTAATAAAAACAGGTGGAAACTCCGAACAACAGAAAGATCAGGGTATTCAGCAGGAGTCAGGTGAAATCAATGGTTTTGAAACTTTCTGTCACAACCTAAACACATTGCTGAAATTAACAAATATTACAGCTTATTTTCATTAGGTTATGATTTTTTCTCTAGCAATGATGATTACCATCTCAACAATACTTCAATAATTAAAATAATAATGATATGTACATAATACTCACCGGACTTGAAGGTTGACATGTTATCATTGGTACAACTTGGCAACAAAGCAACAACTTTTCAGGCATAAATACTTAGGCCATAGCAACCACTGAAATGTGTGAGCATTGAGAAAGGGAATCATTTCAAGTAGACATTTATGACATTGTGAAGAGATCACAATAAATGGAAATAATTTGATCTGATCATTAATGCTCTGCAACACACAAAAAATAATTTACAAACATTCATTGTGAATTTGGAGAATGAATAACAATCATGAATTTGGAGAACAAGATCATGACATGGAGTCTATAATATAAAAGATCTATTCCAAATTACAAGTGGAGTAAGAGATCTAGATGCATAATGAAAAAGAAACTGCTGACAACCTAAAGCATGTCATGAAAAGCTTCCTCACACACTGACTTTTCTGCATTGGACAAAAGAATGCTCTATATCACCACAAAAGCACAGTGCAGACGCAGTTTTAGTCAGTGTCCCACCATGGGGAATGGTCCTTATTAAAGTGTTTGTATTATTGGTAAGATCTATTGCTTTTATAGCAACTTTTAAGTAAGTTCTTCCTTTATCTTACAATCTGCACTTTTTAGTTGTTTGGTTCATTATATTGTTGCAATGCATAATTTCTTTTTTTTTCTTCTTCTTTTATAATTTCCTCCTTCTCATCTCCTAAGCACCATAGAGAGTGAAAAGCATGAATTTATAGCCTAGCAGAGGAAACAAAACTCTTCCTTACCCAAATTACTTAAATTATCCTAATTGGAGCACCAATTAAATGATTAACTGATTAGTCCACAGCACACTAAAATGATACTTCTCACAAGTGATCCATTGAGTTACACTGTCTGCAGATACAATGGCTGCTGTCACTTTCAAGCTCTACTTACAGCTCAGAGATTTTCTTTAGAACTATTAGGAATTCCAACTATTGTTCTGAGGAAAATTTGAACATCAGCGCATTAGGTAAGAAAAAATGAGAAACAGGGTCACCTACTGCGTTGACTGTCACGTGAATGCAAGACATCCAGGTAATATTTCCTAAATTCTTTTAATGGAGGAAAAATTTTCTACAGAATTAGTAAAAAAAAAAAAAATCCTAGCCACCCCAATGATATTGTTCTGCTGCATACCCCTAATGCTGGAAAAGTTGTAGTCCTTGATGCAGCTCTTGAATGAGTAACGTCCCACCCACACTGTCCTAGGATCTGGGCAAATCTGGGAGAGAGAATTTCCTCATCTCTGTATGGGTTATGGTAATAGAGAGCAGACTGCTTTTCTGGCTACCTACTGACAGACTCTAGAAGCGTACTGGTGAATATGAGGAAAACTTGGGTCAATAAAGAAACTGCTGACAGACAGAAGAGGTGCCTCCTGTGAAAACTATTATATGCGTTTAAAATACTTGTCAAAAGGCTAAACTACAGACAAAAGAATTCGCTAGTAATGTGGTGGGGGTCAACTGCTGGAGACAAAGGGAACTTCACAACATACAGGAATCAAGCAAGGATTTGATTCAAGAATTCCAACTGCAATAGAGCAAGGAAAGCTGGAAGATATGGGTACTAAGCCCTTACCTCAACTTTGGTTGCTCATTTCCCTTGCTTCATTTTGGCCAACGCTTGCCCTCTATTGTAGCTCAACTGGCCAAATCAAAGAGCTAATCCAGCCTAAATAAATGTATAAATAAATAAAATCAGCATTTATTTTCACAAATTGATTTTAGGCCAGATCACTTCCCAACTCACCACCATTTTATCACCAGGCATTATAATGCATAGCTTATAAGTGAGGTGAGGCAAAGGCAAAGTTTCTGCCGTTCTCTTGGTTTGGTATCATCTTGTATATAACATGAAAGCACAGCCTGAGAGGGATACATGTCAGCCTAGATTTGTAATTGTACTAATATTTTAACATTATGTAATATTATATCAAGCCAGATTAGGAAACTTCCTTACTGATATAACTATTTGGTTCAATCAGCATTAGTTGTTCTACTCTAGATTTTCGTAAATGTGATCCAAGCAATAGTTTTAGACATTCACAAGTTATAATACAAATATACTTTACATTAAGCAACGTCTTTGGCCTGTTTCTTAAGCAGAGAATTTCTCTAATAATGCATGGTGCATTAAAATCAAGTATAACTTATAAATTTTTTGGGTGCACCAGGTTTTTGGTTGTTGCAATTCGTTTTGCCATGACATTGTACTCATGACGTGCATAAAAGTGTAAACCTGAGTAACAAAATTTAAGCTGCATCATATTTATAAAATATGAGTATTGCTTTGAGAAAACACACATGGATCAATACTGAATTACAGTGTGGCAAAGTATATTAAATTCTTGGTTTTCTGCCAATTGACATTATATACTTTTGCTTTCAATGGCATGTGTGATCCGAAAGCAGGCACTAACCAAAGAGATGTGAAAGACTTGTAATTTGATCAGGTTTAGCAAAATGGAAAGGTGCATGTTAGCTCAAGCTGTGCTGAATCCTTTCCCTTCATTCACAGTCAGCACTCCCTTCATGTCAGGTTCCTCACGTCCTAAAGGAGAAAGTAAATCACTCTCTGGAGTGTAACAATCTATGTTTATTCCCTTACACAAATATATTTCCTCTGATGTGTACAGCAATGTTATTCAGTGCTTTAGAATTCAAAGATGGGAATTTATGCATTTGTATATAGTCAATACACCTTCCTACTTTTAACTGTGTGGTGCTTTTTATTTTCTAAATTTAGTTTTAATTTAGTTTGTTCATTTGTTTTGTTTATTTTAATCAATGCTATTTTTAGCTTACCATTTATATGTGACAATATATAAATATATTTATTCATTTATTTATTATGATAAAATTTCCAACAAGAAAATCCTGATTGTTTCAGATTGGCTAGGTCACTCAGAGGGTGACAGAAAGCAAGACGAGTCTTATGCTGCCTCAGACTTAGTTGTAAGGCTCTATATATCCTCAGGAATATAGTGAATTAAGCTCTCAGTGTGGCTTTTAAAAAGGCAGGTATTCCTTTCTTTTTGCAATAGATTTATATTCAAGTCAATCTACTTCCTGAGTTATCACTGTGACTTCCAGCTTATTCACTCTTTCATTATATAATTGTGTTTGTAGTGGGATCTGAAGAAAACCTGCTTGCAATTCCTACAGATTTTGAAAGTGAAGAAGGGAAGAACATATACATTTGCAGCCATGTGTTATGAGGAATACCATTGTTGGTCCCAATATTCACCGCAGAAAACAGCCTTCAGTGGAGATGCATGATCTGCGAGGCTGAAGTTATTTCCTCTGGCCAGGAGAAAAGATCTGCAGTGCTGGAAATCACTCATTTTGTGGACTTGTATAGCTCAAATTTAACACAGAATTTGCAGTTGGCAAATTCCAAGGCAGAAAGCTGGGAAAGTTAAAAATGCACTGAGAAGAGGAAATAAGACTGAACCTAGAGCTTGTTTAATTTTGTGCCATAAGAGACAAAGTGATTTGGTTGGCTCTTTCAAAAGATAATTAAGGCTTACAAATTCAGCTTTCTTTCTAGCATTATCTTTGACAGTTTTTGCACAGACTGAAGGTGAACAGAACTTCTGAAATTGACCTGTCTCAACCCTCCTTCTCCATACAGGCACAGCCAGCACAGGCTGCTCACAGTCATGCCCAATCGAGTTCCCAGTGTTTCTGAGGAGATATTCATAACCTCTCAGGGCAACATGTGCCAGTCGCTGCTTAGTCACTCATACAGTAGTATGTATCAAATAGGTAGTAGTATCAAACTACATACAGTAGTATGTATCAAATAGTATCAAATAGTATCAAATCGATTTGACAATCGATTCGACATTGATTATCGATTCGACAAATTTGATCAAATAGATCAAATATGTATCAAATAGTAGTAGTATCAAACAGGGATTTTCTATGTATAAGCAGAATAATCTGTATTTCAATTTCTTCCACTAGCCCTTTCACTGGATATCACTGAGAACAATCTAGCTTGATCTACTGTACTTCCTCCCATCAGATGCCTATCTACTTTTATAAGGTACCCCCTGCACCTTTTCCGTGCTTATCTGTTCCAGTTTTACTGACCTTTCAGATTTCAGAATTCCTAAATCTTCAACATGTCGAGATTCCCCTTAAACATCAACACAGCCCTCAGGTGTATCAGCCACTCCCTCTGGTTCTGTATTGTCTAAGAATTTATTGAGGGCACTCTGTCCCTTCAAACAAGTCATTTTTCAAGATTGTATACAGTATTGGCCTCAGTATCAACCCCTAGCGATTTGCCTCCAACTGGACATAGAGCTACTGATCACAGCTCTCTGAGCCCAGCAGTTCAGTCAGCTTTCAGTCCACCTGGCCCATAATTCACCAGTTTGTCTATGATGATGCTTTAGGAGACAGTGTCAAGAGACTTAATGAAACCAAAATAAACAAGTCCAGCAGTACATCTTCCCTCTCTGGCCACTCCATCACCTGTTTGAGGAAGTTCTCATCAAGGCATTACAGAAACCTCCTGCATTGCTTCGTTTTTTTCTCCCTATTTTGTTTTAAGGTGTCTCTTGATGAGAAGCATGAAAAATGCTCACCTTTGGTAAATGTCAGCTTGACAGGATGTGTTTGGTCTTTGATATTCCCAGTACCACCTGGCCACTGGCTCATCCCTAGGCACTTGTTTTAGTGTATTGATTCTGTCAGAACTTGTTTTTAAAAAACAGAAACATTGCTGTGCACAGCCCACAGTCAGTTAAAGCAGTTGAACTCTAACTGTAATGCAGTATGAAGTATGGTTTTACTTCAAACTCTTGTTTAAAATCACTGTCATTACTGCAAACGATAGACTGGTGTGAGGTGGCTGTAATAGAAAGGAAGAAGAGAAAGGGATCTTGAAGGAAAGTGCGTTTCATTAAAAACATTGAACAGCAACATGCAAGGACAAACTGAGGAGAATTTCATTGCCAGTTCTGACTGTCTTGAAATATTAACAATGAATATTGGAGAGCAGCACTTAAACAAGTTGTTCAGCACAAACCAGTTATCTTCAAACTCAGACATATATTTTCATTTGCCACGGAGGTACTATATTAAAAAATATATATACATGTATGCTAGTTATTGGAAAGTAGAAAAGACATCAAATTCCTTCCTCTTAGTGATTTATACAGTCTCAAAATATCTGCAAGGAAATTTAAGGCAGAGTTGCCTTCAGTATTTAAAATGCTATGGATATTCATCCGTCACTTTCACTATTGCTCCTATCCACTACAAATAAAAAGGACAACTCTTCAAAATATTTTAAACACTATGTCTAGTTAAACACTTCTCCCACATGATTTGCAGTCTGCAAACCTTCTCAGGCCCCCTGTTTACCTTTCATATGTACATAAGCCATACTGTTTAAAAAATCCTTACTCATCAGAATCTGATTTTTGGTATAAAAATTTTCTGAAAAAATTATAACCTGTGTAATAGACAGCTTTCTTCATGGCTATTTATCTCTCAGCATTTAATCAGAACATTAAAATACTCTTTTATTTCTATAAAATGTTCAGGGAATAAAAAAATCTAACTAAAGAAAAACATCTTCCAGTGGAACAACAGCTATTTTGGGCAGCTGCTAATAAGAAAGTATTACAAGTATATTTTGCCCTCCAAGCATATTTTGTCTCCATACATTTTTGCAACCACAAAGAAGGAAATGTACGAATAGACAAGCAGAACCAAACATATCCTCACCAATAACTTCATCCTTATTTTTATCTCGGCATTAGGATGTTGCCTTGCTTTATGTTATGGTATCGTCTCTGCAGGGGAAGAAATGAAGAGGAAGTCAAATTCATCCTGTGGCTCCAGGAGGTGTTATCTGTAACGTCCTAATAAATCAGTAAATCTCTTAATAAGAAAATGCCATGAATAGATACATAAGAAATGCACTAGTCATGCAACTGAGATCGGTCCCTTTCTTTGCAGACACAAAGGGCTTTACAGATCTATGGAAAAGCAGGGAGCAGGGCAGAAATGGCAGAGAGACCCATCTACCAGTGTGTTTTATCGGCCTTTTTTTGGCTTCACCCTATTGTGAATCTGATGTTTCCTGGGATCAGCAAAACTCTCAGCACGACTCCAGCTTTGGAGCACTGGAAGAAATGCCAGCCTAAGAAGTGATCAAGTATGAGCCTCACACATTGCCCTGTGTATTGCCTAATATACGTTGTGTGTGTCCTGCTCACAGACTTTTCCTTGAAATTTGTTTTTGACAGTGTTGAGCAAGGACTGAAACTCACTGAGATCATAAAGGCTATTCTCAGGAAGTTTAGGAAACCAGACAGCAGTTCTGGTGTTATCCAGACACCAGAACACATGGATGGAAGGAAGCAAAGAATAATAAACTCAGTTTATCAGTAAAATTGAATAAGTATAAGAATATAGTGAACTAATATACCATTTAGGAGTGAGAACATACTGGAGTCACTAGCTGACCCAGCAGAGAAATGCCTGCCCTCCCGCAAGCATCTGGTGATTTTATTGGCCATGCCCATGACTGAGTGGTACTCTACTTGGAGAAGTAACCCCTGTGAATGGCTGTTATGTGGCTGAGAAATGATGGAGAATTATGTATTGTCTCTCCACAGTCTTGCACTTCTACTTCAATCTCTACAAAAGGTTCTTTGCAACCTATGCAAAGTGCAGCACCAAACTAACCAACCAACATGTTGAAAGGAACCCACTTCAGAAACAAACAAAACCACTTTTGAGCAATCCCAAAGCAATCTAGCAGAAAGCTAGTCCATTAACAAAAAGGCAATGCCCTCACTCAGCATGCACCTATCAACAGATAGAGTATGCATCCCAGTGCAAATACAGTTAAAGACATGCTGCAAATAATATTTTGATCTGAAAGACCAGTTACTTTTATCGACATTTGTTTACTCTTTACATTTTGTTTCTCCTTTCAAATCTAGCAGACTGAGAAGACAGTTAGAAGTAGACTATATTATCTGACAGACACCTACAATTGCATGATTGCATGTGCTTGTTGGTAAATTTCCCACTCACCAGCCACCATGAAGTGGTATCTTTTTATCTTCCACGGGCTGTATTAGGAATGCAGTCTCCATAATCAAGTACCTACATGCATTTGAAATTAAAAAAGATAGTTATAACCTCTACCTCATGAAAGGAAGTCAGAGCATAAAAGGGAGATTTTTCCTCACCTGATATAATGTGCATTTCTTAGCACCTTAGTACATGAAAAGTGACTGTCCTAAAGCAAGTGTAAAATCATCTAGTGTGACTATGCAGGAATATGTGGTAGGAAGTCTCTTCCACTCAATCACTTTGATTGACCATCCATCAGACACACGCGGAGGGTACTGTACTAAGTCACAATGCAATGTATGGCTATAGCTTGGGCTATATACATATAGACACTTGTCTCAGAAGTCCAAAGTGATAGAATGAGTGGCAACTCATACAAATTGCAACCTGGGAAATTAAAAAAAAAAAAAAAAAGAATAAACGTGGGTTTTTTCGGTTTGTCTGTTTGTTTTTTTGTTGATATGAGGGTGGTGACAGAGGAACATAGACCCAGAGATGTTGTGGGATCTCTATCCTTGGAGATACTCAACAAACGAATGAATGAGGTCTCATAAAACCTTATATGGAGTAGCTGCATTTCCTGCAGGAAATTTTACAGGATAACCTGCAGAGATTCTTTCCAGTGTAAGATACTAAAACTACTACATTTATGTATTTTCAGTGTAGATTGCTCACACACTGATCTAGCATTCCCAGGTATTCCATGAGATCACTGCATAACTCCAGCCCTGATACAGGAGAGTCCCCCATCCCTGCTTATCAGCCAAGTCACTTCCATCTTCCATGAAGACCATTTATGCGCCTGTCATCTGATACTGCAGCTGTTCAGGAAAAGGATTCAGACTATCCTGAAATACTTACCCATTTTACTGAAAGACTTGGAATGCAGAAGATTTAAAAACACAGCAGAACACCCTGCTGTCACAGAAGATCTTAAAATATGCAACAAGATAACTGCACATATCTTTTAATTTTCTACGTATATACTATTTATATTCATGAACGTATATATATAGTCTATATTGAGCTATGCGTATGCTGCTTTTTAAAAAAGAATAAAAAGGAAGGTATAGATTTTGAGTGAAACATATATGGCAATCTCCCATTAGAGCAGAGCAACAGGCTACTAATAGCCTGTGGTAGCTGACAAACTAAGCTGTTTCTTGGTAAGCTTGATTACCCCCTATCTAGTCCCATTGATGAACTAAGTTCTGTGTAAGGACGTTTCTTACATTCCTCATCAGCTGGTATTCATTGTGTACCCTACAGCATTAGATTTTATAAGGTTTTGAAATCATGAAACATTGTTACGTGTAATGTGAATACATGAGGACATTCTCATTTTATAAATAGAAAAGCCTGTTAAATGCTAATGAAGCCAAGGAGCTTATTACTTCCAGACTACTGTTTTCTTTCCCTGGGAAATTTTATCTGTAATAAAAAAGCACCTTTGCAGAGGCTGTAATGGGTTGTTTAAAAGCAAACAAAACAAAAAAAAACAAACAAGAAAACCCCCATACAAATCCTGAGAGAAAAGCCATGAGAAGAATTAAATGTTTGTGTGCCATCAAGGCATTAAAAACAAAAATACAAAGTGTGCTATATTTAAATTAACTTTAATAGGAAGTACAAAAAGATAATGTTAAGCAATATTTTGCATGTGATTAATAAATATTCTTCAATAGCAAGCAAAGTGACACATTCAAACATAAATCCAGTTATTTCTTTTACATTTTAGAAAAGTAACAAGTTTTTCCAGTTAAAACAAGGTCACAAATTACAGAATATTATCATCGTCTTTAATTATTTGTAACTATGAAACCTACTAAATAAGTGATCTTTCACCCAGAAGTTTTTATATGACATTGATGTTCAAGGTTAAGAATACTTACATTTATCATGCAGTTTCTTATTTGTATATTTGGTGTTCAGTTTTCTTTAGAATTATTGGCTCCATTCTTCCTTTTTCTGTTATCTCTTGTTAATACACTGGAAACACGTATTTTCATACTCCCATACATTTTCACATCTAAGTGACTCACTAAAATAAATTTGTTATTCAATATATAAACTTTTTTCTGACCACAGTCCAGCTGAGAAATTGTTAACGTCTGAATCAGACTCCACAATATTTTTATTATTTTACTTTAATCAAGATTTATTCTAATCACTTTCATTAAAATTAAAGTGCTTTTAAAGTTTTCCTAATAAAGTGACTATGCTGGAAGGTAGAGGGTAAAGGAATGCTTATGAACTCATTTTTTAACAGTTTATACAGACAGTGAATATTGTATGTGTGTATTCGAATAGATGTAAAGTACAAGATTGCATTCCATGCTAATGCTAAGCTATATTAGCCTATAAACTGATAAATTCAGCAAAAAAATGAATATCTACTAAAGAATATCAAAAGCAGTTGATCAGAGCTATCTCTTGTTCCATACTCTCCATCCCCAACAGAATAAATAGATGGATGAAACACTAGAAAAGAAATACACTTCAACTTGTTGAATCTTACCTCTTTGTGCATCAGATGAATGCAAGTACTCAGAGCAATCATTAAACATCTTGAATGCATAAACACATGCTCCAGGCAACTTGATCAAGTGAAGAATTCTTATATAAGGATTTTAAATTTGAAAACAGAATATAACTTTTAAATAATACAACAATATAAATATATTCATATATATTTATGTAGACACCAACACTGGAGGAGGAGTGTACATAATCTTGCATATTTTAAAACATCCTCCAAATTCATTTTTGAGAGCGTTAGCACCCACTTCTAACTCACAGCACTTTCAAAATGCTCTTAAAAGGCATTAAAATGTGCCATGGCTAAAACTGACATCAATTCTCATATTTTAGTATGGTTGGTTCCTCTAAAATTTTTCTTGGGTTAAAGAACTCTCTATCCAAACAAGGGCCCAAGTGTACTCCAAGGCGTATTGGCCTTCTGGAAAAACAACTTAGCGACTGCAGTGATATAAAGGAATATGCTTGGAATCCTAATCAGTTTCCTTTAAATTCAGCCCAAGTTTTGCCCTGATCTCATTCAAAGAGATCAAGCCCTCAAAGCTTAGCCTCCCCCAGTAAGACCTGATTAGGTCTTACTGAGTACAAGAATTCACCTAGAGAGATCTAAATCTAGAAGAAGGAAAATTAAATGGAGTAGAGGAAAACAACCTTTTCTATACGTATGCCATTCAATGAAAAAACTTTTGAGACTTTAACTTGAATTTAACTACTGAAGTTCTAAAGTGAAGATGACATGGATTTTCAGAAGGCTGGAACTAATATTAGAATTTATAATAGCAGAATTAAAAGTTCTGGTTGGTAGGGAGTTCGGGTTACCTACAGAAATGAAGTAAGGAAGGATCCCAGGACTAGAAAAAAATATAAAAGAAGGAAATGTTAAAGGGATGCTTAAGGTTATACTGCAAATTGACAGCATTCTAGCTAAAGATATATTGTCATTTTGAAGGGGTGGTAGGAATCCCGAAAATCTACTTTCTAAAAAACCACCCACTTTATTGGAGGCTGTAGTGTGACACGCCTTTTTTTTTTTTTTCTTATTTTAATGTTTCAAGATAAATTTTACCACTTTCAGAGATTCTATTTAGATTTGTTCAGACAATTGCATTTTTATCACACTCTGCTCTTGTTTTGTTTTGATTTTTGTTTTAATGAAACCATTTAACTTTTGTGGTTCATTTTTTGAATGTTATCTTACTCTGTTTCAAAACTCACTGTATTTCCCTACTTACTTTATCATTCTGTGTTTCCACGTAATGAGCTGACCTGTTCATGTCAATACTGAAGTTCCATTTCATTTAAATCTACCAGGAATGGACAGAAGTATAAATTTTATTTGTTTTATAAAAAGCAAAAACAAGAACTTATGCCCTACTGACTTTTCAGAATAGGAATGAGAAGTGTGGAGAATAAATATTGGCTATCTGTGCATAAGTGAGTCACACCGCTTAAGCAAATAAAGCCTGGTATTAACAAATTTCTACTTTACTCCAGAAGCTTCTTTCCTCCTTCTGCCTTAGTTCTCAGAAATTGCAGAAAACACACAAGATTTTGCATGTTTTTCAAGTAGTCAGTAGAAGCCTCTCCATTTCAAAGGCACAAATCATTTCCCTCAAGTTCAGCAGAATTATACGTGAAGTATTTCAATTTTATGCTCTAAAAGTTACTTTCTCTTAATTCACATGTAGCAATGAAAGCTGAGAACTGAACCTGAATAAAAATATACATTACCTTCTTCAATAATTTCTTCACCAATCATCTTACAATCCACAGACACAGTAACACTGCCATTTTCTTCTCTTTAACCCTTTCCTCCTCAATATATCCATACCTTCCTCCAGCTGCTGCTGGTTGCTTTCACACTGGTAAAAGTCAGCCCACTTTAAAGTCTCACCACCCCCTGTTATCTATAACCACAGGGAAGAGAAGGTGATTTGGTAACGTTCCTGTCTGGTGACTATTGAAGCTCTTTTATTCTCTCTCCCATGACTATAAAGGCAGACCAGCTCCTTAATTTAGCATAATATTCAGTGGTATGAATAGTCTCCCAAACTAAAGCTCCTATCTCACAGCACCTACTGTAACACCTTTTTAAGATATTCAGTAATGCAGCAGTTAAGAGTTGATTTGCCCAGATATAGAAAGTAAAGTTAACTTCATTGGCTACAACATGATCAAAAATTCTGGAAGCTCCTGTTTTAAAAGCAATCTGTTAGGAAGCCTCCAGCAGACAACCCTGGCTGATAAACCCCGCTGATCTCTATATTCTTCATGCTGACATATAAATTACTGTTAAATTACTGACCGCATGCATCCAGAATTACATTCCAGTACTACACCGGAAATTTATTCTATTAACCTTGTTCAGATTTAAGATAATTCCAATCCATGTTTACTGCAATATTGTATCATTTCATTTATCTATTTGTTCCTTAAGTTACATAAAAAAAAAAAATGATATGACACTCTGATCCAAGAATAACAGGAAAAATAAATTAAACTAGCATGTTAATCAGAATTTCACAGGTAGATTCCATGTGCAAGTCTCGGGTACTAGTGACCTGCATTTATTCACTCATGCCCTCTAAGTATTTAATATCAGCAAGTCTTATTTGAAATAAAAGAAGATTTCATGGGTTTGGCACATACATTTCTGAAACAAGCTTTAAATTCACATACACAGAAGTTATACCATTAAATGGAAAGAAGGCCTAAATTCACTGTTCCCTGCATGATGCCTACATTCACTTAGCTGGCTGTTAGTCTTACAAGATTGCAATTTATGTGTAATCAATTTACTTATTTTCAATAATTCAGTAGTGAAATAATAAAGCAGACTCTTCTCCCACATGATATTGCTTGAATGCAAACCAACTAAACTAAATGTGAAAATGAACCTTTTATGTAGTGTACACACTCTAAAACCATGCTGAAGCCCACAGGAACTGCATGTGGCTATTTAACATGGTTAACTGAGTGAATTTATATAGTCAGCCTATTTTTCTATATTAGTGTGTGATAAAAGTATTTTCAGTATATGATAAATGCCTCTTCTTTTACTTGATTGTCTCTAGATATAAGACAGAGAGAAAACGGTCAGTGAATGAAGAAACAATTGCACCAAATAGAAACAGTGGTAGCAGAGCTGGCTGATATGAGACAGCACCAGGCTTCTTGTGCAAACTGAAGAAATGCTTTTTGCATGCAGCTGAAAATTACACAGATGTTATTTATCAGGAAAAAAAAAAAAGGACTTGTACAGGTAAAAGCATTTGAGGGTATCTGTTCTAAGAACGCAAAATCCTTCCAAAATCCTTCCTTATTAGGTAACCCAACATGTGACTGAGTACAGGCATGTTCGCAGTGGGGAGAGTTTTGACTACATGGTATCATCCACAGAGAAATGCAGATTATTTGAACACTGTGAAGGGTGAAACACAAACTTCTCTTTCTCAAAGCCCAGTCAGTGAGGTTCAGAGAGTCCTTACATCTTGCTGCATGAACTGAAGGTAAGAACTCTCACTAGGTCACAGAAAGACCTCAGCTACAGAGGTCAAGCTACTCAAGTCCAAGAGCAGTTAAGCATGGGCCTCCATTAAACTATACAGTCAGAGCCCTTTGCCAAAAACAGAGTTAAAAGTGAAGGGGATTTTCTACAGTTCTAATATTTACAATTATTTGTACATATGTACATATTTATATATTTATTCATACCCGGACAATGTGAAAATAAAGGGATAATTAATAATTACAAATAAAACATTTTAAAAATGTATAGCTATATCATGAAAGAAACCTCTTTTATTGCTTGCCTTCCAGCCTTATGCTTGTAATCACACTATTGCACACATCTCCATATTACATGGAAGATCTACATTTATATATAGATATATGAAAATAAGGATATTTTTATTTTAATTTTATGAGTAAAGTGCTCTTTAACTACTGTTGATGAAAAAGGCTTAATCTGAAAGTTTAATCAGAGGGACTTAAAGGGGTACACACCTTGTCCATAATTCTCCCTTTATTTTGCTGACTTCTTTATTTTGCTGATGTTAACTCTCTTAACTATTCATTCTATTCATAAAATGCATTTGTGACCTTGGCATCTATACAGTCACACAAAGTACAAAACAGAATCACATTAAAAGCAAAGAAAATGCAAGAAAATAAAACAACAAATAAAAGCAGTGTTTCTTTTTGTTGTTTTTAGCACATTTCCATGTCTTAAGATACTCTTTTATTTGATTTTAGAAATATTTTTACAACTTTATTAAACTCTGAACATACCTATTTTATGCACTATACTCAAGTACTGTACAAAACTGCAATAAATGACACTATACGACTACATATGTCTACTAGAAGACATCATCATAAAGGTGTATCTTTTTCTAACGGTCAACTAATAACTGCTAATGTATGTGTGAATCAAAATATTTTTGATTGGCTACATATACTAAATTCTAAATGGAGTACACAATTACTACTTACGTCATGATTTACCAGGCCTTTAGGGGCATAAAGAATCTTTGCAAAGGCTCAGATGAAAAACAATTTACTGATCAGTATTAAATGTTCATATAAAATTGCAAATGGCAGATCCAATTCTGTTATATTCATATATATGAAATACAGGTGATACCTACTGATGATGCATGACCTTTTATTAGAAAAATAACATTCAAATCTTAGCAAAACCATTTCTAGTATACAAAGTTGTTGTAAATTTATGTCAGCGAAATGTAAATTTGCAATTTACAAAAGCAGCAGTAAATTTTATTCATATGGACAGTTTCCTGAACTTAAATCATGAATTCTTGTTTCCTGCGAAAACATTGCTTCCTGGGAAAAATGCAGGCAAATCCTTTAATGGCAGATTTTTTAATAACACTGAGCAAGGAAAAGAATGTATTATGTTACTGATATACTTAACCTTGAAAAATCTGAGTGCTTTTATGAACCTGACAATAATCTGACTAAGAATAAAGTCAAGAAGCAGAAAAATGAAGAAACAGAAAAATCCAACTTTGCTAAACCAGGTTGTCTGGCTCAACAACGTCAAATCAAGAAAACAGTAAAGAGTGAAAGTTGATTAATATTAGAAATCTGCTCAACGCTTTTCTGTGAAATTAACTGTAGTAGTTTATTAACAACTTCAAACAGGACAGAAGTAAGAAACTTGTGGCTTTTGCAATATAGTAGCCTTTACTACCTCCTCAGCCTATCTAGTATCCAGAATTATTGTGAACAGAACTGTATGACCTCCGTACTCTTATGTACATGGGTACTGCTATTGTATGAAACAATTACACTCTTAAAAAAATCATTTTTAAATGACAATTCATTTCATTAAAGTAGAATTAGTTATTTATAGAAAAATATTTTAACTTTAAATTAAAAAAATACTGTTCCTAAATAATTATGTAGGATCATATCTTTATTTCTTTGTACGGAGAGAATATAATTCTGTATATTTGAATCCTAGTTTAACAGAGCTCCCCTGGGTATAACTTTTAAAGAGTTGGCTATTTTTGCCATGGGTGCTATCTGTTTACAAACCCATGAATTAACACTGTGTCCCTCCTTTGGAGATACACAGATAAGACATCTATATACACTCTGTACATAATGGTTCACATATTAGCAGTTATTAGTCGTACTGTACATAGAGGACAACCTATCTGATTAGAATGATGTTTTAAGTCCTTAGTGCAATTCAGGTTTTAGGTTGATGGTGCAAAGCCAAGTAAGACAGGCTCTCTGTTTAAATAGGTAGCCCAGTACACTAAATTGAAAGTACCAAATAAGACTGGAAACACTATTCTAGACATTCTGTCAATTTTACTAACACTGTTGAATGTCTTCTTTGCTTCCTGTGGCTTCGCTTCTGGTTTTGCCTTGTTGGGTTCTGCAGTTGTAGCGCTCTTGGAGATGGTTGGTAGAACTGAGTCCTTGGTAATATTTGGAGCATAGTTTGCAACAGCCACTGCATAGGCATTGTTTTTCTTAATGACAGATGCTTTTTCTTTTTTCTATTAGAGACAGCATGAAGTTAAATAGTTAATGTGTATTTGCCATATCAGACAACATAATAAAAATCGCAAATGCAAAACAAACAATAAGTATATTAAAATAAATGTCAGGTATAACAGTGGTAAATTCAAATTTAAAGAAAAACATATCCTACCCGAAAAGAAGATATAATATGTCACCCCCAATAATTTCAGTAACAGTCTACATTTTTAAGCTATTATGTATTGTTCTTCATGCATTCAAAAGAAACCATCAGTAAATTAAACTTCACCTGTACTGCTATCATTTGAGAAGCAAAAAATTAGTATATCCTAATTTCAGGATACAAGTAAGAGTACTCTTTGTCAAAAGAATTGCTTTTCCTTCAGTAGCATTAGGGATTGGGATAGGACAAAATTATTTAATCAATCAGAACAGTCTGCTTTAACATTTTTTTCTGTGACACTAAAGTCATAAACTATAAATTTGACACAAATTTAGGAGTATTACCAGTTAATTTTATTCAGCAAGCAAGAAGTTATGTCTGCTTAAAATTTCTACATGTTGTCACATCCACCTTACTATCAATACCAGAAAATTAAGGCATGTTTGTGATTCTGTGCACTCTTTATAGTGAAGTGATCAAAATTTTGTAGAACAGCTGTTTAAATTAAAAGTTAATGTTCATATAACATTGGGGATAAATTTCAGAATTCTGAAAAACTTCCAATCTTCTAGATAAATTAGATGTTATTAATAGTTTTTATGTGTAGGTGTATTCAGCTGCTTTTCTGATCCTTACTGACAAGGAAAATTAATATACATAATATCTTCCTCTAATATTCTTCTCTTCTTCAAATCAACTGGATTAAATAATAATAAAGTTGTCAACTAATATCATATGGATTAAATTTTCTGAATGACTGGAGAAAGAGTTTTATCTGAGGAGTCATTAAATAAATTAGATAGCTCCCAATAAAAAAAAAACAAAAAACAAAAAAACAGAAACATGTCTCCCAATATTAAAAAAAAAAAAAAAAAAAAAAAAAAAAAACATGTATGAGATAACTAAATCTGGATTATTGACACCAAACAACATTAGCTATACTTAGTGCAGGTATGGGCTAAATCTTAAATTTGTAATAGGACAAAAATCCTGTTGCCTTCAACAGGAGTTTTGCTCACTAGTAAAGATTTTTCAGGCTTAATGTGATATAAAGTCATAGTTCAAAGACAAAAATGATCACATAGATGCTTCTTAAATAAAAGATGATAGAGTGTAACTGCCTCCAAAGAAAATACTTTTATGGTTTAATGATTCTCAGTTTCGACTTTATGTTCTTGATATAGCATAAATATCTCCTTTTATTTTTGCTGATATACTATGTTGATAACAGTAATAATAAAATGCTCTATCAAGTCAACTTCTTTGTGAAGCATAACAATAAAGTATGCATCTCAAAGTCAGCTAAAGTCTCCAAACTGGTTTACACTGTTGAAGGTTAAAAGATCTGCAGCACATTTCAGCATAGCAGAGATACCGGAGCATAAGATTACTTTTTCAACAGTGAGTACGCAAAGCAGGTAGGCACACAAAACATGTCTTATTCCTTCTATGCATAGGAGGCTAGCCATACTTTGATTTTCTGCATGCACCTTCAAAGCCAATTCTTGAAAGTTGTTCCAAGGTATAAAAGGAAAAATTGAGGCTTAAGTTTTCACAAAAAAAAACAAAAAAAAAACAAAAAAAAAAACACAACCCAACAACCTACAGTTATAATTTATCTTGCAGCTCAAATATAGTTTGAGACCCCTGGCTTGCACATCCAAATAAAAAACTTTTCACTGCCTTGTCCAAACACTTTCTCTTACTACATAAAATAGGAATAGACTATTTTCTTAATCATAAAATGTTGCTTCCTAGGAGTTCTTCTGGACTTTAATATGCTACTAAGGTTCATATATTGCTGAAGGTTGCATCACATCTCTAAAAGCAGAGATAGTAGTCACAATTAATAGAGATCACAATAACACTCTTGCATTTTCTGTGGAATAAAATTATACTCCCATAACCTATTTCCTGAAAAAATAAGGAATACAAAATAAATAGGTTGCTCTGAAAGTAATGTTCCTATTTATATCTATGGAAACCACAATAGATACAAAGAGCACAACAGGACTGTTTCAGCAAATTCTCAGCTACAGAACAGTGTTTTTCAACATAGTAACCACCATTAACTATGCATTTTCACCTGCAATGAACAAAAACTTTTGTGCTGCACTCATACAAATCTGAACCAGTGGAGATGACTCACTGTTGCTGTTGCCACTGCTGAAATGCATCACCCACCACCTCACTAAACTCACATTGTTTGATCTCCATAAACATTTAGCAAGTGTCCATGAATGTCAGTGGGTGCCATTTTTTAACATAAGGAGGAATTCAGTGACATAACTTTGCTTCATGCATACTTCCATGTCAGACATCATTTTGTTAGGCTGCCCCACTGCTGCCACTTTCACATGGCAAGAAAACTTAACAGGATATTGATGGGAAGAATTGAACCCACTGCCATTCTGCCAACATGGTCCTTTAATGTCATGGGCCATAATAATAATATAGGAGGCACCACTTTCAGAGCAAGCCTTGTGTGTTGAATTTAGATTCTTAGCAGACAGTGTTTGGTACAGTGCAGGGAAGCTTGTCTCAAAGTGAACAAGCTTTCACCCAGATGCTTCACAACACCATCAGATTTTACAAAATATTTATAAAATTAAATAAATATAAGCAAAGAATATAGAGTTCCTAGGGTTTGTTTGTTTGATGATTTCCTTTACTCTGGTTTAAAGCATGCATTTAAGACTTGCCCTGAAAGAAATTAGCAGGCAATCCAGACAAGGGCCAGTCATTTAATGAAATTCATTCTGTTTTGTATTGTGTACAGCTAGATGGCTTAGGACCTTGTGACACAGTGTGGTCACAAGCTACAGGATAATAATCCTGTCACCTCACCAGGCTTTCTTGTTAACTGCTGTGAACTTCCTCCACTTTCCTCAGAAACATTATGAAAAGGTTACTGTCACAAGAATAAGCTATTATAAGCTGATAATGGGGAAGAAAATATATTAAACACTGCTAAAAATTGAAGTAGCCTCATTTTGAGAAAGAAAAATTCTTATATAGCTTTTCCTCACATATTAAATGATATGGATTAAAGAAATGACCAATTGATAACTATGGCATGAAAATGATGCAGATACATACACATGTATACATACATGTATATTGCATATATTCAGGAAGCCCAGATAAAACTTTTTTTCATGTCACTAATGACACTACTCACCTCAAACGCAACGATTAGTGAATGATCTGATTGTACAGTAGGACCGGATATTTTTGGTTAGCAACTTCTCAGAATCTATGTATGATTTATGTTTCAAAGTGATTCAAAGATAAAGGTGCTAGTTAAGCTCCAATATGATGAAGAAAATTACTTCTAGAAGTTCTAAATAGTATTCTCAGTCCTACCTTATTCATCCTTTATTTTCCCTCACCTATCAATGTCTTTTCTTATGATTTAAAGATCACATGTTTTCTAGTAATAGCCAACTTAAAAAAAAGTATTATAGTTGTTTACTACTCTTGATTAGAAATAGGGCTATTTCTTTAGGACTTACCTTATCATTCACTACACTTTTTCCATCCCAGGCCCATCCTCGTTTTGTGAAATAATTTACAGTTGCAAATTCAATTAGTGCAGAGAATACAAATGCATAACAAACAGCGATAAACCAATCCATAGCTGTTGCATATGCTACTTTGGGGAGTGAATTTCGAGCACTGATGCTCAGTGTTGTCATTGTCAACACAGTAGTAACTCCTGTAAGGAGATAAAAAAAAAAAAAAAAAAAAAAAAAAAAAAACCACCAACAATTTTACTTGGATTTTGAATGTTAAAATACAAAACAAAACAAAGTGGAAATTTGCTTATCTAAGGTGGCGTCGTATTAAAGGCAGTGTCTGGAGTTCTTTTGAAGAATTTAAGTCCAAGATCATTATTTAAAAGTCAGTGTTTAAATTTAATTTAAAACTGTGTTTACAGATCTCTTTATTTACAGATACTCTTTTAAACCTTTTTTTCTTAGGTATTTTAATAAGAAAAGTTTTATACAGCTGCCTATCAAATACCTGTTTTTACTGCAATGGCTACAAGTCTGGCATTCATCTTTCCAACAGTATATAAAATCTGACACTCTTTTTAGTAGAGATAATTAAATATATATGTTTTCAATTCAATTTCTTACCAATCAACCAACGACACAGTTGAAGACCTAAAGAGGTTAACTTTTCATTCAGATTTTCAGACAAGGTTTTTTTCCTAGAAAAAAATACTGATTTTAAGAGATTTTTACAACTGTATATGATACGTGAGAAAATAAGACTTGATCCACGAGCGTTCTTCTTCATTGTAACAGTTGTTAAAAACACTTTACAATGCTTAATGAGAACCCAGCAGGACGCCAGAAATTCTACAAGAAAAAAAAAAATCAGAAAAGGGATACTTCTGAAGGAAAGATTAGACCGTTATTCTGAATATTTTAGCACGAAGAAACTCACAGCCAGAAATGAAATCTTCATTCCTTAGGCAAATCAGTTCTTACACCCAAGGCTGAATCACACTTAGACAAACTAAACTATTCCCTTTGTGGCACACCATTACTTATGTTTCCAGAAAAAAAAAAGCAAGACAAAGTGAAATACTTAGCATACATCAGCAAACTTGTACTTGATTGACAGGCTAAGTAGCTTCCACAGCAGTGAAATTAGTAACAGCTTCAACAACTGCAAACTCATAATATTGTTGTCACAGGAATCCCTACAGAAAAGTCACACTCCCTAAGTCAGATCCTCTGCTGTTAGCAATCTTTTACCTAGGTTATGCAGGATCAACCTAGATGAGACTTTTCTTCTGCTAGAAGATAAACACTTTAACCTCCATGGAAGAGGGAAGAGAAGCAGCAGCTACACCTACTCAGACCTTTTCAGGAGTTGCAATTTCTATCATTTCTGTGAAGAATTTTTACCTCTGTGATTGTTACAGAGGATGACAGAGCAAAGCTAAGTGGACTCAACCTGTGCTGCTCTCTCAAGAAGTGCTTCCAGAGGTCATAATTCCAAAAGGAAGACAAGGCACAGAAACATCTGCTGATTCACTCAGTATCCACAAATTTAAGCAGACATAGTTCATTAATTGCTATTTTTTGGCCTGCACATATTAAAGAAGGGGATTTAGCCTGGAGTCAGTTGTGCTGTTGTTATCTAAAGCCTGTACAATGACAAGGAAGCACATTTTGTTGTATGGAAATGGGTAGACAATGTGTTTTGTGAAGAATTTTTTCTCCTTTGACACACAACATATGGCTTAATTATTTTCTGCACTTCAGGGAAAATGTAGTCTATCTATTCAAAATTATGACATGCAAATTTTAACACAGGTCTTGAGCTAGAGAGAAATAATTTTAATTACACAGAAGTATCAGTGAAGTGATTGTTTCTCAGAAATACAATGACCTTATCCATATGCAAATATATGCAGTTGATAAGGTAGTCTCCTGTTTAAGACCTACATTTTAGAATAAACTAAGCTTCTTGAAGATCCATTGTCTTCTTCAGAAATCTTATTTAAGATTAACTGTTGACCTTTTCTAGTCTCAATTAAAACAACATGAATTTACATCTTGCATCTTGCTACCAGCTGACAATTTCTCTGCAAAGTTCAACAAGCCAAGCAACTTTGTGACTGTGTTTCAGTGTATTGTCAGACAGCTGCCAATGTATTTTAATTTATTCCTTCATTCTATAAATTCAAGCTGTCACATTCATTTAACCTGAATTGAATGGGAAAAAAATATATGGAAAGTTTAGTTTGCGATACTCTGATCTTAGACAACTCCAGCAATTTTCATTTCCTATTCTTCAGTCAAACAACAGATGATTTTGCATACTAGGTAACTTGAAACAACAGTAACTTCAAGCCATCTTTAAGAAAAAGGAATAAATGAAAATAACCTTTTCCCTATCGCTGCTTAGCAATAACACTTACGAACTAAAGTTTTAATATAAAGCATTCTCCCTACAATAAGAGGCAGTCAAAATATTAGAGGGAAACAATCTCCTTCACTAAATCATATATTACTCTGAACAGTCTAAATAATTTCAAAGGCTATGTAGTGACGGAATCTTACCTCACTATGATGAAGAAAGACTACACTTTATGTACAGGTCAAGAACTATCTTCTATAATTCCTCTCGTCCACACTGCCATCATATGATGGCACTGTGTCAGAAAAACAGGGGCAAGCACTATCTTATAAGATGCAAAAATACTCATCAGTTTGCTTTTAAAAAAGGTCAAGAAATGAAACCTTTAATAGATCATTTTGATAACATTTCTCTTCTCTTAATAAGATCAATCATTCTGTACTTGATGGCAAATATACTGTTGAGAAGGAAAGTTGTAGTAACACGAAGGTATATGCCTATGAATGCTAAAAAAAAAAAAATCTTTTAGCACTTCAGATTTATCCATTCAAGCTAAGAATGGAGCTATCTGATTGCCTAGGATTTACAGTGGAGCTTTTGAAACCGCATCTGCTCACTGAATACAAGATATACATCTACAGGACTGTAAAATTGAACATCTCTCACTGACATTAAATTTGCATCTGTGAAAAATACTGGCTTTGACATATTCTGGATGCCAGAATGCACAGATATTATTCAAGAATTGTTTAAAACTAGGCAGCTTCCTTTCAGCAAACAATGTCTGTTGCTAAACAGTATAGGTAACAGCCAGACAATGACTGAAAAAGGAAACCCAAAATATACCTAACTGAAAACACAGTGAAATTGAAGGACCTGGCACATACATAATGAAGTTAAATTCAGTGATGACGACTAGGCTCATGCTGATGTATGTGTGCAAATTCAGCCTATTCCTTAGCAAGGACAGGTTCTTTCAGATCCTAATTCTACTCCTCGTGTAACAAATTCTTTTTCTAATTTGAACAGACTTAGTTGTCTAAATTATATCCTATCTGTACTGTATTGGAATGTAAATATCTCCTTTGAAAATGAATCCTACAAATCACAAGAAGGACATTCTGTAACAAAATAAGTACTTCAGCTTTTCAAATAATCTGCACAAAATCCTTAAATTGTGTTTCAGATCTTAGAATATGCTGCTCTTTTCACAACTTCATCTTTTATCACACTTGTTATATATAACAAAAAAAGATTGATTTTTTTTTTTTTTTTAAGGTTAATTAGATCACTTAACCTGGTAAAAAAAAAAACTGAATAGGTTAATAAATACAAGAGAAAGTAATGTCTGATCTCTCTTTTATGGAAATAACTACTAATGAATTTTACTACAGTTTAAAAGGTTGGGACACTAAACAAAATCAGATAAGCTCTGGAAATAGTGTGATATTAGAGTAATTTGACTACACACCATACTGTTTATGTGCATATGCATTACATGAGAATACAATACAAAACAACCAACAACCTACAAGCCAATTCCCAAAGCTGAATTGCAAGAGTAGTCTACTCCAGCTCCCACACAAGTCTCATATGATTATGCTTCCATTAACACACAAGCTACAGTCTTGGGATAGCACTGAGCTGGGAAAGCATTAGTTTGTTGGCAGCCAGCTCTGTCTCTAACCAAGTGCTACTGCTTATCATATGTGCTTCCCATTGAATATCACTTGAGTGTTATGTCTATGTTAACAGAACTCCCCTACTAAGCAGCTATAGGATGCAAGTTCTGAGTGGAAGTTTATCTCTAAGGAGACAAGATAAACTGTGGCCTCTGAAAGAAAGATAGTTGAGGCTTCTTTTTTTTAAGAAAATAGGACAAAGATACATGTATATACAGAACTGTTCAAAAGGCAGGGTCTACCTCATTCAATTCTCTTGTAAAAATAACCACATAAGCAACCTGAACTTGTGTAAGGATCCTATTTCTGTATTTGCAGAATCAAAAAGCCTGTCTATTTAAGGTCTAAATAGCTTTTTGTTTCAAAATGTATATTGATATAGATTCAGAAAAGTTAAACCAAGAACAAACAGGGAAAGGGTTGTAGCATAAGAATAAAATGAGAATAAAGTTTGAGTTTAGAACACTGCATATTGGAAGTGTACTAACAAAATAACACAGCTGTTATTTCAGTTCTTGCCTTGCTCGCTTTGGGGATCATAGAATACACATCTTACTGCATCTATTCTAATATCCTCATTCCTACCCTGAAGGAGTTAAAACAATACCTACTGTTCTAAGAAAGATGATTTCTTATTTTTCTGTGGCTTGCCTCGAACCTTGCAATTCAAATACATGTGATGTTTTTAAATGTTATGACCCATTGAAAATGAAGTGAAAATTCAATAACCTGTGCAAGATTTGCTTTGCTAATATTGTTGATAATAAATGCAGAACAATAAAAACATTACTAAATGAAATAGATAGTAATCTTGCACTAAATGAAGAAATTATAAACCAGGCTTATTCCCTTTCATTAAAAACACAAATACTTTTCAAGTTTGTCTGTTAGAGAAAACACATTCAATACTTATTTACTTAACAGTGATAAATTCTTTTTCTTCCAATAATTTAAAGATGAAACAATAGAGCATTAAGCCACTGTTCTTTTTGGACAGCTTAGGTCAAATATATTAAATAGATGCCATAAAGGAAAGGGATTAAGGAGCTCAACTATAAAAGAATACTCATTATATCAAGTCCATAATGTTAAACTACAGCTTGAAAGTACATCACAAGAGAAAATAGAAAGAATAGTATCTTCTCTCAAACATAAAATACCAAGTGATACGTGGAGCTTTGAATAACTAGAGGTTACATTTCTTTGAAAGAACAGTACTCAAACATTTAATCTTTCCCAGGACTTGGTAACTCTTAAGACACTTGAAAAAAATCTCATCCATTCTTATAAATGCTTTATCAAAACTAATGCTTTCATCTTAATCATATTTTTAATATCTTTATAATCACTATACAATGCGAAGATGAGTATCTTGTAAGAAACCACTTAATATAAAAATATTAAATATGATCAGTACAAATGTATAGTAAGCTCTCTTGCAAGTTTACACTTCATGCTGGAAGCACCTGATTTTACTATCTTAGCAGGATTTCTGTATTACTGGGTAGTGTCTAGCTGAAAGCAACACCCAAACAAACAACACCCTGAATGAATCCGTGCAGCTCTGTCAGGATTAATTCAATGAACCAGAAAGCTTTAAGAAGCAACAGAGGAACTTTGTTATACAAGTGTGGATAACTTCACATTTTTGTAACATATTTAGGCTGGAGACAAGAGGGCAATAGAAATCCCTGTGACAACTGCTGCCAGTAGGTATGGAGAAAGACTGGGAGATTCGCCTGGGGCTACATGATTAGAGCAACCATTAGCAGCTTACACTGACAATCTCATTTGAAATGTAAAAAAATTAGAAAATAGCTCTTGCAGCGACATCCAACCCTGTGCAGAAGGCTAAGCATGTGATACAACTGCTGCTCCATCAGGCAGAGACCAGACTCATCAGATGCTCAGTGCAAGCATCCAGGGTTTAAAGTGCCAGTCCAGGCTGGTCTCAGGTGGGGAATGAGACCATAACTAGCGCTGAGGTGTATGCATGTTTGACAGAAATAAAATACTAGGATAGAAATTGCTATCTGCTCCCTATACCCATTGTGCTTAGTCAATATATTTTGGATTTTAAGTCATGGGTGGCCTGGTTCTGCTCTTGTGGACATTCCACTCAGTTTTTCCAAGACATCCTGATACAGGCAAAATGATTACATCACATTGTTCATTAGTACATATTGTTCATTATCCAGAATACACTTAAGTCTGATCCAATTAAATTTGCAGGCTGTTATGCAGATATTATTTCTTTACCCCAAATACAAGTTAAATAAAAAATACAGAACAAGAAAGATATATGCAGGAAGGGAGGTAAGGCTGCAGGAAAATTATCTTAGTGACTTGTTGCTGGTGATACTATAACACTATATTTTAGGGAAAGAAGATGGAAGCTGTTTATAGACAAACCAGCTACAGTGTCCTAAACGTATAGGAAATGGTACAGAAAAGGACAAGGATGGAGGTATAGTATTTGCCATTGTACAAGGAAAGTGTATGGAAAAATTCATTAAAAAAGTGTGTTTTGATAAACAGAAGTGTACAAATTGACAGAAGAATTTGAAGAAAAAAATATTGTAACTGTCTGTTAAATGACTAGGAAAACATGGTAGAATTCTAGTGCATCTAAAACTGCTGACTCGTTTCATCTGACTTCAATAAGGTTCATATTCAAACCTGCAATTTTCATGATATGTTTTGTGGCATTTCCTCTACCAAGAGAGACTGTGAGTGCTTCATTGTGCATGACTTATTTGAATTTGGCGTATTTTTTGAAGATTGTGTGGTGTTTACTAATGATTAACCATAAGATTTTATACAGTATCTTTGATAGCTGATTCCAAATAGGCATTATTTTTGTTGCACTTTTATCTTATTCTTTAAAAATCAAACAGATTAGAAGAATTCTAAGTTGTATGTATTTAAAAAGACATTTGTTGCTTTGTTTTACTAAGGAAAAGAACAAAATCTTAATTTATGAAAAATGCTATCATACTTCACTACTAAAGCTATTCACTATCCTAAGGTACATTCCAGTTTGAATAAGCGAGAAAGATTTACTAGGCTCACAGAAAAAGATTTACTTTGAAGAACTGCAGTTTGCAAGTTTTAATGCATTCAAATAATTCAGGTCCTTAATTTGCTTAATTTACAAGCATACTTAGAAATGTACATATTTATTATGTGTCAAAATGATTGAGTAATATCAGTGGAAGAAAGACATTTCAGAAAACAATGTAAATTAAATTTTAAATGGGAATTTCACAATTACATTCTATTTAATGGAAAATATTTTCACAGAAGAGAGGAAAGAATATAGGAGCAGTTCTCACTTGCGCTGATTTCTGAAAGATTTGGTATTCCCTAGAGTTCTGTAAGATGCTGCTGAAAGTTATTTCAACTAAAAATAATGCCACGTTCTGCAAAGTAAATTAAACAAAAAAAGGGCTCTACCAAGCACACTTCAAAAACGCTTCCTAACAGCTTCAGCTATTGCAAATAACACATGCCACTCAATGTACTCACCAAAAACTGTCCTGGCCGGTACAGATTCTCTGTTCAGCCAGAATGAGACTTGAGAGAGAATGACAGTCATGATACATGGGAGGTACGTCTGAATGACAAAATAACCAATTTTTCTCTTCAAGTGAAAATGAGCCGTCATTACTGTATATTCACCTAATGTGCCACAAAAAAAAAAGTTTATAGTCTTCAGAAAGTCAGATTCTATAGTAAAATAAAGTTTGGCACATTTATGTGAACCAAATGTACTGTAATTAAATTGAACAAAATGTACTGTGTAGTAGGAGGCATCCCACAGTATACAAGAAGATTTAAATTTGGGTAAAATTACATCTTATTCCTACTAAGATCCACAAAAGATCAGTTTTCAGGAACTTACATGAACTGTTCTATGTCTTGACAAGAATTTCAGTGCTGCAGGCTTCTTAATATAAGCAACCCTCTGCATTCACACAAAGCACCCTAAGAACTCTGCCTACAGTCATAGAATCATCGCCTGACATATGTAGGATCATAGTTTAGAGCCAAGTAGAATAATCCAACTATTATTAAATATATATCTTATTAAATATTATATTATTATAAATGTTTTTAAGAAAAAAACATGCTGACAGATAAAAAATGGTTGAAAATAGAATACTTTACCATTTAGTAGACAAAAAGCATTATTTACCATATGAAATTAAACAACCATCCAAGCCTTGGATTACAATTGTTAGTATTCAAGACTGAGTATTAAAAAAAAATGTCACTGGGGAGCAGTTCACTTCTATTATTATTTGCTACTTTTTGACTTGAAAAAACTCACTGCTTTGAGTTATATGTAATAAACTATGGCTAATAACTTTTTTCAGTAGCTTACCATTACTATAAGCCTACACTCATTACAGCGAAGTGAGTGCTTTTTCTTAAAACTTTTTTTTTTTTTTTTTTTTTTTTTTTTTTTTTTTTTTTTTACTAACCTGTACTTGATTTAACTGTCTCTTTTCCAATTGTTTGGCCCAAAAGATCATACTGATTCAATCTTGAACCATCTGGTGCCACCTGTACAGAATCTGAAGCATTATAAGTCCAAATATACGTCACTTCTGATGTTGTGTATGCATCTGTGGAAATAAGATATGATATTTTATCAGTTATTTTAACCAAACAAGTTACATCCAAATTCATCTACTTCGAAGAGCTACTTAATTACCTTTCAAAAGGAAACTTCAGAGAACTAAAATATCTAGCAAAAACACCTGTATATTCTAAATAACTTTACTAGGGTAAATGCTTATGGCTGCATGGGATCAGAGCATGCATTTGTGTGTTTATTAATCATGATTTATTTGTATAAATTGCAAACAATAATTCTTCCATACTGTCACAGATCCACTATGTATGAATCCTAAAAGTCACAAAAAGTCAGATCAGGTGAAAAGAACAGTGATTTTTAACATTTAGAGTACACAGTCTTTTTTAAAATTCATTTCTATACTGTTCTCACCTTCTATTTCCCTATTCTCCCTTTGGTAGTGTATCACAAATGTTTTGTAATTCATACCTGAGTATGGGGAAACAGGTTCTGTGACAATGCTCTTAAAATACCTGCAGAAGGTCAGTGCCTTAACCTCTTAGATCTGTCTTTGGGGCATAATGACATTAAACAATCTGCTTCCTCATTACATTCATCAGAAAACATACATTTAATCCTAGTCAGTCAAAATAAACTAAAAAGGAAGCAAATCAGCACTGTATGATAGCATTAATGTCTCTTCAACAAGTAAAAAAAAAAAAATAATGAATATATCTCACAAGTTTTTCCAATCTAATACCCTCATAAACAAATAGAGTATGAAAGGAAAAGAGTAAAACACTAATGGAAGAAATTGTGTGCTCATTTGATTGACTGAGACAAGTATATTTGAAACCTTATCCATATCTGCAGTGAGGTAAAAATAAAAAAAAAGCAACATTTTTGCTGGACTGTAAACATTTTCACTTGAGAAATCCCTGCGGGCCTTGAAAGATGCTTATTCATTCAACTTGCCATAAACTGTAGGACTAACACAGCAGGCAGGCAGCACGCAGAGATGTTTAATACTTCCCTTCGAACTACCCATATTCCCACAAGAAGCCCTCTACTTTAATGCAAATCATTAACCTTGCCAACTTCCAATTTGCCCCTATGCTCTCCACTGTTGGTTAGACTTTTTGATAAAGATGAAGAATGGCAATTTATTAAGCTACAGCTTCTTCAGTACATCCAGCTCAGCTTTTCTCTTGAGCACAAGAAAGAAACTGAGACAATCTTGCAGGCTGATGATCCTCTTAGCAGTGTAAGATTAGCAGCATACATGAGGAGATATGACAAACATATACCATTGGCAGACTTGCTTCAGCTAAACCAAATCCTCAGGATTTTGGCTTATTTCTTTAACCACTATTTATCATTTAAATTCAGTCCCAGAATGAAAGATGAAAAATGAAAGCCTAGAAATGAGTTCTAGTTAAAGAAGTGAGTGATAAGCCTTTCAAAATGAACAGAAATAAGCCTTCACTGTGTGCCAACTGGCTGGAGCACAAGTGACTACAAAGAGAAAAGACAGCTTCCCTAAAATCACTTTTCTCACAGTTACACTTTTAAACCTGCTTTTTACTGGAAATGCAGAAACCACAGGAAGAGAACAAAGAACAAATTAGTAGTGAAAACAAATAGAAAAGGAAAACAAAAAGCAAATCTCACACAAAGTCCAATATACCTATTCAGAAGGTTTTTTTACCTTAGCAGTGCAGATCAAGTCATGCTATGAAGTAACTGAATAGCCTAAGTATCAGTTTCATTATTATAGGTTTTTTTTTTTTTTTTTTAATTTGCTGGATGTTGTGCTGAGGGACATGGTTTAGTGGGAGCTATTGGGAATAGGTGAACAGTTGGACTGGATGATCTCTTAGGTCTTTTCCAACCTTGGTGATTCTATGATTCTATGATTGTTTTATATCAGTTGTTTTGAGGCTACATTGAGTCTTTTTCTCCCTCATACATGCATCTTACTGTGCACATATATATAAGTATTACTCATCAGTAGCTGGTTTTGGCTAACATTTCTTGTGTTATTTAGTTAAGTTGCATTATGTACTATAAATGTAATAAAATATTTAGTGGGAAAAAGGCTCCATGGCAAAACTATTATTAGTTTTCTATCGTTTATCTCAACAGTTAAGGCCTCCCTTTAGAGAGGCAGCATAATCAGAAACATAGACTTGATTAAATTTGCTTTTTTTTTTTTCCCCTCCAAACTCTACGGAAATGGTACACACCAGTGCTATGGAAAGAATGTGCACAGTGCTCTGACAGCATTCATTTTGTGAATATCTTCTTAATGGTGGCCTATCACCTGTTTCGCAACCTGTGGTGGCTACAGTAAAAATTAAAAGAGCCAGAATGTATTGGTATTACATAGTTTCCTTTAAAAAAGGATGCCATTTCCTGGGCCTGAAACAAAATATACACTGCAGAAAAAAAAAATAATAATTGCAATGAAAAAACAGGAAATACATACAGCGCAATCCTAATTCACAAGGAAGAAGGATTGCTAATACAGGTGAATGAGTTTATATTGCTGTTAAAATAACAATATTGAGATCAAAGTCCACCTATCTAACTAGCCAATATGATAATGAATGATTTTTTTTTTTTTTAAATCAAAAGAAGCCATATGTTTTTGCCTTAACTAAAGAATGAAAAAGAAAACACGATTAAAAATGAGGAAGAAAACATTTCAATATATGAAGACACTCTTCCAAGTCTTTACTTGCTCTTTATTAATACAATATGTACATTCTACACAGTTTATGGGCACCTAGGCTTGTATTCATCAGTATGGTTAGTATTCTGGAATAAAAGCAGATCAGCACAGTGCTGAATTAGGTGCACAGTATTTACTGTTAAATTGTACCAAGAAAGTTTTAAAATACACTAAAAGACATAATAGCATAGATAAAAACAATTGCAAGGTGTCAAGTTACAATTTTATTTAAAAAAAAAAAAGCACAACCTTGTGTTTTAAACCTCCCTTTAACAACTTATTTTTAACTAAAATGAAGGTTGAGCAATATTAGGTTTTCACTAATCAAAGACCATAATTCTGGTTATACACTTACAGCTGCCAAATTTCAGTGGGCATGAATGAGCATCCATAGGGAAGTCTTCCAAGTGCATTGGACATTCGGCTTGGACTGTAAGCCTAAAAAGCAAAAAGATCACTATGCATTTAAGTCAGTTAGCAGGACAAGAAAATCAATTCCACAAAAATGAACAGTTCATATATATACATACATACTTAGGAGATGAAACTGAAATGTTATATTAAACTAATTAAAATTTAGATCAGCTCTTGCTTCCTCCCTTTTATGTGTTCCTTTGGAAAGCACTGACACACTACATCAAAAAATTAAAAGAGCCAACCTCAAAACTATGAGGACGGGACATTTAAATAAAAATATAAATTATGTAACTGAAGGTTTTTAAGAACTGTCATTTTCTTCTCATAATATTCTGAGGTACATATGTGATTATATGGCTCTGAAAATCTCATTACAAAACCACATAAAATGCAGTTGACTTAGCAAAAGACTGTGTGCCACATTTCTTTTATCCTTTTTTAAGAGTCTGAATGTGAAATTGTAGGGGGAAAAAAGTGTACTGTTTTAAAAAACTGTTGCTATTCATCCTCTGTTACTTGTAATTAGCATTTGTGTTTGTTTATAGGCATGACAACATGCTAACAGTGCTCATCTGTTGTTACAAGATGTTACGTTTGCTTATCTGGCGATAAACTCCCAGTAACATTGTATTAAATACGTGGATTAATACAGTAAAACAATTTCAAACATCTCAAACAAGTTTTGACATTTTTATTTTCCACTATTTTTAGCTCAGTGAGTTAACTCAGCTTTAATTAATCAAAACTCTGCTTCTCCTTCCTATCTTGTAGGTTCCCTTTGGGTTGAAATTTTCCCTGCTCTTTATGTTGCTCTTCATCCATCCATCCATCCATCCTCAAATATTAACTACATTTTCCTGCACTCCCAATGGTTCACGGTCATTGTATTCCCAATCAGATTTTCCAGTTTTTCCATCATGGAATTAAAACAAATAGAAAGTGTTCAGTGATTCTATTTGGCTTGATCTACTTTCTTGTTATTAAAGAGAAGAATGGTTTCAAACACTGTTGTTTACTTTCATAGAATGTAACTAGAGTATATTCTGAAGGAAGTGAATTTTAGTCATTTCATAGAGAAACAATTGGAAATATTTGAGATCAATTGTATAAATGGAAGTCACAGTTTACTTCTTGAATACCATATAATATGATTAGCAGCCTACCCTTCAACATTCAGTACAAGGGCTTATTGGTTATGCCTATACATATATACCATTTATAACACTTATAAATTATTTTTCTGACCAAATGTACTATATTTTACCAGCCAACTGCTAGTCATTTCCAGAAGCAAAAATGAAAACTTTAAATAAAATCCTGTCATTAGATATATTAAAAAATAGTTATTGAAGTGTAAAGTACATTTTCTGCATAGTTCTTGTTAGGAAGAATTTAAGGACACAATGCAGAGTGATAGGGAAGAGACAAATTCACTTTTCTTTTAATTTTTTTTTTTTTTTTTTAATGTCACTTTAGGAAGTGACTGGAAATCCTCAGATTTTTCCCCACAGGAATTTGGTAGGGTTTATCCATGAAGATAATGAGGCCAATAATCCAGCCAGAATACCTCTGCACCAATGTGCAAGCATAGGAAATAAGCAGAAAGAAATGGAAACCATGGAGCAGTTAGAAAACTATGACCTAACTGATACCACAGAAACCTGGCAGGACAAATCTCACAACTGGAATACTATAATTACAGGCTTTAATTATGAGTTTTAAAATACACTAAAATATACAACAGAATAGATAAAAATCAGTTGCAATGCATCAAGTTACAATTAAAAAAATTTTTTTAAAAATGGGCTGCAATATTTCAGAAGATCTAGGCAGGGCAACTGGGGATGAGGAGTTGTTTTTTGTGTTAAGGAGTGGATAGATTCCAAAGATATGTCTCTGAAAAAGAGCCATGACTATATTGAGAGCTTGTGGATTAAAATTCAGGATAAGACCAATTAAGGATGTCTGGTGGTCAGGATCTACTAAAGACTGCCTGGCCTGTTTAGCCTGTTTTACGAAGCCTTCTTGCTTCAGTTTGACCTCACTGGGGACTTCCAGTACCTGAAGAGAGTTTATTGGAAAGCATAGTATCAACTTTCTCCATGGTTGGATAGTGATAGGACAAGGAAGAACTTTAAAAGAACGAGATTTAAACTAAAAGTGAGGAGATTTAGGATGCAGGCTAGGAAGACATTATTTACTGAGAAAGTGATAAGATACCCGTACAGGCTGCTCAGAGATGTTAAATGTCCCCTCCCTGGAAGTTTTCGAAGCCAGGTTGGATGGAGGTATGGGGCAGCCTGATCTAGTGTTTGGCAACCCAATCCACGGCAGGAGGGCTGGAGCAAGGTGACCTTTGAGGTTCCTTCCATCCTAAGACATTCTGTGATTATGATTTATTTTCTTGTTTCCAGTGATCTCAGTAATAAATCTGCCTAATGATTCAAGCAGTCTATTGTTGTGTGCTGCAACAGACCGAAGTTATACGCTAGTCTAATTGTTCTGAGACAGAGCATAAACGCTTGAGTATCCTTAGCAGTTCTAAAACAATTCCCAAAAAAAAAAAAAAAATCTATAGGCTTTAAAGTGTTTTATGCAGATTGTCTGTATCTTTTAATATGTTACGTGTTCATGAGAACTGAGGAACACATAGAAAACACTGATCTATTTGAATAGATTTGTAACAGAATCAGAGAAGAAGTTCTCTTGGTGTTTTGGTGTTGGGTTACAAACTAAAAGAAATAAGAATCTTCCTGGAACCTTACATAATTGATAACTGGAAAAATTGCATCAAGAAATAGCATGAGCAGAGAAAAAATAAAAATACATACCTCATGGTGTACAAAAGAGTTCCATCATCTTGGATTCGTAGAAGCTTGTTAGGCATTGTCATGTTATGAGCAACCGACTTCTTCCCGTTGTGAAAAAACGTATCTGGGGTCCAGATTTTGCTGGCCATTAAATTGTTCAATCGAAGAATATTCATTGGGCCCTTAAATTTTAACCGCTCATCTTTCCATCTCTGACGGAAGAAGACATCTATTGTGTATTCCTATAATGGAATAAAGATGTGTGGTTTGTTTTTTTTTTTTTTTTTTGTTTTTGTTTTTGTTTTTTTTTTTTTTTACTATGAAAAATTAATCTGCATTTGAGAAACAAGTCAGAGAAACACTGGTTGTAAAATTCCTTCAGCAAAATTTTGTCAAGGCAGAGTAAATATCACAAAATTTGATGGCTGTGTCAAACCTTTTCAGTACTTAGATTTCTGTACGTGAAACATATACCACACATGACAAAGGTAATTTCAATTAAATTAATTTAAAATAAGAAATAAAAAATAGGAGAATATGATGTTCATGCAGCAGATGCACCTGCAGGAGAGTGATGGAGCATTTTAAGTGCATGGAAAATACCAAAAACTGAAAGGAAGAAAAGCAAGGTTATTAATGTATGGCACAATATATGCCGATAGATTGATATAAAGAACAGTGTTCCAAAAAGAGAAGCAAGGTCTGTAAATGTGTACATTTTATTAGCAAAAGTACACATAAGGAGCAAATGAATTACAGGTGGCCTACACTCTGTCTGCTTAACTCTAGTGCCTAATCTTGAGAAGGAAAGAGAAAAGAATGCAAGCAAAACAGACTGGTGACCCGGATCAAATGATTGTACTTAGGTATTCCATTTGCTGTTTTTTCTTGCTCTTCTAAAGAAAAGAGCAAAAGACACCACACTGATGATATAGGTTCACAAACTTTAAATTTGAACTGTAAATGGCTTTGTTTGCTAGTGTCAGCACAGCATATAAATTGGAATTCAAAGATCTTAAGCTTTGTTGAAGTTTAACTGTGTTTTGGGTTCTGGCAAGTGTCACTTTGGAACAATTTCTATTTTATTGGACAAGTGCAAAATGGACACATTTTCAAAACATGATTATATTCCAACAGCCTGTACCACTGCAATGAGTCACAAGTTCTGACAAATTTTCATCAATATCAAATTTTCAAGTTACTTCAAAGCAGAAGTGTTTTCAAGGAACTTATCAAGTTCATACCACCGTTTCTGTCTCCCTTGCGTGTTGATTAACAAAGCTTAAGTTCTTTCTCAATCAATCATATTGTTTTGCAAATAAGTGCTAAGCAGAGAGCAAGAAGCAAAAGCTTTTCTCATCTTTTCCTCTGTGAGCCCAGAAACTACGAGGACTTTTTCCAAGACAGGGACAGAATCTAAGAAAAGCACATGGAATAAAGGAAAGAAAGTTCAGCTATCTGAAAGATCATAGCAAGGGAAGGAGAGAAAGTAATTGTAGTTAAAAAAAACTGTATTAGGTTCATGGAAAGATCCTTTGAGAATGATATAATGGGATGCTTATAAAGTCACCTGAAAAAACTCAATTTATATCTATATCTAGAGGCCTTCCATTACTGTAATACAATTTTGCATTTTTCTAATTCAAATTGTTACTCAGATATTAAACAAACCTAACACCACAATACACCAAAAATAATTTCTTTGTATTAACATAAATGGCAGTTGTTGTCTACACTAGTATTCTAGTAAACATATATGTAAACAGGCACTACTTCATGACAAATAATTTCCTTCTCCACTGTATACCACATTTAGTTGTCCTGTACTATTTGCTAATTTGTTGTTTTATTTGCTAACTATCCTGTGACCTGAAATCCCATTTACAGATTCCAAATAATCTAACAGTTCAATTATATATCAAGGAAAGTTACTAATCATCTGAAATCTTGGAGGATAAGGAGCAGCAGAAACTGCATACTTGAAGCAACAGACAATATGTGGAATCTGGCTAGAAATCTGTTATTTCAAGTAAAAAAAAATTGCCCTAAAATCTTCCTTATCATATCTATCTGAGAGGCTTTACCAGTGAAATCATTGCTATGCATGAGAAGATTGATGTTGGAGGTATACAGAAGAGGAAAGAAGAGCCTGAGGGAGCAAAGCTTTGATATTCCACTAAAATTCAAGAGAATTGAGTAATAAGTCCTAAAAGATCCTTTGAAAAATAGCCCCTGCACATAAATGTTTAGAATATAAATTTTTATAATGTCTCCAATAAAGAATTTCAAAGGTTACACTTCCTCACTGTCTTCCATCATATATAAAAAGAATTACTCAAAGATAAAAAAGCAGACATGAAATGCCACTAAATCAAAACAGCAACATTTCAAGAAAGCACATCTAATGTATAGCCATAGCTTAGAAAGCAGAACAAATAGGAGAAAACATGTTCTGTGGCCTTGGAAGATTCCAGTTATAAATCCTAACTCATCTACAGGTAATTCTGCTCTCTGAGAATTTTTCTTCTTATCCATGGTGGAAAACATTATTTGACAGAACCTGTGTTGTTCTGAGAAGATGGAAAAAGAGTTATCCAATGTTTTGTGTGAATCATCAAAAACATCAGCAATAAAATCTCATTTTTCTTTCTATAGATCTCAATGCATTTTGTAAAGAAAGTTGCAAATAGGAAGAAAAACCAAGGCAATGAAATGAAATTAAATGGTCCCTGTCCATTTACACTATGATTACAAAAAACAAAACACATATATTTTGCATCCTAGTGCTATATTGATTGATCCCTATTCTGTTCTACTTATCTCATGAATACCTCTATAATAATTACCACGCAAAAAAAAAAAAAAAAAAAAAAAAAAAAGAGAAAAACAACAAAACTTGTAAATATTTTGAATCTAATCAATATAAATATCAATATTTACCAAAAGATACATACTTAAAGGTTTTCTAACCCTTTCCTGTCCCACTTATGTATCTCTTTTTGGTAAATGCTGCATTGGGCAACATTTGAAACTGCATGGTTTTTTGGTAGTTCTTTTTCTTTTTAACCCATAACAGCCCTGTTAAAAACATAAGTGATATCCTAACTGACATTGCATTTCAAAGATACCTATATTCATTTTTAAATAAGTTTAAATACTGTCTGCCAGATATATACAACCTTTAATACTATTTATAGTGTCATATTTCTAGGGAATTGTAGCATGATCTTCCTCAATTTGAAGAACTCATTTCATGCCTTTGATTTCTGCTCCTTCGGCCAACTACAGTCTTTTTTGTCTAAGCATTTAAACTAAATGAAGTATTAGAAATTCTGTGAAAAAAAAAAAAACAAAAACAAAAACTTTTGACCAGTTTAAATCATAACATTGAGGAAAGATAATGTCTTCCTATTCAAATCCATTTATGAAAACATGCTTCTCTGAACAGCTTGCTCTCAATTTCCATAGACCTGATACAGAACAAACTCTGAGTATAAAATAAGCAGTGCGGAGGGATAAGACTAATGGGAAAGATACAGATTGAGATAACTTGAAGTCTGCAACTTATTATTCGCAGTACTGAAAATACAAAGATTTCATATTACTCTATTTTTGCTGTTCAGATATGGAGAAAGGGCAACCCTGAAACACAATGAATGCCTGGTGCCAGGGGCAGAAATTCAAACTGGAGTTACACTAGGATCTAATATCACTAGCTGGGCACAGTATCAGACAAATAAATCTCCAATACTGGTCTATTCAACAGAATACTGCACAAGAAAACAGTCTTTCCCAATTGGAAAAAAAAAAAGGTAGAAATTATGCAAGCCATCATGTGAGATATTCTCCTCAAAATTACCTATGGTTTTAACTTGCAAAGGCCACAGTCTTTGTCTATAATAAAAAGGAATAGAGCTATCCATTTGCTGATTAATTAAAAGACAACTTAGAGGCTCTTGATAGCATTGAAAACCAAAGGTATTTCCTGTTTTGGCCTTTCGTTTAGTCTTTTTTTTTTTTTTCTTCTGATACTGAACTAAAGTATCTACAGTAAAAATGATTTCAATATTTTTTTTTAAACCTTTGGGAAAATATTTCACTTAGAAACAGCTAAAACTTCAGGTTCTATAGAAAAAAAAGATCTGAAAAACAAAACAGAATAAGGAAATCAGGAAAATGTGGTCTGGAGTTCAACCGCCTCTCTGAAGTACTGTCCTCAATAGTAGTGAAATGTTATAACAAACTTGGTCATCTCTGGCTTTGATCTTCAGCCTTCATTAAAATTTATGAGCTGACTATAATTGAGAAGCAAAAAACATTCACTGAAAGTTTAATTGCAAGCTGACAACACTACATTTTGTACTCAATAGAACCATCTCTTTGAATGGAGTGAAAACTGAACAAAAATTATAAAGTGAAAAACTAGATGTCTATCAGCAAGACATTTAGGAAAAAAAAAAATTGTGTAGAAATACTTAATGATCTTTGTGGGTCCCTTCCAACTTAGGATATTCTATGATTCTATGAAAAAGGGAAAAATACAGACATAACCGCAATAAACAAAGCTTTCCTAGTACAACAAAAAGCTGAGGTTAAAAACTGAAACATAGTACTGTAAGAAAGCCTGTTAATTTTAACATTCAGACAAAACTGACTTAGGTCCTGTCATCTACTAACTGTGTACCATAGAAGTAGGAAAGACAGTTCCCAGTGACAATTAGAAAGGCTGCTGTGAGACAGTACTTTAAAAAAGTTTACACAGCATTCTGCAAATCTCACATAAAGGCTCTCAGTGGCTCTATGCTCTCATACAGCAAGTACGGTTTGAGGAGCAAACATTTTAATTTATATTTTATTCTCTCAAAGAGATCAGCACTTGTATGGCTATACTGGAAATTTTAGAAGCTAAAATTTGAGATGAGTCTGGAAGGAAAGTAATTCTAAGAAAAAGCTGTAGAAGTTATATGATGACAGTGCTAAAGTCATAACTATAAAGCTATGCCAATCTACCAGATTGGATCTAAAATTATTTACTAAGTTTGGGGAAAAAAAGAGAAACTATTAGTTTTAATTGCTTAAATTATTAACATTTTGTCATCCTGAAAACCATATTCCAACTAAAATTACCCTTCAGTTCAGAATTTTCAAAAATGAAAGATTTTAATTTAATTGCAGATGCTTTAGTTAGCCACTTCAATCATAATTTAACCTTATAACTCTTAGAAAATTCAGAGAAGCTTTGTTTTTTATATGTTTATTTTTTTGTGTGTGTTTTTATATAATGCAGCTTTCCTTCTCTCAGGCTAATGTCAAAGTAAATTTATATCACTGATCTGGTTGGAAGCCTATAAGACACAGCATCATAATTCTGAAATATTTTAGAGAAATAACAGCTCAAGACAACAGAACAGTGAAAATTAAACTTGCTAAATCGTGATTAATTTCTTTGCCTTCCTTAATTCCCTTTAGCCCTCAAAATGAAGTCAAAAATTCCTGATGTATATTGAAATTTTCTTCAACATTACATACTGTAATTAATATACGATAGCATTTTTCTAATACAGTTATTGTAGTTACAACCATATTTTAGCTGTAGCAGCTCATTTGAAGCGCAGTTTGCAAAAGAGTCCTGGCCAAGACTCAACAGATTTGGCAGCTGAGTAGCTTGGGGAGAACAGAATGTAGCATATTTTTTTCCCCTTTAGACAACATGTTAACCCATGATGAGGATCTTTTTTTCCTTTTTTTTTTTTTTTCCAAACCTCTAAACGCATTTGCTGAATAATCTCAGCTTCAGACTTTACCTCCTGAATTTATCAACCACAAGATCAGCTAGTCTAAAAACAGTCAGAGGTCAAATTTATCTAGACTTAACTACTTTATGGACTGGAAAAATACAGATAATTTGAATGAAATCCTACTTATTTTTCCATTGAACAATTTAGGAGGAAGCCTTAAAAATTAAAATAGCATTCCCAACATTTACAGAAGAAAAATATCTATAAATGTTCTCTATAGTAGTTAACATTATCAATTCAGTAAAGCAATATTTAAATGAAAGAGTAATCATTGTACCAACATCCAACATTACCTTCACATCTGACAGTATGTAATAGTTTGGAAGTTATTATTTCAAAACTTGACTGCCCACACATTTCAAAGTGGTTTAATAATTATCAACTTAACAAGTTAAACTAACCCTGAAACTTTTAGTAGTAGATATTAAACTGCTTTTACTTACCTATCAACAAGAAAGGCAAGAGCAGATAAGTGAACTTTCTGTTAACACTGTCCCTCCCTTCTTTCCTATGAGAGGTGTTATATTCATGAAGATCTTCCTCACTAGTGCAACGCATTCTCCTAATCTATGACTTGCAGTGAGTTACAACAAACCCCTTGCCTCAGAGCTTTTTCTCTATTGCTGTTTTCACGAGAAATTTTGATCCAGAGAAATATTTTGACAGTTTATTCCTTTATAATTTCATAAACTTCATTTCATTGGCCCTGCTGACACTGCTAGACCTAAATGACTATGAAAAGCCTAAATACTCAACAAAAAATAATACACACTTGGTTTGAGGCTGTTGAGTTCAGGAACACAAGTTTATCTGGCCTGGTATTCGCATGTATTGTCATCACAAATTTCTGCTTAAATTCTGGATTCATGAAGTGAAACACTGATAACTAAATTTATATGAATTCCACTGTTTTGGTTGATTTTTTCATATCACTAGGTTACTAATGTTGCAGATCAGATCTGTAAAACTGAGCTGATGAGCCAACTTTCAAGCATTATTTTGAGAAAACTTATTACAAACTATCTTCAGTCGGGTCATGCAGTAAGTGTGCAGTTTAGTTTCATCCAAGAGGAATTTATTTCAACTGCATCGAGATTGTCCCAGAACATGAACCAAAGTACAACCAATTAGAAAATTCATTGATCCAAAACTAAATAGTTAATAACAATGTATCATATAAGGCCTATAAACCAAGTTTCAACTTTAGAACTTCTGGAATCTGGCACTTCTGGGCTTCAGAAAAATTATTCCCAATTTGCCCACAATTAGTGAAAGTCAAATATAAGTTTGAAAGCAATTTTATAGTATATTTACTTTTACCACGGATACAAAAGATTCAGAAACTCACCATGTCTGTGTCTGAAACAGGTCCAAAACTGGTGACATATATGTTGGTGAAGACTTCAGTAATACTATCTGATATAAAAAGAAAAAACAATTCAAACACTTTTAATCTATAGTAATTCAAACTCTCTATACAAAATTTTCAGACATTTTGAGAAAGTTTCTGTCCTTATTTTCTTCTTTTAGCCAGTATCTTGTGACAAATACTGGGGGTCTCTACCCCATGAAGTTATACTGCAGTTACAAAGAGGTTATAAGAGAAGAATTCATACACCAGAGCAGTATATTTCAATTAAATTGAAATATAAATTATCAGAAACCACACACATTTCCCATTTTTCTAGCAGCAAAAGTAACTACACTGTCTTGGACTTAAGAAGGTAGTACAGTTCTAAACACAAAGCGCCTTTGTTGCAAAGGTATTATCTCTCTCGTTGCATATCATTCATATTAAAGTCTTTCTGATTCAAAGTTGTTTTCTTCATCCTGAACAGTCTCTTCAAAGCTAAAGTGTAAAACTCAGCAGTGTCCTACATTTTAATTGGGTACATGTTTAACTGGTATGTTTTAACATAATTATTATTTCCCTTGATACATTATGCTCCTGAGACATTGTTATGATGCTCTAAATACTATAAATAAATAAGTGTGCTTCCCAGTCATTGGAGCCAGACAGCCATGAAATCAAAATATTAAATATTGTACTGCAGGGAAAAAATAATTGCTGAGCTTTCTGTCTTCAGTTTTCAATTAGACTCAAAATTGAATGGTATTCACTAAGAGGGACAGCACACACTTGCAGGAAGTTTCTCACAGCCATTGCCAGCTACTGTCTGTATTCAAGAGGGTCAAGACAAGAAATTCTCTGCCTTAAAGCCAGTTACTAGTTGGATAAGGAATATTTGAATTCATTTGGACTTTGACAAATTCGCAAATGAGAATTTCCCATTCCTAAAAACAATGTAGCTGCCTATTATCTGATCTTGCTATTTTTTCTTTTCCTTCCCCAAATAACCTATCTTGCAGGATCCCTTCTGCTTTTTAAGCATATAAATAAAGACTGACTCTTACTGCGTATAATTCACACACTCTGAAAGTTCAAAATGCACAATTCTCCTGCACACCTGCAAGATGCCTACTTGTGTGACAGAGACCTCAGTAATCCCATACATGGCATCCATACAGAAACTGAGTTGATTTCTACTCCAAAAAACTTAAAAAATAATTTAAAGTCAATGAACAACAGGAAGTGCTGGGTCTGCACAGTTTTTAATATTCAACAAGGATAAGGAAAATATCTGAAATATAATAGCAAAACCACAGGTATAGTTCAGAAGACTAGTGACCATATGATGCCAGTGGGACAGTCTCCAGAAAAAGGATCATTCTCTCCAAATGGTTGCTTGGCACAGGCAGACAAAATAGAAAAGTGACAAGATAAACTACTCTTCAGGGGGTAAACCAGTGCTGCAGACACTAGCTGTGAAATTTGGCCTGTACTGTAATGACAACACTATCCTAATTACAGTTCCACGAAAAACACTTATGTTACAAATATATCATCAACAATCAAGTATCCCAGCAGTAAATAACCAAGATTAAATTCAATTACTCTCATAAAGTAGTAAGGAACTTTACCAAAGGCTTTAAACGCACTTGGCAAACCTGAATCTGCCTCCCTCCCTGAAAAAGAGTTATGGCTGGAAGCATGGTCCTCTCGCAATCCTGCTCTAATGCAAGATGTTGTTGCTTGCATCTGGCATATTATGTCTTTACAATTGGTATATAGTATATTAAAGGACATAGGATCTTCATGTTGGCCCTGCATTTTAAGTTTTAATTAAAAAACAATAAAACACCAACATTCCATATTCTCACACATAACACACATTACTTCTAAACACTTCTGGATCGATCCTCCCATCAGAATTAGGCAAAGACAACAGAGTTAAGAACAAACAAATTGACTGCAGTTGTTGAATTGCTATTACAACAGCCTGCAGACTCCTCTTGTTGGTATGCATTAACCACTTTAAATCAGGGATCTTAACTATCTTTGGATTCGAGGACGTATGACTGGGAGAGTGGAAGAGAAATGGATTAGGGGAAAGAGGAGACATTATCCAGAGATTCTTGGTTATAAGAACTTCATTTGGAGTTATCATAATTAAGATAAGCACTTCAATGCATATAAAAAGAACTGGGGCAAATTCATCCATGATAGCCTCATAAATTAGAATTAATGCAAATTAATCATAGCCGTTTTTTCTGTCCCCAATAACTGCCTTAAGTCAGCATAGCTCCAGGTAGTGGTGACAGCAGTAAGTTCTAGCAACCAAATGTTCTCCCCTGAAGTGAGTATTTATCCTAACTGCAGGTACTTCACCAGGCCACCTTTTGTCAGGGGCAAGAGAAGCTGAAAAATTAGAACAGGTGGGAAGATGGAAAACAAAGGATATAAAGAAAACAGAACAAAGGAAGGCACAAGAAAAGAAAGGACTAAAGAACAGAAAAGAACTGGCTGATTTTTATTTCTTCTTCCTTTTCTCTCTCTTCAGATTTTGCATATTTCATGTTTCTATTCATATCTTCCACATACAAGGAAACTGTTTCTTAAAGATGGAATAAGCAGAAGTATAACTATTAATGAATAACTCCATTTATGATCTGTTAATATTAGCAATCTGAGCCTTGTTTCTTCATTGTTAGTTTCCTTACTGTTACAATAGATTCATTTGAATTATAAACACAAGCTCATTGTTTCATAATCATTCTCTTTGAAGAAAAAAGTGAATCCTTTTCCACAACAGATATTCTAGATTTCACTTTGGAAAAAAAATGAAGTCTGTACTAAAGCATACCATTTGTCACATCAATAACTTACTGAAAATAATTCCCAGAAAGAAAGCACAGTTTCAAAAGGACTTAAGGTTGAGAATTCATCCAGTAGGCAACACAGCTACAGGCTTTTTATAACTCATATTCTGTTAAGAACCATTAAAGTCATCACAGTCCCTAGTGATCAAACAGTTCTGGATCAAGATTATTTCTACAAAAGTCAAAGGAATGTACTAAGCTAACAATCATTCAATGCAACATGCATTTGTGAACAAGTTTATTTTTGCGAGAAAAATTAAGGACAAGGTCTGTTCACAATAATTTTTTTCTTTAATCGATACGTTAACACATCAGTAAAAGCTTGGTTTCCAAGAGCTTGTAAATCGATGGAACCTTAGTGCTTTTGAAAAACAGCCCAGCTTTTGAAGACAAACTTTTTTCGGAAGAAGGGGTGGATAACTCATTTATACTTGTGATCTCTTAAGTTACTCTGAATTGTTTCCTTTGAAGGCTAAACAAAGAACAAGGAACAGGATTGGGTAAGAACAGAGTTTTCATATCTCATTTTTTCATTAAGGAAAAAACTATCAAGCACAGAATAAGACATACAGATACTTTTGTCACATGGAGTGCTCTGAAATTCAGAAAATATAGCTTGGCTACAGTACTGATGTTTTTACCTTTAGCAGTTATAACTGTTGAAAGAGAAATATAGCTTAGTTTAGGCCAGTTTCTCAGAAGATAAAAGCCAAAAATAAGCAAGCTGTTTCAGATGGTTCTCAATAACTGGTTTTGGCTGATTCTCTTTACTTACTTGATCTGTCATGCTACCAATATTGAAAAAAATGAAAGAATAAGAGAAGTATTAAATACACCAACCTACAGATTTATAGATCCTTGTCTCCATTTAGCTAGTAGGTTTGTGTGTTTGAATGACATTTAGTATTTTATAAATATTTAATTATCATAACCTCTCTCTGAAGATGGTAATTCTATTCTCTGCATTTTCTATATACACTTTGGAAATCGAAGCAGGAAGATTAAGCAATGCAGAAATAATACAACATAGAGGATTTTACCAAATCTGAAGTCAGTCGTTCCACATTAAATATCCACACTGGAAAACACTAGCATCATTGACTTGTCAAAAATTATAAGAGTTCAGAGCTTAGCTGGCGTTGGTATCAGTACCTTTGTCCACTCCACTTTGCCAGATCTCCATCTGTTGGGATACCCTTTCTCATGGAATGATTTGTTACTCAGCAGATGAACTGAAGTAGACCACCTGGCACCAAATTTGCCATGGTTATAAGGAGATAGTCAGAAAAGTCATATGAAAAGTTTCCTCATCAGCATTTTCTGATTTCTGAAAATTAGAAATTTCCACAGAGGCAAATCTGTTATGAATTAGTTCCTTTGGAGCACCACTTACCAGGCAATTTTCAAAACTTTCCTGCTTTCTTCCCAGTGTTCCCTCTCAGCTTGCTTTCATCACAGATAAACAGTGCGATGGGGGGTAGTTATTTAGGATTAGATAGACCTCAGCTTTCCCATTCCTGAAGAACTCTAAAGACAGAATTACTTATCTTGAAACAAGTTTTCTAAATATTTCTCACATTTGGGAATAATCTGTGCTTTTCTCATTTGTCTTCTCTTAGACACCAAAATAATTTTCCACAGGATCAAAATATGTTTAAAATAAACAGAGTGCGTTCATCTTGAAGCCTTCAAACTGAATCATCAGCAAGGTCCCAGTGTTCCTTTGCAAGAAATTGCATTATCTATTAATACGTAGAGTTTATCTTCACAGGAAAGCAGGCTAGTAGATTCAGCTGGAATTTTTTATGTATTCAAACTTTTAGTCAGTAGAACTAAAACCTTAAGTCCAAGGTTTGGACAGCTAAAATAAAAGCCAAACTCCTCGTAGTAATCAAAAATTATCAAAAGTACTTCTTGGTGGGACTCATCTTTTATAATGCGCATATGCAGTTCTAATGCATAGCATGAAAACATTTCTCTCTTTAAAACATTATTTTAAATTTAGAATAAGTAATACCCAGGAGAACACTGAAAGACTGTAATTGAAGGGCTGCTACAGCATGTGAAATGAAACAGTTCTTTAATTACGTCGACAAAAAAAAAAAAAAAATGAGGTCAAGTTGGAGTGCTATGGGAACCTTAACTGAGGATTTCTGAGTTTTTGTGGAAATGCTGCCAAAAGGTTGATATTACTTTAATTATTTTGCTATTAAAAATATTTAACTAGAATTGACATTGTTCTGACATTGTAATATGGTCTCCAAGGACATGGTTGGCAGTGTTGCCCAAAGGCTTTTAAATTGTCATTCATAATACAAATCAGGAATTGTACAGGTGAAACAGATAGAGTCTTAATTCATCAAACTCTGCTTGAACTCAATGAACTGCCGTTATCTGACAAGCTCTTTAGTGCGTCTGTTGACAGCTGAAGTCACTCTCTGGCTGGCAGAGAATAAGGGGGTCAGAGAAGGTCATGCAACACAAAGCCATGAAAGCAGCAGCAAATTCCTCTGGAATGTAGATATTTTAAAACACTGTTCTGCCAGTTCTTGTTTTTGTGGGTGGTTTTTCTGAGTTTTTTTTCTTGGGGGGGGGGAGGGGTATTTCTATGGCAGTTTTTTCTATCCCACTACTCAGCATCTCCATTCATTATCCAATGTTAAATTACAGTTTCAAAGCTGCACAGACATACATAAATACAGCTGCAATTTGAAAACTGAAGTAGATTTTGTAAAAGGAGCAACTTCACTTCTCTCCTTGATAAGACCACTTCCAAGATCCTCACTCTATCCTTGATTTACTGGAAAGACAATTTCTTAACCTGAAATAAACTTCTCTTTCAAATCTCATAATTAACAGTGCTTACCAGCAAGACTGAACAATACCTCTAAGAGCTACTATTATAACAGGTACATATAAGTTACTCATAAAATGCACACAGAATGAAAAGAAGGCATATCTGCAATTCATATAATGAGCTATTATCTCCACAGTCAGGTAACTTTTCAAATTTGTCCTATCTGTAAGATACCAGTGTAAGTTACATGAGCACTGTTTCTACCTATCAAAACAAAAACTTCTATGAATAGAAAACTTAGATCTAAAACAATATTTGAGGCAAAGTTTTAACTTCCTCTACAGTATTAAGTTTTAACATTATAGGATTCTAACTCAAATTTTAGAAAGTCACTTGTGGATAGGATTGAAGACATAACTTAGGCACCTGTTTATCTCTTTAAGCATATTGGACAAGTTTTTCAAAGCTGTTTAAGCTACAAGTTCCACTGAAAACAATAAAAGTTAACCCGAATGTCCCTCTGTGGTCCAAATCATAATGACTAAATTCTGGACTTAAGTTTGTTTGAATCTCACTTAGTCCCAAAGTCCAGTCTAGCACTGACAGTACCTAAAACTCCCTGGCTGCTTATATTACCACCTTAAGGCAAAAATATCCTGATACTGCCAAGCAGCTTAAATAACTGTCTTTCAACCAAGTCCCAGTGAATTCCTTAAACTATACAAAATTACAGATTTACTAGGCCAAAGAGACAGAGATAAAGCTAGAAAACAAACAAGAGAGTGATTCCACAGCTTAGCAGTACTCACGGGATGTGGCAGACATAAATCGAAGTCTCTGCTCAATATCTGATTATTTATACAAAGCAGAACAATTCCTCCCAAAGGCTGAGAGAACACGTCCTATCTTAGAAATTTCACCTTTGTGGTCACGCCAGATACACAGTAACCCGAGTTCATGCATCTAATTTAAATCATGCACTTGACAAGAGGTGCTATCACTCTTACAGGTTATCACCATATCAGGCTATCAGCTCATCTTAGAACTCATGTTTCAGGAGAGCAGGAATAGCAAGAGGAGGGGAAAAAACACTGTGAAAAGAAAGCATGGAAACATAATATTTTCCAGCCCAGACTTAGATGCTTTCCCTGTGTGAGCAAGAAATAGCTTCTGCTGCATGCCTGTGTTTAGCGATATTAAATGCTTAGCTGGATAGAACCCACTTACTTTACTAGCTTTATGAGCTCTCTCTGCAGATTGTTAAGGATACGTCCAAACAATTTCCAAGGTTTATCAACACACTTATCTTTCCCCACGTTCCACAAAGGAGACATGACACCATAAAGACTAGACACTGCTGAATATAAGTCTGTATGGGACAAGTTGGAGAAGACTGTGAATGGTTCTACAGTCTAGTAGTACAAAATACAGGTCTCAGTCCACACTGATACGTACATAGATGCTTAATAGAAACTAAAACATCCCCAGTGGAAAAGGCAACTCTCTCAGAATGACTAAAAGTCCTGTGTCTAGTTGGAAATCAGGAGACATAGATTCAGATAAATTTTCCAAATCAAGTAGAGAATAAATAATATTTAAGCAAAAATGCTATGCATTCCTGACAAGAAAGCCACTGTGACTGGTGCAGCTCATATCATATCAGGACAATTAATCTCTAGCTTGAATTCTGCTGGTACTTAAACACAAGAGACAGTTCAAAGCAATTCAGAAGCACAAAAACAAATGCCATTATTGCTGAATTTCACAGTCTTTTGGCACCTCAAGCAATATTTTTTTTTCAGTCCTAGAGGTATGAATTGCCAAGTGATTAAAATAGCAATTAATTGCCTAGACGTATTTCTGGATTTTTTCTTCATCTTTTAAACAGTATTCCTACAATTCACAGGTTCATTGTAAAGACATTATTATAACTTGAAGGATTCGTATGTATAAAAATAAGACAGTTGGGTAATTGTAAACTGTAGTCTTGACTATGTTACAAAGGGAGAAACAATATAAAAATAGGGATAAGAAGTAAAGGAAGAGCAACCTAAACATATGGATTATAGGAAATCTATTCTCATAAACCCAGACTTCCTCAAAATCCATTAAATTTCCATTTGTTCCATTTTAATTAAAAAAAAGTGCTCTAAGAAAACAAGTATGAGGCATTTTTAATTTGAGTAATAAAGTTCAACAGAAACATGAAAGTGAAAATATAGTGAAGTTTGGCTGGAGTAAATGTGGTCTTACTGAGATAGGCTACTTGAAAGACTGAAGTACAAAAGTAAAAAGAACTTAGCTAATAGACAAGACATTTGGCAGGAAATCAGAAGTACATAGCATTCATATGAAAGATGAAACATCAGCATTAAGCTGCATCCCTTTAGACAGTACAGCTTCTACTAGGCTGCAAAGAGATTGCATATAATCACAGAATCACAGAATTGTAGGGGTTGGAAGGGACCTCCAGAGATCATTGAGTCCAACCCCCCTGCCAAAGCAGGTTCCCTACACCAGGTCGCACAGGTAGGCATCCAGGCAGGTCTTGAACATCTCCAGAGAAGGAGACTCCACCACCTCCCTGGGCAGCCTGTTCCAGTGCTCCGTCACCCTCACTGTAAAGAAGTTCTTGCGCATGTTTGTGCGGAACTTCCTATGCTGCAGTTTCCGGCCATTTCCCCTTGTCCTGTCTCCACTCACCACTGAAAACAGTCTGGCCTCACCATTCTGCCCCCCACACCTTAGATATTTATAGACCTGGATCAGGTCCCCTCTCAGTCTTCTCTTCTCAAGGCTGAAATAATAACCAAGTTGAGTAATAAATGGGACAACTGCATTGTTTAGATCAACTGGATGAACATGACAAAGAAAATGAAACCTCAACACTGTGTGAAGAATGAGATAGAGAAAGATAAAAAGGTCAAGAACAGAAATGGAAGGGAACACACTTTGACGAACTGAAGCAGTAATGATTTGGACCAGGTTGAATATATGTTGTCTCAGAAGCAGGGATTGCAAAGTTATTATTTCTATAAAAACATTTCAATAGAAGTTTGTCTTATTAGAAAGGATACTGTAACACATAGGTAAGGCAGAACAAATTTGTTAATTATTTCAGATTTTAGAAATTTATATTCAGATTTTTCTTCCCCCTCTTCTTAAAGTGTTTCAATTTGGTGCCCTTGATAGTTAAAGTTGTGGACATCCTGTCAAATACTTTCAGGATGATTTCAGGTTTAATCTGCTATATTCCAAGTCACAGCATTTCCAAATCACCACATTTGACATACTCACACTGCCAGCCCCTTCTGTACTCCAAATCACATCTACTCATAAAATTAATATTATTTTAAAACAGCAGAATCTCTCAAATTTCTCTCTTTCATGAAGTGGCTGAGTCTGGACTTTTTAAGGTACAACTTTACTGTACAGCAACTCCTGACCTGACTCACTTGATTTTAGCTGCTAGTTAATTGCAAATCAAAGCTACACAGAATTCAAATGAGACATAAAACATCAACATTAAACCATATTGTATACAGGCCCAATTGTTTTTCTAAACGAGGTCACTCAATATAGATTTTCCACAGGTTAGATTTCAGGAATCGCTTTGGTTTATGCTGTTAACTTGTCAGCTTCACAGTAAAAGCATTAATTATAAGAGGCAGCTCTCCTTCATCTTTCAGTGAAAGTAGATTTTTATAATTCCCTGAAAGAGGTCCCATGTGTAGCAGAAGTTGTGAGATGGCTGCAAAACTCATAGCAACACACTAGAGAGTCACCAAAAAACTGTGGTAACACACACAATATGTACAAGACTGCACCCTTTGGACCACGTAATTTTTTCTAAGCTGAAACATTCAAGTGTTTATCATGCTTTTAGTTATTTAATTAACACGTGAGTGGCGTGTCACAGCTCACTGACAGCTAAAAAAAGTCTTCCTATGATGATTGCATGCTTCAGGTGGAGTCTCTGGAGAATAACTACCTCTGTAGTCAGCCACAAAAAAAAAAAAAAAAAAAAAAGAGCTGGAACCACGGAGATAAAAGATATTGGGATAAAATCTGAGAAGAAAAGTCCTATGTTCTGGTGGTAAGCACTCATTGTCACCAGTAATCAGCATCTTCCCAAGGCTTGCTGCTATCGGAACAAGGCATGAAATTCACATGCTCCTATGGGGATCAACAGACTTAAGAAAGCACTGAAAATGAAGATCCTTTCAGATCCAGTAGTACATGGTTATAAATTGTACAGTCATTAAAAATAGATCTACAGTTCTTTTTTCATTTGCTAGATTTGTGCTTTGCATTCAAGCATGACAAGAATCAATGGTAGAAAATGGTTCTGCCTTTTTTTTAAATGCAGCTGTATACTAGTAGGCACTCTTAGTGCATCTCCTTGCTGCAGGAGCTTTGAACATATTTTTAATAGATAATATTGCTCTTTCTTTTCCATTCTTAGCTGTCTTGAAATAGCATTCTTCAGACCACTTCTGTCAGGAGACTGGGAGCCATTACTGCCTTCTCTTTCCATTCTCTCTAGTGTATGAAACTTTCTGCACAACATCAGAGAGCAAGAGAAGAAAGGACTCTGTTATAATACCATTTCAGAAGACTGTTGCATGCAGTCAAAAATAATAGACACCACTCTAACCCATCTATGATCTACTCAGCAGATCCTATTTTAAGGGATCTTATTTCCTATTTTAAGATATCTGAAATAACAATAAAACACAGGAGATTAATATTTACCTAGTCTACTCTAACATTCTCAAAAAAATTAGTGTGAACTTTCTCAAGTCAGCTGAATGCAATTTGTATGTTAACACGTCGAAGCAGACAGGTTTCGTGAGAACTGAGAAACATTCTTTACACTTTCTTGATCCCTGCAATTGCTGATACACAGAGAAAGGAAGAAGAGAGATATGGTCTTTGAGAGACAGCAGTAATCAGTCTGAGTGCTGATGCAAGATGTCTGTTTTTTTTTTTTGTTTTTTTTTTTTAAAAAAAAAAAAAAAAAAAAAACTTTTAACATATTTGGTTTAGCAAAAAAATTCATGGGATGACCATGGATATTAAGCTTTTTTCTAAACAGGAGAAGCAATGAGTTCATGCTTTGATCCAACAGAGATTCATATTAGTAGTTTAATTAAACAAATAACCCACAAGTGAACTAAAAATAACAACACATTCTTTTTTAAATCTTTTTTAAAACCCACTTCAACATGTTACAGAATTGTCAGTTGCTCTTTTGCTACCCAGTTAACAATAAAAGTGTTCCTACTAGAAGATCATGTAATGCACACCACAAAACTACAATAGCTGACTCACTTGAATGTCTCCAAGTTGCTTTACAGATATCAGCATTCCCCAGAACGTCCTCTAAAATATGCTCCCACAATACAATGTATTAAGCAGCCTCAAATTTGTCTTTTATGGTTGCTGTGACAAAAGAATCTCCCTCTAGCTGTCCATGAAACTTTATAAACCTATTCAGGCTTACACACACGGATATGTTTTTTATTATTTTATCTTAAAACAGTAGGTTAGTTTAAGTTTAGTTATGCTATGCAGTAGCAAAAGAGATTATCTATTCATTTTTCTTCTGATCAGCTGAAGACAAAATACCTGGTAAAAAGAGCAAAGAACTCTATGATAGCATGTAACACCCCACAGACTGAAAGATATTATTTGGAATGAATTCACTGCCTTATCTCAGGCATTTATATTTCACCCTCTCATCTTTATTTATTAATTTTTCCTGGAGGAAAACTGCTGTTCAGAAACTGAAGGTGGCAATGTACAAACAAGTTCACGTTTAAAGATCTTGTAGTTAATTGTTTTTTACTCAGTTAACATTGTGGACACTGATAAGGACCTACAGTGAAATGCCACAGCGTGCCTTCAGGATGACAGAAGGGTTTTTACAAACACAGCACTTAATCTAAGACTGAAACTTCTGTTTCTGCTTAATTATATATTCCTGACTATGTTTGTTCCCCAGCCTCTTCTCATCCAAAGGAATTTTATTCCTCATTCAATGAGCCTATAAACTATGGAAAAATTTAAGTGACTTCAAATACTAAGAATAAAAAGGCATCTACAGTAAACATTATACTGTCAGTCAGAAAGAAATATCTAGACAATTTAGCTGATGTATTCAGGGCAGGAATTTTCTACTCAGCCTACCTCTAAATTCTCAAAGGCAAACACAGACTCTCTCTTTTTGCTCTCTGATGTGCTGAATGACTCAGACTAAAGGGTTAACAAAAATGGATCCCAATCTCCTGGCAGAAGAATCTGTTATCTCAGAACGATTCAAAATGGATGCAAAAAAGAAAAATTGGGGAATGTGCTGGTAGACAATTATCCCCTTAGATGAGAGAATTAAAATGAAGAAATGGAGACTAACAAGGAGATGAGGTATTCCTAATTACAGTACAATTTTCCAGTCACAACACATTGTTTTTCCACCAGTCAGGTATTTAAGGGATCAAGAAGGTATAATTTTCAAAATTAAAACAAAAGACATGATAAATACAAATGGGTAAATCAAGGAAACTACATTCACAGGAAAGATGCCAAATGCAATCAACTCTGTACACATCAAGGAAAAATAATCTGACTGTATAATCCATGAATATACAGATGTTGTAATTAGGAAATATACAGGAAAGTGAGACTAAACAGGTTATCACACCAAAGAAGAATGGATGGAAAGCTTACCCTTATCCTGGGCTTGCTAAGAGTCCAAGAGGATCACCAAAAGAGATCCTTCCCTACTGTAGTCAGCTATTAACAGGTCTAGGAGAGGTGGAGCCAGGCTTCACCCCTTCCAGAAGCGCAAGTGAATTGCCTTCACCTGTGCTCTCAGGGCTCACTCATTGCTAACCTCAGGTTAGAGGTTCAGAGGTTCAGACCCTGATTCAGCAGTTCCCATACACTGACAAAAAGCAGTGCATGTAGAAGTCAACTTTCCTGTTGGAACATATTTTCTATATAAACCTCTCCATCCAAAGTGACCAAGTTGATCCTAGATTTGATCAATCAATTGGTCAATGATTCTTTCAAGTCAAACCAGTATTAGAAATTACGTGGCCCATTGAAGTACCCAGCATGATATATGGGATAAAGACATGTATTTTTTCCATCACTAAGTGGTAGATTATACTTCCCAGTTACTTCATCCTATAACGGTTGTACATTCTGCAAAATAATCTGAGTTTTCCGATGCATTTGCAGTGTCATCGCTGTGGGAAAAGCTGCTACAGATGTATAAAGAACATGTACATTTTATAGCATACATCAGTTTTTGACTGATTCTTACTGAACTGTATATTTGAACAAAATGATAGCACTGAATTTGGATTGTAATCAATTCTATTATCATAACATTATAAGACTGTGAGGCAAAGTTTCTACAAAAAAAAAAAAAAAAAAAAAAAAAAAAACAGAGTAAGCAGACAGCATATTCATGCTTTTCCTGAGTGAATTGCAGATTAGGACTTTCGATGCAGGATCCCTACTAATTCAATAAGAAATGCATGCACAGGACAACAACACATGTACGTACAGGCAGATGAATGTACGTACAATGTACGTACAATGTCAGATGAAAATACATTCTATCTGTAGCTCCTCAACTTTACTGAAATGTTTCATGTCCTTTGATGTGTATAATAATCTCAGCTAAGAGGGAAATTGATTTATGCTACTTGCACTGAGTTTAGTGCTCTAATTATTAAATAGCTCTCAACATATGGCAAGGAATTATGGAATTTAAATCAAGAGTTATATGCTACAAAGTAATCATACAAATGTTTCTAAAATAGCAAAACCACTTTCAGAAGATTAGCGGAATCATGCTTTCCTAATGTACAGACAATTTCAGAAAACTAGTGCTAACATATCTTGCACTATAAAGCAAATTATTACTAGGATAATAGTGATAAACAAAACTTGCTTCAGCCTGTAATTAATTTAATTCATGCATTAACCTGAAAGAACAGACATAAAAATGTATTTAAAGATTAATCTTGACATATTAAAGTGTTTTGATTCTTATCATTAAAATATATTAGACTTTTGATAATATTAATTCAAAATCTTCTGTTGATGCTTTAATTTAGTAGGCTGTTGAACTGTACAGCAGCCCAAAACTGTATCTGAAATACCTTGTACAGTTGTTTTTGAGACGAATGACTCATAACTGAAAAATATTTATGTCAGAAATTTAAATACATGAGTACAGTTTAATGGTGAAACTGATTGTTTTATTCCACTTCCAATTTTCCAGTGGGTATTTGAAAAAAATATCGTTCCACTATCTTAATCTGCCAGTTGTTTAGAAGTGGCCAATATTTAATGTCACTACTTTCTCTCTCTCCCCCACTCTCCATCTCTTTTAGCCCGACATCCTGCCCTTTTCCCTGTTCCTTGCTCACAGCGTTTTTTCATCTTGTCATGTGCTAAAATAATACTAACTTGTTAAAAAGTAGTGTTATGTTCTTTCTCATATCTGTTTGTTCCTAGAGACTTTGAAGCTACTATTAAAACCTAACAGTAGCCATTAACATGAGCTACCATGAGATACCAACAATTAATGCAGAGATACTGCAAAAAACAAAGTAGCTGCAGCCTTAATGTATAGGCAATCTGAGTATTCTACTGCATGTTGATGAAATACCTCTCTCTCTACATGCTACTAATTCTAGAAATTGGATGAACTAGTTTGTGCATTGAGAAGATTGTTGTTATAAGTTGTCGTGAAATGATGGCTCTTCAGGAAAACAGAAGTAGTAATATGTAATCAGGAATACTACCAAAAGCGATAGACCTATAACAGACCACTAGACAAGGTTAACAAAATTGGACTGACACAAAAAGAAGGCCATACAATTTGTGGGTAGAGAAGGACCTTTCTTTTTTTTTATTTAGCCAGAAGGTTACCTTTGCACCATTATCAACCTTTCCAGTCAGGTTTTATTAGATATTAAATGATCCAATGAAATGCAGCGCTTCTCCTTTGAGATATGCTTTCCCATACTGAAACCTCCTCAGGACTCCAGATTATGGTGATGGTGGGAAAACAGGTGGACAGCCATTTTAAGACTGTTAGCCAAGCCCCAGTTTCTGCTGAATTTGAGGAAATCAAAACATATGTACTCTGCATTTCTCCTGAGCCTTCATTTTTGCTCCAAAACTGCTCACCACAGTAGATGGTTTATGAATTATAAACTGCTGTACAACAGTGTGTGTTCATCTGTCCATGCGAATTTTCAGTCTCTCATCAACGCATATACTTTCATTCAGCTACGTCTTCCAGAACTCATGTTCTAAAATTCGTTTTTTCACACTTGCCAATTAAGATGGCAAACTTCAGCCATTCTTTCAATGTCTTGATGGCTATAAGTCACAGAATCTTAGAACAACTCAGTTTGAAAAGGACAAATGAAGATCCAAAGCAGAGCCAACTCTGGGGATAGGTCAGGTTGACCAGATCATATTTTATCTATTTTTTTTTTTCTGTGTTTCAAAAGATGGGAGATTTTAAGACTTCTATGATCAAACATCATTTCTGGGACTGTGATGAAAATCACCACCTTTGGCCTAGTAGTAATGAGCTTACTTATTAAAGCTAAGGTGAAAAGAAGTCAGATTTCTTCTCTTTTTTATAACATTTTATATTATGACTCATAAGTATAGTATTTTTACATTATTTTAAGTCACAATCAGGCTTAGTATGGAGCAGAAGATTGTTATATCATGCAGACTATAAACACATAGTAAGCAGTACATCTCATGGCTTCTTTTACTCCTGAGGTGCTAAAATAGAATTAAATAGATATTTGCCATTAAAGGCTGTAAGAACTAGGTTTTAAAAAAAAAAAAAAAAAAAAAAAAAAAAACCAACAAAAAACACCTAAATTCATTCTATGCAAGGAAGCTGAAGATCTTCTGATATCTATTTAATCCCATGTACTTTGTTTTGATTGAAAATAAAATGTCAATACTTTTGACAAAAACTCGTCTTGAAAGAAATAGTTATGGCTTGCTTAAAGATTGGTCACTGTTGCACGAGCATAAATTAACACAACTAAAACAATGATGTTGACTGATATAAAGTGAAATTTAATTATCATTTTTCCTGAAATTTAACATAGCTGTAAGATCCATCTTACCAGCTTCCTGAAGGACAGGAAGGACATCCTTCTTCTTCAGATAGCACTCTATTTTGGTGTAAAATATAAGATTTGAAATAAAACCTTCTGTATGTGTCCTATATGAAGAATAAACAAAACAGAATACTCCAAGACTGCTCATTTAACAAGCATTAAAGTATTTCCTGATATTGTTTATAAGTACATTTTTAGTGCAAACCATAGTACTACTTTTTCATTATGAAATTTATTATTTGTTGCTATAGAGCAACTTTTTTTCCACTGTAAGCGACATACTTACACATTTTAAATTCACTTTACATTTAGATCAAATCCACTACTAAAAAATACAGAAAATCCACTAATATCAACCAAGCATCTCCTGGATGAATTTCTAATATACTTAAACATTCCTGAAAACGTGTCAGAGTTCAATTATCGAGACAATACTGATGATTCCAATTCAGGTGCCTTTCAAACATGGTATCATTTCAGAAGTGTTATAAAAATTTTGGAACTCTAGTATTGCAGTTATTTTCTCCTTGTCTACCAACACAAGTCAACCTGAGTGAAAAACAAATCCTTATTATGGATAGCAAACTGTCAGTAAGATTTCTACAATATGGTAGGAAGTCTTAGTGGCAAGCAGTAAACACCTTGGAGATCTGCAAGGCCACTCGACTGCACAAATTCCTTGGTAACCTAAAATGAATCTATCACTGAAGAAAAGTATTGTTTGTCTTAGCCTATAAAATCTGGCTGAACAGCTAAACAATCCTGTCTATCTGATTTATAATGAGTTACAATGATCTCCGCAGGAGTTTGCAAATACCATAGCACATTCTTTCATGCCTTCTTAATACCATTTATACAGTCTTGGTGTCATCAGCATAATTCCTAGTATTAGAAGCAAGTGCTGATACTCTGCCAGGAACAAAAATTACAGAATACACATGGTTAGTTAACTGGGAGATCCTCTAAACAAGATCGCTTATAGGTATATAGACATCACAGTAAAGTATGTAGATTTTTATTAAGCGTTGTGAAGCATAACATTTTGCTATGTTGCACTGTGTAGCACTTTCTACAGTCACAATATTTTTCACAGTCGTAATAAATTTATTTTTCACATCTTCACTGCTGATTTATCCACCAACTTTCACCTTAAAGAAAAGTTCCTCAGTCAGTACTCCATTCTATAATATTTTCACTGATTTGTTTTTTAGTAAGGCTGAGGGTTGGTAGTTTTTTTTTTTCAGTCATTCCACTTCCATAATGATTCATTCCCTAGAATGCTTACATCTACTGAGTTAGTTCTGTTCCTGGATTTTAGCACTGCTTGCATGTTCTAGATAACCAGTTAAACGCAATTTTCTTATCTTCCTCCTTATTGTTTTTCCATCTGTTTACAAAGGAATCTTTTTTGTTGATATACGTTACCTGCAACTCTAACATAAATAAATTTGAGTCTCTCTTGGACTCCTCTGAAAGCATTATGGTCAGATTCCATATAATCCTTAAAGAAAAGCATACACAGAAGGTCTAAGGTAGCAGTTAGACTGTGCAAGTGAACAGTACTCGTTTTCTTTTACAAACAGTAGCAAAAGCTTTCCTTTAAAACCAGTAGTGAAAGCTTCCCTGTAGTGTTCTGCAGTAAAAATAGTCCAGGAGTCCAAGAGCTTCTTTTAAGCTGCTCTGAATGTGCATGAAGCACAATGAGATTGTCAAATACATCTAAAATTTTAATCTTCAGCTGGAGAACTGCTAAAGCAGTTACAAAAGTTTCTGAAACCGATTCAAAACACTCTGAATCACAGCAACATATAAATATACTGCCCTAAACTTAGCATGTTCCATATTATCAGCGTGTGATGATGGCCTTGTTTCCTGGCAACTGAAGACATACAACTCTTTTATACACACGTATATACACAGCTTTCTTGCTTTGGGGAAAAGCAATATCCCCTTTTAGTTCATTTAGGGAGCACACTACACAACTTTTAATCAGTGAGTTTCATTTCTTACACTGCTACAACACTTCAGTGCAATAATAGATATCTAGTATTGCAAAAATGGATGATCATACCTTTGTGTTCACTTTGTTCTTCTCTGTTCTCTTTGTTTTTCCTGTTCAATTTATTTATAAAATGTGGAAAAAGATCTCAGTATGTTTATAAGTGAAATGTAATGGAGATTCTTGATAAAGCAATCCTAACATCTGAAAGTCATCTTATAGCTAAGATGGATCCTCCAAAATGGAATCACAGTGTCATTTAGTCTTCACCTACCTAATGTCTTATTTTCTTCAATTTTTTTATAACCAACATTAATTTTAGTTACAACAATGTTGTTCCTGAAGTTGATGGAACTGATTTGTTCATGGAAAGATTCTCCAGTGGTACAAATTTGTGTATCTCCTTTCTATGTCAGTATTATCATAGTACATCTTGGGTTGAAAGGGACCTTAAACCTCACTTGGTCCTTGTCGTGGGCAGGTTTGGCATGCATGAGATCGGATAGCTACTGAAAATCATGTATCCAAGCTACAAAGCTCAATTCTCTGTTCTTTCATCATCCAAATGCTATTTTATTACTTTAAAACATTTTATTTTTTAATTAATTCATGTATTCAATCATATTTTATAATTTGGGAGAGGGGAATCAACAAAAACTCTATGGCTGTTGCAATAGAGCAAATTCAAATGTCAGAAAGGAAACCAATCTGACTAGGTGTGGTAAGATTACTGAAGTATCCAATACAGTATAAAATCCCATCAACATTTCCATCCTCTCTCCTTTACTTCCTCTTTTCATACTTACAAAAAGATATAGTTTAAACAAAAAGGTGTGTTATTGCTACTATACTTAATGCACATATTAAAATATTCAAAGAGGGGACTGTCTTATTCTATGGCCCTGTTTACTTTAATCATGGCTGATCAAATGACAAAGGAAAGAAGAGAGAGCATACAGATGATTTGAATGTAGCTCTATCTGAGAAATTACAGAAATTACATGGAATATTCAGGTAAAATAGATCATATAAAAAATATCAAGGTTGTCAAGGCTGCTCCAGATGTAATCCAGTGCTTAGCATAATATGAGTACAGAGAAAATCTTATCTCCCCTTGAATATCCCCACATATATACATCCATGCAGTACATCTGGATATTACTTCAGTAATATGAGATGCCTCTGACTTCAAGAGATAATGCAGTGTCTACTTTTCCCAGCCCACACCCATTTTGCAGGTTACTGCATCGCTACAGTGATCATACATCACTCAAGAATCCCAGCTGTTAGGAAGTTTCCAACAGACATAACTTGGTTTTACAAGAGTGCTGCAACAACAGTGAAAGTTAAAGCTGCCCTAATTGCGCATACCAAATAATTCAGTTCTGAGGTGTATCTGTGTATCAGTAAAGCATCAGGATACTATTGTAAACACCCACACAAAGTCCCTCACTAAAAACATTTATAAACCTACCTCTGTAAACATCTATAAACATAATCAAGAACAAATTTTTGAACAACTACTGAGTTTTTATACAGCCTTTCAAAGAGCCTGTACATTTCTATTTTAATGTCAGCAATTAGCTAAAATAACTAGCTAGCACTTGTTACTAAAAATATTTGTGAGCTGAATAATTCTTTATCGTGAGCTAAATTTTGTTGTAAGACGGGTCTGAAAATGTCCTTCACAACAAGTAAAAGTGGGCTGGTGAACAACACTTACTTTCACAAAAGACTTTAAAAGAATCCATCTCAGGCCATGGACAGTTTTGTTTTACTACATTGTGTTCTCAGTGTTAGCAGTGAAGCTGCTATGGCAATGTAAATGTCCTACTGTTTCAACTAAATTATTCCAGACTCATATGAATGCAACTGGAACAGAACTGAACCTAAGTTGTATTAAATTAATGACATACGGCATGATCAAAATATTGTTGTCTATGCAAAAGCACTTTCAGAAACTATTAGTACTCACTAAGCACACAGAGTCTTTAAAAAAAAAAAAAAAAAAGGAATAATAATATTCATTTTTCTTTTTGGAATACAAATTAATATAGAAAAGGGAATTAAATGTTACAAAATTCCTGAAATAGGTTACTCCATAATTACTAAGCATTACCAATAACATTGTTTGGCATATTTAGTATCATGGATTATCTGAGCTGATTTTTACAAGTGTTCTTTTAAACTATCAGAGTCCACCAATCCACAACTGAAGTATTTCTGTAGATTAACATTAATGCATCATGAATCATCACGGTTTAATATGCATTACGCTGTTTCATTTCACACATGTTCTGCATGGGTTGATTGCTGTGTATGCCACTACCAAACAGATGTTAATTCTTTAATTTTTATGCTCCCAAAGCATATTTTAATTAACTAGGAGGCCTGACAGAGAAAAAGAGGGAGGTATTTTGAAGTTGATGTGATGAAAAAATATAAAATAAAAATGTGAGAAAAGTAGTTTTTAGATTTCATGCTATCAACAATCTAATTTTTAATATTCAAATGAATACATGAGATGCAAAGGAACTGTCAACTGCTCTCATAAAATGGCATATCATTTTCTGTAAACAGTAAAATAATTTTTCAATATTTTCTTAATAAAATTATAATTTTAAAAGCCCCACAAATGAAACTCAAACTTTGTTATATTAAATATTTCTATAAATTAGCTGCAAGGCACTGTATGTTCATACCATATCTAGTTCTTAAAATCAAGTATTCTGCAAAGAAATTGAATCTCCATGTAAATATCATTATACAGACTCCCATACCTTTACAGTTGTATGTCTCACTTTATAGATTATGTAAGTTATGAAGTCCTGAATGTAGACTATTTCACAAGCTTCCACTGTACCAGAGGCCAGAAGTGAAAATGAGAAGATACTTCTGGTATAGATATATAACGAGGAAGCTGTTGCCAGCCAGTTGCAGTGCCAGATGCAAGCCAAGGTTCTCCAGAACAGCAGCAGAGCCACAGATCAGGATGGAAGTGTGTTAAAAACTGTGAGCTTTAACTAACCCCTAATTTGGCCAAGTTGAGTTGTTTGTGTAATTTCCACGGAAGTCAGAGCAGATCTCTAGTTTTGATCCTGATCTTACTGAAATCAGCGGGAGCAGAAATGGCTCCCAGGAATTTTGTACCAGAATTAGTTTTAGCAAGCTGAAACAGCCTCCAGGATGAAATTTTCCATTATCAAAGCTGTTATGAATAATAACAGTAGTGTTGCTATTGATACATAAATATTTCTGTTACTGGGTACAATTGACATATAAATAATAAAAGTAGACAACATAGTATCAAAATCAGAACATTATACCCCTCCCCATACCATGTAGATCATTCTGCACAGCAGCACTTCCCAGACCAAACAAATTATTTAAATTCCTTGTTTGCATACTTACACAAGCTGGTATACAGCTTAACTGAGATTTAGGAGAAGGAAGGAAAAACCCAACCCAAACTGACAGCCATGGCACAATACAGCGAACTTTGTCCTCCAGCATTCCTTCCCCCCCACCCAAACACATCCTCTTTTTTTCTTCAAATGACCAAATGCGTGCAAGGTATCTGGGAAAAAAAGCAAATTATCCATCATACCCTAATTTCAAGGAAGTGAAAAACACATCATTCCCACTGGATTTACTGGGACAAGGAGTAAATCTAAAATGCAAATTTTACACACAGTTAAAAAAAAAAAAAAAAACAAACAAACCAAAAAACAACAAACAACAAACACTTATTCAGATTTCTAAAACATACACTCATCACACTGCAGGAATCATGCCTGCATTTCTTCCTCAGTCAAAATTCCCTGACTGGAATAACAGATTCAGATGTTATTTCTGTTCTCATTCCATTTCACTATGTTAAATCTCCAGATTTTTTTCCTCTTTACTTAACACGTATGGATGAAAGTGCCTCCTTTCCATTCATAGATGTTATCTTCCTCAAACTTCAAATGATTCATGGGTGAATATAGAGTTATAAATAATTTATTGAAATACATAGCAGTGGTTAGGGGAAAAAGAAATCCTAAAGGAAGAAAATCACTGCATAAAATCTGAACATTAAAACTGGCTTTTCAAAATCAATCTTTAATTGTTTTTATTACCTCCTAATCCAGGTCTAAGACGATTATCATAACCATCCAGAAGTCTGTCTAGAATTCTTGTAAAGATGGTGATGTTATTCTTAGCTTCATCTTCCAGGGAGTCAGCCAGCACTGATCTAAACGGACATTTTACAATTTAGAAGATGCTAGGTAACTTTTAATGTACATTCAACATACAGTTTTTAAAGGCTGGCCTTAAATATTTACCTTTTTGAAGGGTGTAATTAAAATCTATAAATGCATGATATAGGTATAACACATTCAGAAACATAACGATCTATAGCATACCACTTAAAATTTCCAGCTAGTCATTTTTCAGTAGTCTCTAATTTCAGTCAATGCTGTAATGCAAGGAGGACCACTACAAGCTCCACTGACACGTTTGGCTGGCCAGGTACAAAGGCCTGAGATCCCCAGGTCCCCCCAACATGTCGCTTCCACACTACTAAGTGATAACCCCATTTCTCACACATAAAACTGTCTCCTTCCAGCTCGATCCTGTCTTCACTTAAGCGTACCCTATCTTCGGATAAATCCTGTGGATATGCCTCCACCCAATGGTCATGTTAAGTACATGACCAGAGGAACTAACGAGGGAAAACTCCAGCAATCATGCTCAGGGAGTCCTCTGATGTCAGTGTTTGGTGGGTGGGAACAACGATGCTGACTAGCAAGCTGCAGGATAGCTGCAGATAGCCTTCCTGTTTTTAAAATACTGTCTTGATACAGAAAGCTCTACCTGATATTCCACTGGGTGCAGGCAAATCTTATAGAACTTTGATAGAAAAAAAATCAGAAATAAAGCATTATGAAGAATCGACAAATCACCAATTGGATCAAAATTTCCCAGCAAATAGATATTCTAGCCTTTCTGGACCATGTATTTATTGAAAACACTAGGCGTTCCAGCAGGAACCTGCTGCTCAGCCCAAAGCAGTCCTCCCAGACCTGGGCACGCAAATAAGAGGGTTCAAGTACTAGGGAAACTCTCCACGCAGAAACCCTTAGACATGCAAATTTTAAGTACCTTGGATGTGAAATGCGTGAGCTGAGCTCATCTGTCTCACCTACTTAAAACCAGAGTATTAAAATCAAGGAAGCAGGGGATCATACGCTACATGCATAGTGCCACATTTGTACTCTTTGCAGCCATCTACTTGTTTGTGCTGAAATTTTGAGTATTCGTTATCTCTAAATAAGCTACTGAATAGGGCATTCTGGATGAATAATTATGTCATAAAGACAAGCACGTTTTCCTACTCTAAACAAGAAGTGGGTATACGTGATGCTTTCTTTCAAGTAAAGTATAAAATGATTAAAAACATGGCATTATTCTGGTCCCTGATTCAACAGCATGAAGGAAGTATTTAAATGTAAATCATCGCAGTCTGTTTTTCCATTACACAGACCACACAGGTAACCACAGTCAGATAACTTAAAAAACAAATACCAAAATATCAGTAAAACGAGTGTTCTGTGAGTTGATTCCTAATTACTGGATAGTTACATTTCTAAATTGCATTTCTGTGTTCTGTGCATCTGCCATTTTTAAGCTTATTTTTGAGAGGTAACTGTTTTTTGAAGTCAGGATGCTATGATAAAACTGGTTCATTCAATTATATCCAATTAGGGTCAGATCCTGCAAACTTTACTCTGGCATAAACTCCTTCATTACGCATGCAGCCTCTCTGACGTCAGTGCGATTACTCACTTGAGTAGGGTTTGCAGGATCTGGCCCACTGTGACTCAACTAATATTGCACCATAGTTAGGCACAAAGTGAAATAGGAAATACAGTTTTAGGAATTCATTTTGTTCTCTAGGAAGTAGGGAAAAAAAACCGAATGCAGAGGGAAACTGCATTATTTATGACATGTACCATTCTAGGGCAAGACCTGCTGCAGTGAGAACCAGAGTAAGTAAACCAAAGTTATAAACTACAATCAGCTGTATGTTTAGGGACCGTGGGAAACACAAAACTAATTATTTGATTAAAATTATCTTCTGTTGTGTTGTCACTCTAGAAATGGGAACTTAAAACAAAATTTAAAAGTTGATTATTAAATGAAGGCATTGTTTTATTGTAAGCGATTGTGAAGTTGTATGCTACCTCCACCTAGAGGTGTAAAGCTTAAGTGTCATCTGAAATTCTGTTATTTTGACCAAAAAAAGACACCAAAAAATAGACGTGCCCGAACTAAAAATAATAGTAATTAAAAAGGGAAAGAAAAATCGCCATTACTGTAGAGACTACAAGTTGCTATTTGATTTCAGAATCATCTGTTCTCCATCTTAACTGCTCTGCATGGCACAGTATTGCTGTGATAGGGTAACTCCAATAAAGCTTTAAGCTCTTAATTTACAACGAGGCACTTAAAACTCGGTTCTTCCTTGGCACAGTGAAATCAAACACAGGTTCACAATCTGCTTCAGGACAAGACGTTAGAGCCCACCTTTTCCCACACCATTAGCTCTGGAAACTATGTAACATTGCATGCAAACAGCTAAGAGAGGGCTTTTATTACGTTACTCCGCACTCTACTTTTATGCAAGCCTATCCTTAGGAGTCCACAGTGTATATAGCTGCACAGAAAGACACGCCGAGCATCCTCACCTTGTGGGCAGCCACGCCAGCAGGGCGAGAAGCACCAGGCGCGTCCCGCGGGGTGCCGGCTGCCTCTTCATCGCCGCGCTCCGCACCACCTACAGCCGCGGAGAGAAACACAGAGCTGCGCTCAGCCGCCGCCGCGCTCCAACTTCACCCGGGAGCGGTGTCACTTCGCGGGGAGCGGAGCGGAGCGGCGGGTCCTGCAGCACTTCGCGCTACGGGCAACTTAGTGCGTCTCCATCTTCCCCGGCGATCGTGCTCTGTGCAAAGAGGCAACGGATGATCAGAAGTGGCATGTGAGCAGACGCATCAGATGCTTTCCTCTTCCGTAAGCTGAAAGCCCCAAGATGAGGGGGGGAAAAAATGAAAAAAAAAAAAAAGACCCCTTCCCCCCCCCCCCCCCCAAAAAAAAAAAAAAAAAAAAAGAGAGAGAGAGAGAGAGAGATGCGTGTCTCAGAGCGCGGGGTTTCACCATCGCTAGCCTCAGCGGGGGACACGCCGGGGGGACCGCAGGCCGCTGGGGGCCACGGCGCGTCCGCTAGAGAGCCACTGGGCCCCTCGCTCCCCGCCGCGGGCGGCGACCCCTGGGGACCCTACCTGGGAGCAGGCGGGGAGGGGAGGGGGCAGGCGGAAGGAGGGCGGCGGCGAGCGCCGGGCGGCCGGGACGGAGCGGCGGCTGCGGGAGCGGCGGGAGCGCGCGCGTGCGGGGGGCGGCGGGCAGCGCGCGTGCCGCTGCGCGGGGCGGGAGGGGCGGCGGGCGGGGCGCGTGCCCGTGAGCGCGCGCGGTGGCTGCGCGGGTGCGGAGGGGTTGAGTGGAGATGCGGAGCTGTGGGCGCTGCCCCCGGGGCCGGGGAAGATGCAAGTCACCGCGCTGGGGGCTTCACGCAGAACCCCTCCCCAAAACCGACGGGCAGTGCTCTGAGGGGGAGGGGTGGGGGGGGCTTGCGGGCGGAAAGCACCCCCGGAGGAGGACGGGGCCGCACTCCTCTTGCTACGCGGTAGGTACGGAGCCTCTCCCAGGCCGTACCATTAATATTCCTTTTCCCGCTTGCCCATTGGCACAGTCATTGAAATGCAGAGAGAAGAAAAGTCTGTCGGTTCCAGCGAGCCGGGGGTGCGGGCGGCCAAGGAAACAATCCCGGCTGCTTTCTAGCTCAGACAGCAGCACTTCTGTTGGATTCTCGTCCACATGACGCCGACCTCGTCTGAGCACTATGGGCGCACTGCGAGCATCCGTCCCCATTACTGCGGGTTTTCCAGTGCAAATGGATCAGAGCAGTGCTGACACAGAAAAGGGTTTTGTGCAGGCTACCCTTATTTTGCATTAACTTGAAAGCAAGCAGCACCAGTAGTAGTAACACTGTACCTTTTTTGTTTGTTTTAAACCAATCTCTATCTCCCTTCAAACTGTTAATCGCAGAACACGCAGCCCTCAGCTCTTCCGTCAGCATCCCAGCCCGTCTGTTGCGCTTTGAGGGTATTTTAATTCAGAATCTGACCTGATCAGCTACAACAATCGGGAGAGTCCTTTTCTTGCTCTCTGCTACTCTCCCTGGATTTCTTGCTTCCTAATTGTTGCACAGATTGCAGCTGAAGATCCCCCTGCTTTCCTTCTCCTCTGGTGGCTTAAGGACTCCACAACAGAGTGTGAGGCAAAAGAGGGAAGGAGAATGCTTGGGCTGTCAGACTGATCTGCTTCTTCCAGTTCTGAGCTTTTTCATAACCTCACTGGAACAAGAGAGGGAACAAGCCAGGTTACTTGTTACTAAATAATGAGTAAAGTGACAGCCCAGACTGTGGAGAATGACAATGATAAGGACACAAATGCAAAAGTTGCAGTCTGAAGAATGCTCATTCAGCAGTCATCACCCTGTGTGTGCCTGAGATACCACGGCCTCAACTTTCCTGATAGAGGAATACTTTCCTACTCACAAATGTTCATCAGCTGGTCAGCTGAACATCAAATCAACCCCAAGATTTCCTTGGGTCTGCCTGCAAGTCCCCACATATTGGGAAAAAGAACAGCAAAACCTGACTGCAATCCTTCTGCAGAATTAGAAGCTGATGCAAGAGGCAATGTCAGCCCTTGCTATATCATTAATTACTTTCCCTCAGATAGAGTGACTTCACAAATGTCAATATGCATAAAAAAACATTATTAGAAGTGAAGGGACTTTCTGATCTATTCCAATTTGAAATATATAATAACGGCAGATTTATTTTTCCATAGGTATTCATGGCATTCCTTTTCAAAAGTCACTTTAATTAACAATAATACAGAAATTAGATTCTAGTTTTTGTATGTGTTATGCACAACAACAACAACAACAACAACAAAACACCTTTATTGAGGAAAGCAGTGTCTTCTTGTAGCTGCAATAGCATATTATTACTCTTCAAAAGCCACATGGGTTAAGATATGTATTTATAGAGAGGCTGTGCTCAAAACCTTCTTCAGAATCATGTACTATTGTTTAGACACTAACCACAGTTATTTACAGTGATACTACTTGAGATTTAAACATAGCTTCATGCATTGAAGTTGCACTCCAGGTAAACTGCATACCTTAAAAGTATCAGCAAATTGGAAACAACTGCTCATTCCTGTTCTCAGACAATTTGGGCAGACCAATGGGGCTTCCCCAATAGCAGTGAAGTTGAGCACAGGTGCAGATAGTTGAGGCAGCAAATATCAGAGGCAACACAATCACTGCCAGAGAGAAAGACCTTCATGATAACCCCACATGCTTATAACCCACAATGCTTATGAACTAGGAAGTATTTGAGAAGAAAAATAGCAGTACTGCTGGGTTTTAGCACTTTGTTGGATTACATGCATGCCCAGCTTGGGTTTCACAACCACCAGGTATGTTAGAACTTACAGGTCAGAAATGGTACACTTGAGCCCCCTCAGGTCCACAGTCAACAGGGGAATTTTCTTTATTGCTTCTTGAGTGGTATTAAAAGCTATCACCTCAATACTGGATTTCAGTTTTTCTGATTCATATGCAGCAACCAGCACATCCCCAGCATTGGTGAGATGCCTCTGAGCCAAGATACAAATACCCAGGGAGGCTCAGAGTAGTACCACTGGCCTAAATAGACCTGAATCAGACCTACTGTCTTCCAGTAGCCTACAAATTCATTGTCAGAGTTCACTTTAAATTTTTAATTATTTGTATACTGTTAATTATTTTTACCTAAAATATTCTTTCTACTTTATTTGCTGAAACATAAAACTAGAATTTAATCCCTATCTTGATGTTCAAAAATATCTTAAAATAGCATCTTATAATCCCATTATTCTCTCTCACCAAGGATTTCAAAACTGCATATGCTGATAAACTGTGTTCCACAATACCTCCATGAGGTTGGAAAGACTTCCCCTGTGAGGACAAATTGAATAGCAGGCAGGTATGTGACATTTCATAACCACTTCTTCCAGCTCGGAGCTAGTAGAAACAGAAGGGAGGTGAAGCCCAGGCTAGTCATTTTCTGGATTGCAAAGTGCTAACTTGAATATTTCCTCACATGTTTTGCTTGAAAGAATCATTTAGATGACACAGTTACTCTATCCTTTGGGCAGAATGAATTTCACAAAAATAGTACCTCACTTTTGTAGCTGTTAGGAAGGTGGCAGTAAACATCTTCTAGTACGGACAAAATCAAGTAATGCCAAGCAGAGCTTAACAGGAGTCTGTTAAGCAGTATAACCAGCTCCAGATAAAATTTATGGTAGATTGAGGTAATCATCACATAAGTGTTTTTGTGTTGGTTGAACAAGGATAATCTTCACCCTTAGATCTAGGCCAGCAACAGTCTTACCTGTAAGGATAAAATAACAACCCTTGAGATACAATAAAAGTGAGACACATATCTGAAACCTGAAGTGACACATCAAAAATTTTTGTGCGATATAGCAACCAATTTTTTCGTATGAAGTATGCTTTATGCAAATGCTTTAATCCCCAAGAAGCAATAATACACATCCATCAATTAGATATCCATAACTGGAAAGATTGTTTTCTATAGCCTTCTTAAATATGTATTTATATAAATTTAAGTAGCAAAGCAATCCTGTATAATTTCAAGTGCTTGACATATGTAACCAATATACGTCTTAGCAATTTAGACATGTTATTTAATTTTATGTGAATAATGACAAAATATAAAATCAAAATGGGGAATTAGTTTTTGAACAACTCAGTCCATATACATTTGTCCACCACACAGCTACATGGATGCCAATCAAAGCAAAAAAAGGCTTCCCTTCTTTCCCTTCTTTCCCTTCCTTCCAGGAGCAGCTCCACATTATGCCTCATTGAATTGATGTTGGTAAGATTTCTGCAGGAAAAGATGATCCAGGTATCTGAAACCTCTTCAGTCACTGCCTTTCTGCAAGATAGAGCCACAAACCCTCAGAGAAGATGAAATCATTCAGAAATATATGTTGATATAACAAGCAAGGAAGAAAGCAAGCTCTTACAGCTCTGTATGGTACCCCCTTTCGTACCTGAACAACTTTTAATGTTTAAGGTATTCTTCTTACATGTGCCAGTACAAGACTGGGAAAAGCTATTGAGCTCATTCTGAAGCCTTAACTATCATACAGACTTCAGCTAGTGTACTGTTGGAAGAGCCAAAGGAAATGGTCAGTGTCAGCTGTAGTTCAACTGCCTTAAATTACTTGGAAAAGTGTACTGAGGAGTTTATAAGACCAGGAAATTTTGCTGAGCTTTCCCTAACTCTCATCTTGCATATCAATACATGTTTTGTTTTTTCCTTTCCAGGACTATATATCCCCTAAATATGTACCTTAAAATCCACATCAGAATTTTCAGTCTTCAAATACACAGAAATGCGCAGAGAGTCTTTGCCATCTATCAGAAGTAAGACCCAATTCATCTATTTAGAGTAGATCTTCCTTGACAGGACAGACATAAAGCAAGCAGCAGAGTGCAAGGCAACACATGCACCCACTGGGACTGAAACATTCTGATGTATAAATTGTCTCATAACTCTTAGTCTGAGTGAGTGGATGGTGAGGTCTGTTTCTATAAGGTATTATAGTTTTCTTCAACTACAAATTCCTGATTTTTTTACATCTTTGGGGACCTCACATATCACAGCTGGCTGAAAGAAGTGACTTAACAGCAAAATGCAAGCTTAACTCTGGGTAGCCAACATAGAATGCAGAAAATGCAAATATATTTCAAATTATTTCCTAAATGTCTTTACATTTGCATTATTTGTACTATACTACTTTAGTTGTGCTATTTTATTTTTCACTTCTTCACTCAAATGTTCACTGGACTCCAAAGGTGTTTTTCATATAAAATAAAGCAAATTCATGATGTTTCATGTTCCTCGTGTCCATCTTGGGGAAGTAAACTTGTTTACTAATGACACAGAAATACTTAATGTTTTTAAAAACCAGCATGACCATACAGGACTATTTAGCACTTCATCTTTCTTAAAAATATTTTGAAGCTCAAAGGAAATACTCTTCTATTGCTACAATTAAATTGATCTACAGAGAATTTTACAGACACAGGAACAGCTGTGATTGATATTTTTTCTAGACATAGAAAGAAAGGGGAGACACTAGATCTCTACCACATTTTGTTGGCACATAATCTCCATGTGGTGACTTCTCAGTCTGGAAATATCAGGAATCATTCTTCAGTGGCTGTTTGTGTTTTGCAAAGGTATCATCATAACCCCTCTTCACTGACTAAAACTGAGCATCCTAAGTGCTGCTCAATACATACAAGCATGACTTTATCAGTGACCAATGGATTTGACTAAATCTCAAGTTCTCTGACAAACTGCAAGAGGACATGCATCTGCACGCCTTTTTCTCCCCCACAATAATACAAGATCTTAAGCAGAAAAACTAAAAGTAATAAATAAATGAAACCCCAGTCATATTCTTCTTATAACTACTGAGATGGAATTGAAGTTTTTAATAAGAAAAAATAAAAAGATGCTTTTTTGGAATCCCGATAAAGAATACAGCCCTTGCCCTAATTTCTCTGGCACATAAAAAAATGGCCAGAATTCATTTAGCAGCCCAATAATTGGTCCTATTTTCATTTGTCAGTGATCCGAGGTTACCTTATCTTGGGTGGTAAAAAAGAACCCTGCATTTAAAAAGTGATTCTGCCTCCAAGAACTTCAAAGAATTTCCTCCTGTCTGTGACTAATGTTAGCTAAAACACTGATGAAGGTGTTTTTCTATCACTAACAATAAATAATCCTAAGACAACTCTAACATGAAATGTATTGCCCAGATTCAACAACAGAAAATATTGCTCCATACTATACAAATGTAGTTTCTCAGTTTGTGGAGTTTAGGTGGTAAGATTTAGAGAGGATTCAGGAAGAAGAAAAAATGCTGTGCCCCATGTTTGTTAAAGAAAAAAAAAAAGCCATAAACCACAATTTCTTGTGGATGTTGCTGTAGCTTGTGACAGCTTGCTCAAAACCTGCAAAAACATTGAGCTATTTATAAAATATCTGGGTTAACTAATTGCCATTATAGTATTTTTATGCAAATAAAATAAAAATTTAGCTTTTTTGTATGCTGCAGATAACATTACTTAGGATGAAAATTAAATGTTAATAAAGGCAGCTGCATGAACAAACTGCTTGATTTCAATACCTGTTAATGTACTGTAGTTTCCTAGAGTGCCACTCATTGCTCCAACAGATGAAGAGATGAGGAATCTCCCTAGGTGACTGAGACTCACCCCAACGTTTGAGGGGTGATTGGTTGGGTTCTCAGTAATCCCTGTGGGACGAGGTTCAAGTACCCAGTAATGCACAAATCCAAAATGCTTTTAGCATGCACCCAAGCTGGCAGAATGGATCTTCCCTTCCCCCCCTCACACACACACTCCTTTTATGCTTCAGTGGAAGAGAGCTTCGTGTGAATAAGGATTCACCATTTTATCTCAGTTCCATACTGCACAGGTACAACTCTAGAAAAAAGCAGCTTCACCAGCCCTCAGCCCAGCAGCTTTCCTGCAGTTGCATGCTTTGAAAGTGCCCTGGGCTAAAATAAACAAACAGAAAGATAAATAGATGGCACTTGGTGTCAGCCAGCCAGATTTTTGTTCCTCTCTTTTCAAGAAGTGAATCACCAGTGAAATAGAGATGACTCACTAAGGGAATCCAAAGCATGTTTTCTTTAATACATGCAAGTTCATGCCCTAAATGGAGAGAAACAAAGGCTACATTTTAATATTATTTTCCTCAACATTGAGTCAAAAATGCCAGCAAGTGCAAAGGGATTTTTTTAGGAAAGGGAAGCTGCCATCATATCTTTCTAATGCAGCAAGAACGTATAAATAGTTGCACATGGCAGATAATTAGGTTGTGTTAACACAGCATTGTCACTTGTGAGCATCTGGGTAGCAGACAGGAGAGAACAGCTGAGTGGCTGCTGGCAAGTTCTGGGCTGCTGCCTACAGAGCAAGTGCTGTGTTGCCCAAAAGCTCTGGGCAGTGTTATTCAAGCCCACCACATAAGATGTGTGACATGGGCAAGATCTTATGAAACATCAAGACTATTTACAGCTGGTGGATCTTGCTGCTGAAGACATCGCCTCAGCTCAACCCCTAGTGTCAGGGGGCAGAGAACATAGATTTTTGGTGGCTTTTTTTTTTTTTTTTTTTTTTTTTTTTTTTTTTTTTTTTTTTTTTTTAATTTAAGCCATATAGACCCAATTTTTAACTCTTCATAGAATTCTCTTCCTTTCTTTCATATGCTTCCCATTTCTTACAAGCAGTTGTTTAACAGAAAACTGAAATTATCAAATCCTTGACTATCTGTTTTTGGGTTTTGTTTTTGCTTTTAAATGAGGTATTTGTCCATCAGAAATTCTTCCATAGAGATGTGAGGAAGGCTGGTATGATTCTCAATCACAGTTTATCTTCAAAAAAACAAAAAAACAAACCAAACCAGAGCTCACTGACAACTTATTTAATTTTCAAAATTTTAAAGGACTACCACAGGGTTCTGTTTGCACCAAGACTACAGATAAGTACTGGACCAAAAATTCCAACTGCTAAAAATACCAACAAATATGAATAAAAACAAACAAAACAAAAAACCAAAGAAAATATAAATAGTATAAATAGTACCCTTTGTGCACTGTTTGTACAACTCCATTAGAGGCTTACCTGCAGCCCAGTTTGTCACACCTGTAGCATTTTCACCACTTCACTGCAATAGTTTCCATTGCAGAGAACAGGTTGTTTTCCTATGTTTGTGTTGCTTAATACATGTTCACATCATCATATTCAGGATATTAATTTATTTATTTATTTATTTTTGCCTTGCTGCAGGTCTGCCCTTAATTCAGGTGAAAACAAAGAGTTTCCTCAAATTCCTTCTTAGCAAAAATAAAAATCAAATTGGATAAGTTGCACAAAGGGACCATAAATAATTATTTCTTTAAATATTTTATGCAACTGCCTTCATTCTTCAAACCAGTTTTATTCTCAGCTTCCTGATCTTTCCATCAATCTGTTTCATCTTAAGAAAAAAAAAATAATGGCATGGGTCTCAAGATGCTTCTCTGTTACACCAGAAATACTACAGAAAAATGAATATTTTAAAATATATATTTTATATATGAATATATATATATATATGAGCTACAGAAATTGGTCAGTGAAGCTGGCAGTTTTTAGATGGTTGGGTGAAAGTGTGGCAGCTGATAACAGTAGTTAGCCCTAGTTTAAGTGCTATTAATTCATGTTTGTCTACAGATTATACCATACTAGATGTATTGATGCGAGTACCCCTAAAAACTGCTTAACGTTTGTATGGTTTTAAAGAAACATACTGCAAATCCAAATCTTGGCCTTGGCTTCACAATCTCTTTCCTATATTTGTGATCTGATGACCTATATAGAGGAAAATCAGTACACAGTTAATTGGAAAAAAAAAAAAAAAAAAAAAAAAAAAAACACAAAACAAACAAACAAACAACGAGAACTTCTACATATGTTGGTTTTGGAATTGTCCTGAAGTATTATAAGATCATGGAAGATTATTAGCATAATATATTTGTACAAGGACAACGTATATTTAATCAGTTCTTAATGGTGATAATAATAATAGGTTTCCCTGTGGAGAATGACAATATGATTTCCAACTTCCTGAATTTATAAACTTGCAGAATATTGCAGGCCATTATTTCACTTCTCTTGCATGCAGCAAGAAGAAATCTTTTTCTCTACAAGTAAGGAAATCTCTAAAACAAATCAAAAATGTGGGCAGCCAGTGAAGAGAACTAATTAACTCAAGGCGAGTAACCCAGAAAAATTAATGTTGAGTCGGAGGTAGTTCAAAGACTTGATGGGTAACAGTCTAAAATGCAGTGTTTATGGCCTTGAGTAGTTAAGACCTTGTGAATAATTTTTTTTTTTTTTTTTGAATGCACAAAACATCAAAAGCACAAGGAGAGAGAACAAATTCTTATGTACAAAGTAATAGGAAAGAAAAATGAAGATCTTTCCTTGTTTTCACAGGAAGGCAAGACCTTTTGATGCCAGTCTTTGCCAATAATAACTTCTATTGCACAAGTACTTAAATACTATTTGTCCACTTTTTGAGCATAGCTATCATGGCAGACTATCGTATTTGTATATCAGCGTATTGATTTCAACTCACATATAAACCCTACAGCCTCAGTCTGTCAGCTGGTTATGGTTAAGAAATATTTAAATGTCTTAGGTAAGAATTTTTATTGTGCTAAACACCTTGTCTACTCTACAGCTTTTACATGTACAATGGCTTTTTATTTTCAGAATTTGTTAGTTGGTTGAGATGAATTCTATCTTCTTCCACATAGGGAACAGAGTACAGCTCAGTCTTTTATTTAATAAGTTTAGGATTTTTCCCTTAGCGTTCAATATGGATTCAGTGACACTGCAGTTTATATCTTCTAAATATATATGTATGTGTTCTGAGTGCCTCAGAAAGGATAAATTAAGTGCTTACATAAATCAAATGTAATTGAGATTCAAGTTTCGTGGATCAAGATTAAGATTTTCTCCCAAGCAGGATACATTATTAGTGCCAGAGAATTTTTAAGGCAATATTTTAATAGTATAACAACTTATTACAGTTTTTCTGTATAGTATGAATTTCAGTTCCGACATTGTTACAAACTGTTTAAAACACTACTCCCTATGATTTTTCTTTCTCCATCGCAGTGATTGAAACATGATTTTGTGTGTATATATAGAAACTACAAAGCCATGATTGATTAAGCAGATATGCATTGTTCACCTCCATCTGGAAAAGGATCAAAAAGTAAAGTGAAAGAAAAAAGTTAATAAAGTGATTGAAGTATTAATGTTAATGGAATCCATACCCTTCTGTACCCAGACCTCTCAAGAGTAAGTGGGAAAAAATATTTCAGCCACTGGCAAGCAAAGAACAGATAATACATCTCAGAGAAATGAGAAAGGTTAATAGAAGACCATAATATGACTAGAAAATTCTCCCAGAAATTCAAATGGTAATGTTGATATCTAAAGCTAAAAGTAGAAAACAGAGGTTCGGAGATACCTGGATATAGAGCTCTACGTCACTGAAACAAGAAAGTGTAGAACAAATGTTTTCTAGTACAGAGAAAACGTTTGTACATGTACGGAAGAACAGAAGTATTTAATTCATTTAGAAAGTTTGTCTACTAGCTTGGTAGAATACTGTTGTTCTACTGTATTTAATATTTAAATATTTCCTACATTGTGATAATCTGACAAGGCTATTCTCAATATTCAGGAATTCCCCCCCTCTCTTCCTTTCTTAAAAGGAGATCTTAAATCAAGAGCCTTTTTAATCCTGATTCACTAAAACACATAGCAAGAAGACGAAATGCAGAAAACAGAACAACTTGCAAAGAGTATCAGGACAAGACAAAAGGAATGTCTCCTCAGCTCCTGAAATAGTTGTTCATACGTTCACCAGAAGAGGGACCGCAGGATGCTGAGTGAGCCCTGCTCTGCACGGTGGGAGCAGCCTCAACTCTACCTTAGTTCAGGCACCTCCAAGGCAATGCTACTGCCAGGTTAACAGGTTTCATTCACCACTAAACCACAGCGATGATGCCATGCACCTAGGGGTTCAAGAAATTGTGCAAGATGTTAAAAAATAAAAGTAAAAAAAATAAAAACACATTCCCAAAATTCCACATTGTAACCTGATGGTTGAAGGGATTCATTTAGATTAAAAATAACAAAGGCACTTCTCCAAGGCTTGAATGAATTAATTATACTGCAACTACCATGTACCAGGTTGAATCTCAGCAGTTATTCCTTAGGTGGTCCTACAATGGCCAGCAATCAGCCTTTCTCTCCTTTCCTTATCCTCCAGGCAGCCTTGTGTTCTCTCCAAAAACTTCATTTTAAAAAAAAAAAAAAAAAAAAAAAAAAAAAAGGTTGGGCCAGGAGGTCTTCTGATACCCATGAAAACACAATCATCCTCTTTCCAAACTGCATACTTTTCAGTTTCCAATAAAGGACAAGTTTTACAACTAGTGCTTTGAAATACATCCTTTTATCATCCTTCTTCCCCTCCTTTTATATACTAAACTAGTGCAGTTTATTTTCAGCCTTTTTTTAATTTACAGACCTCTATAGATCTCCCAGTGGAGATACAAGGTGAATTTAAACCTACTAAAAAAAAAAATAAAAATATTTCTTATGATTCCATTTCTCAGATCCTTAGGCAAGTGATTCACAGACTTTACAATCTGAAAACCACCACAGAATCCAAGCTTTATCTTGATTATAAATAACCTGCCAGTGAATGTGTCCTGTAGCTCTAATTGCACTGCTTAATTTCACAGGTGTGCCCAGAGGCAGAAGGACATAAATCCCACTTTAAAAGCCTAAAATTGGTGAAACTGGGTTACATGCACAGAAATGTTTATTTCATCATCAGAGCTTTGTCAATGGTAATTCATTTTAGAGGATTATGCCTATACAGAAATTCTTCCTTTGGTCATTTAAGGTCTTAGGTTACATTCCTATCAGGAAAGGGAATACTTATGGACAAACCCCAGAGATCAGATTCCTCTCTCTGAATTTATTATTGTCACTTTGACATTTGAATCCTATCCACAGAGCAGATATTTATCTGCCAAATATATTCTGATCCACCTCTTTCTTGATGTCACATTAGTTGCTATGCTTTTATCATATGATGCCAGAGAAAGTTGTCAGTCACCATATAACAAGAGAACAAACCTCATACCAGCTATAGAATCCCATCCTGTTATGTAGAAATAGAAGGAATGTCCACATAGGGATGAAAAGCATGAGAAAGTTCCTGACTACTGCCATGAAGACAAGTTTGGAAGTCAGCTTGGACAAAGTTGTACAGGTAATCTCCAAAATATGTAATCTGAAGAAAAAAGAAAAAAAAAAAAATCTTTTATTGTCTTTAAATCTCACTCATATTCCTGAGAAAATTGCTTTAAAAAAATGTGCTTAACTGAACTTAACCTCTAAACTTCTGCCTACAAATGACAAACTTTGTTCCCCATTGCTGCAAATCTTTTTGATCAATGCGTTACTTCAAGTTAACACATGCTATAAAATAAGGCATTTATGTCTAGATCTCTCATGCTGAGGAAGAGATTATCTTCTCTCTATTACCGAAAAAGCATAGTACACAAGTCACACAAAACATCTTTGGAAAAATACTGCAAAAATCTAATGCCTTATGCAACATGACATGGGAGATTGTTGTATGAAAAAGCAAGTTATGCTATGCAGAGGCAATTGCAAAGTAAGCAATAGTTTTTTGAACTAGTTCACTATAGCACTTGAAAGAGCCATTAACCCAAATTCTCATTTTAAAGTAAGACTTTCACAAACATTTGTTTTAGTACATAAAGCAAATGTCTCCCCAGTCAACTCAAGCAGATCTAATCCCCTGTTAATTTAATATATCAAATTAAGCTTCTATGCCTATGATTTTTCATAAAGTTTTAATATGCCTAATAATGTTGAATGGGTGTATTAGACGTTACAGTTGGTGTTACAGCTAGAAAGATTGTCATGGTGAAAATGGGGAAAGAAACAAATAGGGAAGGAATGCTTACCTCTATCTGAAGATCTAGGTTCACAAGAAGGACTCTACAGACAAAGGATATCCAGAAAGAAATTCTTCCCTGCTGCCAGTCAGCCCTTAAATGGGATCTAGGAGCTGAATCATCTTCACTTGTGTTCCCATGGCTGACTTAGCCCTTTCCTCAGGTGATCAATCAGTGGTTCAGGCTGTGTTAAATAACCAGTCTTTAAAATCATAATGGGAAGAGATGAGAGAGGTTATTGCTGTGTTCCTCTGGCCTTATACATATGACTTCCTGATCAACCTCTAATTTTTTATGGTTCATTTGTGATTCAGTGTTTTTAAGAAAGGAGAAAAAGAAATAAGAATTTCATAATTCGTAAGTTTTACATTTGAGTATCCAACCAAATAAAGTCTTAAACAATTAAGAATTAAGACAAGTCTTAAATTGCATTAAGACAAGGATATCTATTTCAGAGGTGGTATGTTGGTAAATTTTGTTAGTTTCATCAAAATTTAAATGTCATTCATTTAAGTAGAGTGAGTCCTTTAGCTACTGTGGCCCAGCTGGAAGCTTTTATATCTTTGATTTCAAGAGAGATGACAGTTATTCCATCTAATAGGTAAATTTGCCAGTGAGCTTTTATGTTATGGACTGCACATTTCAGTCCTGCTATGTAAGTTATTTCCATCCCATAGGTATCACCAAATAAGTATATCACTGCTTTTGGTGAAAAGATCACACTAATTACACAAGTTAGAGAAAGTTGAGTTGCAGGTAAAATAGTTTCAACACTGTATCAAGTTATTAAGGAATAGTCTGGTTTATTTTGCCCAATAGTCTAGAGATCAAAAAGCAAATTTCCGATAAATTCATTTTAATATCTTTGAGTGATGTGACATTATAATTACGTGTGAGTCCCTACGTATTGGGGTGCTCAAACAAAGGAAGGGAGAAGAGGAAATTCATTTGAATTATCAGGAGATTGTCTTTTTTTCTGCAATATCCTTTGTTCTATGCAATTCCTCTATAGCTCATTCACTGTTCTTGGCCTACTCATAAGCCTTTTCTTTTCTCTAAAATATGATGTTATCTTCAACACCAGAAAACAGGAACATGGGAATTATTGGTATTAGCTACCATTTCTTGCCTTGAGAAAAACTGCTTTATCTCAGAAAGGAAGAAACCTCTGATAAAATTTCTGATTTAGTGGATCTCAGTGCTTAGCGGTCTTTTGAGGGACTTGAGGTTTTCAAAATGATAAAAAAAAAAAAAAAAAAAAAGACACTCATTACATTGTTTATTCTAAAATATTTTAGATTTTAGACAACTCTAACATAGGAAATGCTATGCGAGAATATAGGCCTATTGCTTTAGTATTTTCTAGCCTGTAAGTTTTCCCAGAATACTCTAAAGGACAGCAAAGTTTTTCTTTTTCTCACATGAGAATTGTGATGGGTGGTTGGTCTATTTTAGTTTGATTTGCGTTTTGCTTTGTTTTGCTTTTTTTACTACTAGAATTTGAAACATAAAATTACTTCAAACTTCTGAAATTTTAATTCCAGATCTTAAAAGAAACAGAAAAGCTATCAAAACATTACAAGCCTTAGTTGTACTTACTATTAAAGCCTGTACCAACCTGTAACATGCCATCATTATTTAATGCTCAGCTCTGGTGAACATTCTGTGTTTTTTCTCACCAGGGATAAGTGTTTGGCTTCTAAAGAAAAAGAATAAGGCAAATGACTTTTGAAAATATACTGTCTTTCTTGCATCTATCAATCAGAAACAATTATTATCCCTTCTAAATGAACAACCTTTTAACGTGCAAAACTAATTAACACTTCTGACCTCTAAATTCATCTCAAGTTTCTTGTTCCCCTTTCGTTACTGCACAGGAATTAGTATGGCTACCATTATAGTCTTCCTGATGACATGTAGTGGTTGAACATCACTGCACTGTGCATGTAGGGAAATATTGCTCCCTACAAATAAAGTCTTAGGTAAGACCAAGGGAGTGTAGGATAATTTCACCAGCTATCCACTGGAAAGAACCATTTTTAAGAGAAGAGGTAAAGAGCACATAAGAAAATTGCTGGTCTCCCAAATTCATGCTAACAAAATAGCACTTATGAGACTGACTTGTGATAGTCTGGTGATTCACTGCAAAGAACTGAAGGAACAATCTCCCCCCTGCTAACAGTGATAAGCAAGAATTAAATTTCGTATTACTGCTGATGCACCTGCTGAAATTAGTGCTCAAGTTCTTTCTGCTATTGCTGTTTTTCTTTTTGCTGTAATTAAAGTAACATCAGAGGAATACTGTCTTCTGCCATGTAACAGTTAAACCAAAGTCAGCTTCTTCATGCAACGCTATCCAAGTGGTTTACAAAAGAAACAAAAAACAATAGACAAACTTTAATGATGTTTCAACTTTTTTAGCACTTTCACTGCTTAGAGATGCCTTTATCTTAAAGATCTGTGTCTCCAAAGACCAATGAGGACTCTGATGTTTTAATTTTCTTGGGGTCATATCCTCCTTACTGATCTAAGTGGGGCAGGATTGCTGGTTAAGCACAGAGGTACCTAGTATTCAAGGATGCATACTATGACTCCCAAGGCTTCAGCACAGACTTGGTAAAATTCCAGTTTTTTTCAGTAGCTGACTTGACTGAAGAAAGAAAGTCTTTGAAAGAAATTCCATGATCTGATCCCAAACTTCAGCTAGATTCACTGGTTTGATTGCAAATGTCATTTGCATGCCAAGAATACTAACTAATTGCTGAGCAACAACCTCTTTACATACATAAATTGGACCTGGCTGTGCTTGGATCCTCATCAAGAACCCATCCTCCTCATAGATGGAGAATTGAGATCTCATGCCCTCAGGGCAGGACAAGACTTATTCACATCCGTGCCCAGATTTTGGGAAGGGAGTCTGTATGCCAGCGTATGCCATGCTGAGCTGTGTGGCTGGCTCACCAGGGAGAACATGAGAGGTGATTAAATTGATGCCTTGGGATATGTCAAGTGTTTTTTCCCAGATTTTCTCTAAATCACAGAAGATATGTTTATATTGCTAAATAAATGCTGGATTGCCATGTACCAGCACAACTGAGGACAGTTTAACATAGCATTAGTAATGGGATGGAGTGGTCCAAATCAGACCAGTTAGCAAGCTAGCTGCTAGGAAATACGACTAGTTGATTTTTGAGTTCTGACCTCACCCTCTTTTTTAGAGATATAGAAGTATGCTAGGGCTTCCCTAGTACCATCACCTGCACAGCACTGTTCTTAAAGATACAGCCTTCAAATGCCTGCCTATCTTCAACAACTTCACTTGCTGGCATTGGCACAAAACTATCTCTTTGTCCTCATACTTGTCTTAGAACATCACATTAATGGTTCAGCCACACCACCAGGAAATATGCCAGGAACAGGGGAGAAGAGGAAGAAAAAAACAAAATAGAAATGACACAGGATGATTGTAAAGTCAAAGAAGCTATAACCATCTAATGTCCAGTTCTCCCAATACTGCTGTTTGCTTAAAAGTTGTTAGTAGTTTTGTATCAATGTATATGCATACATGTGTATAAAATAATTAAGATGCAGTTTCATAGCTCAGCTAAGAAAATCTAGCTCAAATGTACAGCCAACTACTCCCACCACTGTCCTCATGCTAGCACTACTGTTCATCTGATATGCACTGAATGAGTGCTGAGTACTAAACAACTGCACACTAAATTCTGTTGGATCAGCTCTCTGAACAAATTATAAGGAGATTATGATTAATAAATAAACTCGGGCACATGAACCAGTTCAAAAATTGAGTCATTTCTACTTTCCAGCATCTGATGTATAACCAAACTTACCCTGAACATCATATCAAAGTAAGATCTCAGCATATATCTTTTCCCTGCTTCCAGTGAAGAGCTCATAAGCAGCCAAAAAACCACAGTTTGAATGGTTTGCTTATTCTGTTGGAACATTGCTTTCTGAGAGTAAATCCCTTAGATGGGCTGCGTAGTTCAGCAGGTCACTATGTTATTAATAATTGATTCAATTTATCAAATTAGAAGAAGATAAGTTTTAAAGTAAAATTATATTCCAACCAACCTTCTTGGATTTACATTATTTTTATCATTCAGCACTAAATGTTTTCTGCACAGTTTGCCACACAGCTATAATTCCCATGTCTCCATAATATATAAAAAAATAGCTGCTGGGCAATGCTAATCCTCACTATTGTCATGGAGAAGATGTTATTGTCATCTGTGTTTGGATCTTTCCCTAAACAGACTTTTAACTTTGTCTGGAAATTGAGTTGTTGAATCTTCCTACTCAAGTCCTCCCACTTCTACTGCCTCCCACTACAATTGCTACTGATGATCATTTTCTGTCAAGCATTAGCCCATATTGCAGGCTAATCTCATCACCAGAATCTGCAAAGCACGTTGTCCTTCTGATCTGAGAAAGCTGTCAGCATGAGGACTGCCCTCTATCACCATGGTTTTTAATTAAAAAAAAAGTGTTCTAAGGAATGCATTTGCTAAGAACACAACACAGCACCAAGTCCCTTTCAGAAGGCAATGACAATGAAAAACTTACTTCTCCATACCTTTTTCCATGAGTAAGTTCTCTCAAGATGCAATATTCACATTCCTTCTGTACATACAGTAACACTTGCCTATAGCGAAGTGATGATACAGTGCTGTGTTCACTTATGAAACAGAATTAGTTTTGTGCCACAAGACAATCTATACTTTCTACTCTGAGGCTTTTTTTGACTGAATAACATCATTAGTCATAACTTTACATACACAAATTTTCAAATGCTTTCACAAAGGATTAAACTTAAAGTTTACAAATGTCGTAATAAATAAAGAACAATAACAATTTTACCCTTATTTTTTTTCTATTAAAAAATTGCTGAGAATGGTAGAACGGTGAATAGTAGAACAGTGAATCAGCTGGGGACTCCAAAACCAGATTCTCAGAGATAGAGCAGGCACATACATATTTTCTTCGGGGAACATGAGAAGGCAATGTAAATTGAAAAAACAACACTAAAGCAGCCTGAGCTCTCACAGTATATAAGACTTTGGGTATGAATCTGTTAAAACTCTGTGCTGAATTAAAAAGCACGAAGCCTTCAGATATGAAGTGGAAAAAAACCTAAAAAGCATAAAAAGCAGTTCATACCTATGGAACCATCAAGTACTAAGGGTCGCCTTGCATATTTTATGATCAGTTTCCCAAGATAATTAACAATGCTGGAAACCTTTGACGCTTTCAGTTTTATTAAATTCCAGCAAGTTATTTTCCCATCAATCAATTAAACAGGCAATGCTGCAATTTGATTATATATCCTTGAGTTGGTCTACCATAAATCAAGACCATAGTCAAATAAATGTACGTGTTCACAAACTTATGTCTAAAAAGAACATACCTACCCAGTATATTCCAAGTACATACCAATCACATTTTTTTTCTTTTTTGTCTGGAGAACGTATTTCTTCTTAACCAACTGTTAGCCACAATGATCTTTCACTTGCAAATGATAAAAAAAGAAAAGAACTTAGGATCAGGATAGTCTTAGCTAGGAAGATCCTATATTTCCACTGATTCTGGCAACGTTTACTTCTGGCAGCTTGAAGAAAGGGCTCCATATCTTGCAGGAATAGCATTCATTCATAATCTGAATGAATGCATTGCTGGCTTTGTTTGTCTTGTGTTGAATTTATTGGGATCAGAGAATGCATTTGTGAATACTGTCCAAGACTGAGGAAAGCTGTACATCAAGATACAGGCAGCATGCCCATTCTCACTCACCTAAAAGGGAAAAAAAAAAAAAAAAAAAAAAAAAGCAAACAGTATTTCTTTTATCTATTGCCACAAGAGAAGCTGCAGGAATGAATGTCTTCCAGCATTACCAAAAACAAAAACCCAAAGGGATTTTGTGCACCAAAGGTACCATGGCATTCACTCTTTTTTTTTTTAATTTTGTAAATTGACTTAGCTCTAGCTTATCACAAAAGAATCACATCTACATCCAAACAAGATGACCTGAAAACAGTAAAACTTCATGGACAAGGCTCTTCTAAAATTTTCATAGAATAACTAGGAGTGAATTTCAGAGATTAAATTCAGGGTCTTGCATCAGCCTTGTATCCCTGTTAGGCTGGGGAGGACAAGCATTAGGTCAAAGCAAAGCACAAGATTTCCAACTGTCATCAATGGTTTTCTTCATCTTGTACAACTGTAATTAGTGCTTACTTTATTTTTCAGACTTGTCTTAGCATATAGTAAATGAGACACCATGCCTACTCTCAGCCAGGTCAGTGCTTGTTGGCGATGATAACTTGCTGGCTTCCATCTTCTTTGTGTTCTTTATTGCTGAGAGACAGATAATGACGGCCCTTACCTAAGAATGGGTCATGGAGAAAAGGAAGTAAATGCAGGCATTATGCATAATGGTGCTATGTAGTAAATGAAGGGTGGGGAAAACTCTTGAAAATATCTGATAATTTTGTAAGCTTTTTGAGTAGGAAGGCTCTGCTTTTGCTTTAGAATACTGAACCTCAGGCACTAGCTGTGTAGCCTTTGACATGGTCCCTCACCACATCTTTCTCTCTTGGAGAGAATTGGAGAGGTGTGGATTTGAAGGATGGACTGTTTGAGGGATTAGGAATTGGCTGGCTGGATGCAGCCAAAGGGTTGAGATTACTGTTTCTGAGTCAGGGTGGAGGCTGGTCAGAATCAGTGTCCCTTGGGGATGGGTCTTTGGACCAGTGCTCTTCAGCATCTTCATCAATGACATAGACAATGTCAGTGCACCCTCAGTAAGTTCACAGATGACACCAAGCTGAGCAGTGCAGTTGATACATTGGAAGGAAGGGAATCCATCCAGAGTGACCTGGATAGGCTGGAGAAGTGGGCCCATGAAAACCCAGTGTGGCTCAATAAGGCCAGCAGGGAGAGGGAGGCAATTGTCCCCTCCTGCTCGGCTCTCATGAGGCCCCATCTGGAGTACTGCATCCAGACCTGGGGCCCCCAGTACAGGAAGGACATGGAGCTCTTGGAGTAGATCCAGAGGATGATCAGAGGGCTGGAGCACCTCTCCAATGAAGAAAGGTTGAGGGAACTAGACTTGTTTAGCTTGGAAAGGGAAATCTTTGGGGAAACCTCACTGCAACTTGAAGGGAGTGTATAAACAGGAAGGGGAATGGCTGTTTATGAGGGTGGATAATAATAGGACAAGGAGGAATGGTTTTAAACTGAGACAGGGGAGGTTTAGGTTAGATATTAGGAGGAAGTTTTTCACACTGAGAGTGCTGACACACTGAAACAAGTTGCCCAAGTAGGCTGTGGATGCCCCATCCCTGGAGGCATTCAAGGCCAGGCTGGATGTGGCTCTGAGCAGCCTGGTCTGGTGCTTGGTGACCCTGCACGTAGCAGGGGGGTTGAAACTCGATGATCATTATGATCATTTCAATACAGGCCATTCTATGATTCTATTATATGATTCTAGACATAACAGCTTATCAGAAAAAATGTGAGTTGTTATCTCCAGTGTAACAAACACACATAATATATTAGTTCCTAGGCAGCTTCATGTGCTTAATGTATCGTAAGCTCTGGCACATGAACAGATTGATGGATGAGTTTAGGACAGTTTAAATGTCCATACAAGATTCTCATAAAAGAGAATCTCCAGCAGAAAAGAGTGGTTCTTAAAACAATCCAAGATTTGAACTCTGTTTGTCCTTATCATTGTCACATCAGAGACCAGATAAGAACATTCAAAAATTTATTACAGCTCCAGGGCTATGAACTAAGACAAGTCAAAAGTAGATTTTAAATTTGAAAGTATTAAGACCTTAATATTACTTTGGTACATGGCAAGTATAATATGTTAGGGCTTTTTTCAACAGAGTGGGAGAGGGCTGCATATTTTTTCTTAAATCAATATTCTAATATTCTTTCATTTAGAGCAAAGAAACCCTTTTTTTTTTTTTTCTTTTTCTTTTCCCCCTGCTTTTAGTCTCTTTGTAATAAGTTCCAATTCAGCAAGGTAATCATGTTCAAGCACACTAATAACTACATTGCATCAGTAGAACCGTGTATGCTCCCCAAATACAAAACATATTTGGGCATGATGAAAGTTCATGATGGCACTTATTTGAGTATCTACTTTAAGTGAGGAGGGAGACACAACCCCTCATTTTATAGGGTCCCAGACACCATTACTGCTATAACATTACATGTAAGGAAAAACAAAGCCAAGAAATGCATGAAAGAGCCAAGAAAAATAAATGCACTGAGACAGCTTCCAGATCAGTGTAACCATTGGGTTGAGACTAATGGGAGGCAGAGAAGGAGTTAAGTGATCTAATATCCTTGAAGATGAAAAAAAAAAAGAGGCTGTCAGGAGTTACCAGCAATGAAAAAAATATGAACCTTAGAGGCCATATTTACTAGTCTTACACAAGTTCCATGCTACAGAAACAATTCTGGCAGAAGTGAATATTCAAATACATTCAAAGTGTATATGATTTATAAGGTATTTACCTGATTCTCAAGGCTGCATAGAAGGAAAGTAAAATGGATAGGCACAAAGATCAGTTATAGACACAAGAAAAAGGGTAGCCACAATTTAATGCTTGAATGTTTTAATTAGGCACCTGTGATGCAGACATAGCATGATTTCTGTTAGGCAGAAATGCTGGGTTTTGTGCCTATACATCGTTGATAACAGCATTGATCTAGCAAGTATCCACACTTTAACCTGTGAAAGAAAAGATTTAAGTACAAACATTCCCTTATTCCACATACTAGCATCTCTGATGAGCTCTCCAGAGAAGGGGCTGCATGTACAATAAGTCCTGTGCTTCAGCCACAATAACTCCATGCAGTGCTATAGGCTTAGGGATGAGTGGCTGGATAACTGTGAAGGGGAAAGGGACCTGGGGGCATTGGCTGATGCTTAGCTGAACATGAGCCGACAGTGTGCCCAGGTGGCCAAGACGGCCAATGGCCTCCTGGCCTGCATTAGAAATAGTGTGGCCAGCAGGAGTAGGGAGGTCATCATCCCCCTGTACTCAGCATTGGTGAGGCTGCACCTCAAGTATTGTGTTCAGTTTTGGGCCCCTCACTACAAGAAAGACATTGAGGCCCTGGAACGTGTCCAGAGAAGGGCAATGAAACTGGTGAGAGGTCTGGAGGATCAGCTGAGGGAGCAGTGATTGTTCAGTCTGGAGAAGGCTCAGGGAGACCTCATTGCAATCTACAACTTCCTGAAGGGAGGTTGTGATGAGGAGGGATTTGGCCTCTTCTCCCAGTCAACAAACAGGACCTGAGGAAATGGCCACAAATTGTGCCAGAGGATATTTAGATTAGACATAAGGAAAAACTCTTAGTCTCAGAGAGTTGTCTGGCACTGGAATGGCTTGCCTGCCCAGGGAGGTGGTGGAATCTCTGTTCCTGGCAGTGTTCAAGAGGCATCTGAATGAGGAGCTATGAGATATGGTTTAGTGGCTTGCGATAGCAATGGTAATAATGGGATGATCTCATAGGTCCTTTCCAACCTTGTGATTCTATGATATGCATTGTACACTAGAGATAAAGATAATAGAAGTTCTGCTTAGACAGTTTCTCTAAAGGTGAAAGCACACTGGATATTGTCTGCATTAAAGACCGCTTCTGCCTTTCACATATCTCATGTAAATAAGATCACCTAGAAAGCATTTGTTATTCATGTCCATAAGTTAAATCTAAGGTAACATCATGGAAAAAGCTTACCAGTTGGTGAAGAAATCATTTAGGTCATCACATTAGTTCTCCCTACATATTTGTTCTTGTAGATCAAACTGAATGAGTAGCTTAAATTCTATTTACTTGATGGAAGGAGTTATTACGTTTGTACATTGGAAAAGTGGTAGAGAGGATGAGATGACTTGTTTTTGTCAACTCTATTTTTATTAATTATGTTTAGAAAGCTTTGCATACCCACCAGAGATGCTATTAAGAAATGAGGAAAATGAAAGAAATTGAGCCCTCTTCTAAAGGGCTGCAGAACAGACAAATTCTATGTCTGTAGTATGATGTATATGTTAAATACAGAAGACAGATGTCCAGTGAATTTGCCTTCCTATAGCCAAACCATTCAGCTTGTGCCTAAGAAAGTGGCAAATAGTAACTAACAGAAACAGATGCCACTGGCGCTACTGAAGTAAGGAAAACTGATGTGAATAAGTACTTGAGGGAATTATAACACTTCATAATAGATACTTACAGGGAACTTTATGCATTCCAGGAACTGTGTTTACAGTAATTAATCCTTAAGACACTCCAGGGAGACAACTTGATAAGAAATAGTTTTCTGGTCAGTTTACGGAAAGCATAATAGGAACACAAACAGGCTACAGCTGTAACGTGCCCAAACCAAAACTGCATTTCGAATCAGCAAAGGACTGGATTTCTGATCTGCATCCACATCAACAAAATTGGCATAGCCAGAGTTACGTGAGAGATAAGCACAAAACAATTCTTCTGTGCAGGACTTCTATAGCCTGGTAAGGCAGATCTACTAGTTCCATAAAACTATATCTAAAAGGGTTTATTTTTTTTTTAACTGTTCTGCTCACAGTGCATAGCATTCCTGCACTATTTTCAGAGCTACTATTGAAATGTAGCTTGATTTAACAAAGTAAAAAGAGTAACAAATTCTTTTGTTTTCAGAAATAATGAGGAGAAAAGAATGCTTCCTTATGTTTTCAGTGTGAGACAAGACTTGACATGAGATGAAACTGTCCCATTCTCCTCCTTAAAATTTTTTATTAAAAGTATCAGTCCTTCGTTTGAGCAACAGAGGATGGAAAACAAGATGGAGGGAATGTAAAAAAGGACAGAACAAAGTATAATCAGAAATAAAAGGAAAATAAATTGCTTTGTAATTTAACATTCCTGTATCACATGTATCCTACATCCTCCCCTTTTCATCCCAGCAGACTCACATAAGACTCATTCATCTACCTTATCAAGGTTATTGTCTTCACACAATAATTTTATGTGCTCCAATTTAAACGCATTTTATTATACACCCCAATTATAGTCTATTATTTTTATTACTAGCATTGCGTAGGAGTAATAGACCAAAATGCCATTATACAGACAACAGCAAAAATCACTGCTCCTGGAAACAATGTACATGTTCTTTTTAATGGGATATGTAAAATTTTATAATGAGAATCACTCTGAACAGCAGTGATTTCTGCAGTTGAAAGTACTGTATATGTCATCATTAAAAAACAATTTTTTTGTTCTAATCCTAAAACAGCAGGAAGAACAACAGGATCTTTAAAGCAAGATTAGTAAAGAATTAATATGTATATAGTTCATTTTAATTCAGTGATAACAAGCAACCTTTTTTTGTAAATCTAACAGATTGTTTTAATTCTAATTAATTTTTAGTGAATTTTTAGAGGAACAGGAAGAAAAAAAAAAAAGGGGAGGGAGTAACCCCATGTAAGAATGGATGAAACATCTTCCTGGTTACTACAAGTGTCCAACCATCCTCAGAAGAGAAGAAATAACAGCCATGCTTAAGAAGCAAAGTCTACTGACAGCAAAGAGACTCATTTTAACCAAGAAAAAAAGGTCTTATAGAAGAAGCTGCTAGAAAGAATAAAAAAGCATTATGAGAAAAAAAAAGTCACCTCCCAGCACCCATGCCATCTGAGATTCTGGAACAGTAGTAGAGGGAGCTTTAGCAGGATCCATCTTTAATAAAAGATAAAAGATGACATATAGAAGAGGAAGTTGTATACATGACAGCTGAGCTGTTTGTCATGTCCCCAGACTGTGTTATTTGGAACAACTAAGGATAATCCCTGCAGTGACAGCACTGAGGCAGAAATTCTTTATTTCACCCCCCCACACACTTGTCTGGTTTCTATGCCTTTAACTTCATAATTCAAGAAATTTATATCCTTTTCAGCCCAAACTGAGTCTGGTGATAAGTGCCCTCAGGTGTCCAGATGTTACACAGAAGGTGTCCAGAAATAGTCAAGAGGAAATTACCCAAGGCACATTCTTCTCTACCACTACAGTGAATATTGGGGGCAAAACACAGTCAACAGGATTTCTATAATGTGTCTTCTTAAATTCACACAAAAAATGTATTGAAGAAGCATGAAAGGTATAAAAGCTGCCTTCCTCACACAAGAAATAATGGAAAACTTAAATAGTGGTTATTTTTTTGTTGATTTTGTTTTTTTTTTTTAATAGATTTTTCCTACTCCCAGTAGTAATGCCTCTGGAGAAGAGGACAAATTTTCCCTGTGTTAGTTATAACTCTGTTCACAAATATTCTTCAAAGAGAGGAGGTTGATGGTCACACAGACAGCCATTTCTTGCTCTAAATTTCTTTCATCTCCAAGACAAATGAAATTCCTAAATAATTCACTTAGGGCTGATGGTAGCTGGAGAAACTGGCTCTCCACTCATTTAAAGCATAAGTACAAATAACCCCAGCAAGAGTAGGCCTGGGGGAGGGCTTTTTGTCCAACAGCACAACATCCAGGTCCAGCATTCATCACCATGTGTTCCTGCAGCACTTTACTAACATACAGTTCTTACCATGCAGATGACAGGTATCCTTAGTGGTATTCCTGCACAGTGGGTAATAAATCTCCACTCAGAGTATAAGGCTGGGTCATGCTGTATGACAACTTTACTTATTTTCATCACTGTAAGGCAGCTTGGCAATTATACAGAAAGTGTGTTGCCATGACAACAAAGGGAAACTGCAGCATCTAAAAAAAATTAAGATCGCAGAATTACTTAACATTTTATTCCCCAGTGATTTTGATATTCCAAGTTTAAATCTGAACCAAAAAAAAAAAAAAATCATAACAAATGGTATCTAGTTCATAAACAGTGCTTCCTACACCTTTTAAAAGTAATTGCTTCTTTACAAAGCATTTTATATTTTTATCTTTGTGGCATTACTGAGTACAGAGCTTAATAAAATATTCCTCTATCCTCTGTCCATTTTTTTTTTTTTTTTTTCCCCCCAACAAATACTACTCCATTATTAGTCAAATCAAATGCAGTAATTATCTCAGCACAGTGAATGCATACATCCCCTCACACCCCTCCCACACAAATGACTGCAGACAGCTCTGACAGCTCCTGCATTCTGGTAAAGCTGTGAAACAGTGCAAAAGGATATCTGAATCATTTTTTTTTTTTCTCCATAGGACTGGAAGAGCTAAGCTGTCTGGAATGTGAGAAGGGATAGAAAGGTACGAGAGGGACACAACCATCCAGTTCCCACTGACTCCAGTTAGAAAACATTGCTACTAGCTAACCTGCACCACTCCTCTTGGCTTTGCAGATAATTCAAAATTGAGGCTCAGCTGTTCAAAGATGACTGTCATCCAGGTCTGACCAGCTGCGCTCGTTATGAATATTTTATGTCACATGATTTATGCCCTTAATCCTTTTAGTGACATACATGGTGATCTGGAAGGCAATGGAGAATGAGCTGTCTTCCATGTCAATTTGCTACCACTGATCACATCACAGATCTGGGTCTTGTAATTTTTTAGCATAAACCATTGCTGGCATATCAATGCTATAAATAATGGCAATATAAGGAAGTATGCATATGATATTTGTGAATTTTTTTTTGTTTTAATTTTTACTTGTAGTATATCCCAGAATATTTATGAACAGAAGCATAAGGTAAAATACTTAGTATCTCACAAGCATGATCAAAGCATATAAAGGTAAAAGCTGTTTAGTGGCTTAAGAACATTCATTAAATCCCTCTTTAAATAGAAATTTTTATAAGCAAAGATAAACCAGGCACAATTTAGCGACATCTTTCTCACGAACAGAGTAGGCAGTCAGTAGGCAGTAGCTCAGCCTCAGCCCTTTTCAACTAAAATGAAACCACATGACACAGACACAAAGTGTTGAAGTACATTAATGCATAAGCAATCCTCTACACTAACATCAATACTCTGGGCTCAACATTTTTTCTTATTGTCCAACACTTAGTGTTACTATTAACAAACTTCTTTGAAGTCTGTTTGTGTGAAATATCCCATCCATCCACCTACATAGTTAAAAAAAAAAAAAAAAAAAAAAATCCACTGACTTCTGAAGACCAGAGTTTGAAAAACAAGTCTTGCTATTCAGTTTGCCTGATCCACATTTCACACTAATTAACCTATATCTTTCAATTAAAAGGAGATCTTGGTTCCATAACAAGCAGCACAATTATGATACCTATATTAATTTCTGGAGTAGGTGATAAAACCTCATCTCAAATTTAAATCTTTGTCAACACCACAAACCTGTGTGTTTAACAAATATTTAGAAATAGGAGCTACAAAAAAATGAACAAAGTGTACAAATGCACAGTGAACTTTCAGAACAGAAGGTAACAACCGTAGCCTGTTCAGAATTATCTGATGCCTCAGTGGGTACAATAAATATACAACATAAGAATTCTAAATAGAGTTTGAGACCAAGAATACAATGAGAAACACAACATCAGTAAACATTCAGAATTAAAACCAAGGGAATGCTTATTCTTTATCACAAATAGTGGCAGTATTGAACTAGAAGCAGAATACCAAGCACAGCAAAAAGCAGAAGTGGAAGAGAAAAGAGGTAACAAAAGGAGAGGTTTGACGTTGTCAGGGACTCTACTGATATGTCATCTGAAACAAGCCGAGAGCTGTGTAAACAAGTGGCAGCCAACAAGCGGAAAAAGATATCTGGCTATTAGGAAGTCAATTGCATTGAATAAAATTACCAAAAAGAAAAGATGACCACTTGATACCACTGGGGAAAATAAACAGCTCATGCCAATTAAGCTACTAGAATTATTGAGTGGAAAAAGCAGCAAGAGAGAAATTCTGAAGGGAAGATCCAGAAATAAATATTTCTGTTCATAGGTCAGGGTCCCATTCACGAGCTTCACATCATTTTCCATTACACCCATAAAACTGTATCTCTCTAGTGTGAGAAGCTAAGCAAGTTCAGTTCCCTGCATTGCCACATGCTTCTGGAGTAACATTTTTTTGTAAGGCACTAAGAAAATCTACTCCTCCCAGGAAGACAATATTTTGGAGAACCATGGAGTGGATTTCCATTGGGCTCTGTTGGTGATTCAGAGGCCTGTGCGATGCATGTGCATTCATACACTCACAATAAAAGCATTCCTGCCTATGAAATGAAGATTATGATCTTCTCTATTCTATAAAGCTGGGAACAGAAGAACGATATAATGCCAGAGAACTAGTAAGATATTAGTAATTTTCCTTATTTCCCCAGTTTAAAGTGCCATGGATATAGGCTGAAAAGAATGTACAGCCATCCCAACAGAAAACATACAGCTGAATTCAAACTTGGTGTAAACAAAAATACTCCAAATATCACAAAATTTCTTTTCCTCCTTTGTATTTCACACTTTTTCAATAGCTGCAAGCTATCAAAGCCTTTCACATCCTAAGTTATTTCTTAAGCCAAGCTATGCATTTTTAATGCTATTTTATCTTTCTCCATATGTCATTTCTTCTATTTCTGTTGCTTTTCTTCACCTGCAAGCTGATTACATATCTCCTAGTTCACTTTCCAGTAAAGCCTGATTCATCTGTAACCACGTAAGGACAGATTCCACGATGAAAATGTAGGCGAGATAGTTCAGAGGAGGAGAAATTCAGTTTCCCCTACAGACATTTTGCCAAAACATTCAACTTCTAGGAAAAAGCTCTCTAAATCCTGCGGAATTAGCATAATAAATAACACATTCCCTAAGGCCAAAATTGCACAGAGAGAAACCGACTGTTGGACATGTTTTCTTCTGTGCAATATTCCCTTGTGCACTTATTCCCTTCCAGAAATAATCTTGAGAGGGGTAAATTATACTTCATCACAACTAAAGCAACTACAGAATTATTTCACTTGTTTTAATCTTTCCTTGTGGGACTTTTTTCCCTACTCTTCTGACTCTAATCCAAAATTTTATTTATCATTTGCATTATTTTCTTGAAATTCATGGATAGACTTATCTTTTCCACTGACAAATCAAGGGACATTCTCCTACCTCATTTGACATACTGTTATTTTAAAACATGTAATAGTCTTGTCAGACTTCTTCCCTGCTTCTTGCCCCCCTACCCCCATTTTGTTTTTTGAAAAGTTGATATTCTTGTTGAATGCATGTGAATTAATTTGAGCACCTGAATCTATAGGATGAGATAAACCTCTGAAGTGAAATCCTAAGACATGACATTTGCAGCAGTTTTTGCAGCCTTTTTTTCTATTTCCTATTGCACACGTAATATAAAAGAACAATAGGAAAATCACTGTTGAAAAATAACTTCTCTAAAAATCATGATACTTCTCTCTTTAAGCCTCTTTTGTCCTTAGAGAGGCATTTTTCCTTACTATTCTACTTCTAGAAGTAGTTCAATATAAGAAATTCCTATGACTTTTCCCCCCACCCTTCCTTTTCATTACCAACATGCAAAACAGTTGAGCTAAATGTATTTGCTTCCATTTTTGGCCAAGTGACAGGGCCTGCAGAATCTTATCTGGGCTGCAGAGCTACTTCCTTTGCCATAGTCTGACACCCATATGCCACAGAGAGGCCATGGGTTTGGGGCATACCATCCCACAGCAGGCTGCAAGAGATAGAGGCGTGAAGGAAGGAGAGAAAGGAGAGTTAAACAGAGGCTCTTCATAAGTAACCCACAATGCATGCATTTTGTTATTTGTTTCACCTCAAACTGCACAGCGGGAAATCTTGATGGCATTTGTCCTGGGCTCTGCTGCTGCGAGTTTTTTCCTCACATACTCCCTACTTTCCTTCCACCCTCAAAATTATTTCCGTATGACCTTTCCTCTCTCTGACTTGCATGTGCACATACAATAACAATATTTCACAGGGAATCTCCACCTTTTTCAATTTTAGGTTCATAATTAACTCAATTTCTCGTTAAGTTTAAAGTTACTACAAAAGGAAAAAACTCAGTGCATGATAGCTTCCCACACAGTAGGAAATAAGACAGCAGGTCACCAAAACTCTCTAGAAGCATCCGCAAATAACAACAACGAACAGCAACAGCTATGCATTTAGGATTTAGAAAAGTTTGGAGTCGGCATTCATTTGGGATTTTCTCTTTGCATTTTTCTAAATTTTCTAAGTCTTCCTCCCTCAGAAGGAGTTGGGGAGAAGAACGGAAAACAAAATATTATGATATAATCATCCACAGAAGAAACCTTTTCACAGCTTCTGACGTTGTGCCTCCCACTTCTGCATCTAGCATTATCTTCCAAGGAAGCTTGCATTTGATTACCAAATATCATTCATGATCACTGTTATCCTGAAATAGTAAGCTCTGTGTTTCAAGGATCTGATCTTGGAATTATAAAAGTCAGAGCACACCACCGGATGCAGTGCAAATTTCCCCACATTGGAACAGCACAGTTGTGCAGGTTTGGATCACCCTCCCTCCTGCCAGAGACCATCTTCTCAAGACCCTTGCTTAGAGGCAAAGAGTTCTTTGTACGCCTGCAGTTTTCAATGGGCTCAAGGGCGAGAAGCTTATTCTCATGCTCCTGAATCACTTCACATATCTAAATTCTCCACTATTCAGTCTCACCATTATGCTGAGGGGTACATTGCTTCCTGCTAGCAATACACAGCAACGTAAGGGGAGACATGGAAAGTGAGGATAACCTATTCTACTTGTAGAGATGTTTCTGAATATGGCATGTCTCTAGGCACAGCAGTCAGATTACACATACCTCTCCTGTGTCTGTCTTCTTCTGTGACTGAATACAACAAATGGATTTCAGATAATGCTCACTCTCTTTTCTTAAGATTATGTTCTCATTTCTACATTCATTTAAAAAATAGGTCCCTAGCTTACTCAATTCTGTGGCATACACATTTCTCAAACTAAAAATAAGGTCAATCAAGGTCGTAATTCCTAATGGAGACTATTCTAAAATTATGTAGCCCAGTTGTTTCTTTTTTTTTCTTTTTTCTTTTTTTTTTTTTCTTTTTCTTTTTTTTTAATCAAATGTAGGACAAGAGTAAAGAGTACTTGAATTGACACATTAATATAGGGAGACTAGGTGATGTTGGAATCAGAGTTAGAATCAGATGCATAAAAGCATACTGCTGTAGCTATATACAGTGTGAAGTAAGAACATACTTAAATGGCTTAAGTTGATTTCTTCATTGGGTTATTCCCAAAGATACACATTGCATTTCCATACATAGACACAACACAAGACGTAAGGGAGGGATGACAGACAGTACTGATAAGGAAAGAAGACTTTGGATCCTGAAATCCAAAATGACAATTATATTAAGATCTGAGGCAGTTCATACTTACAGTTGCCAATAAGTCTTTAATTTTATATGCCTAGAGCAAAGAAATCATTAATTATGCTAATATATTTGAAAGAAAAATAGTTACTGTATCAGTGTTGAACTTGATACGTGTAAGAAACAAGTTGCTTTGGAACATGAACCCATTCCCATAGAAAAATCAAGGACATAAGTTGCAATACTTTGTTTCCCAGAACTTTCGGTACTATCTGAAGAATTTAGACACCAAACTCCTGCACTTTTGTTGGTTTCATAACAACAGATACATTGGAAAAAAATTTAATATACAAGAATTCTGAAACAAACTTAAATTAAGATTACAAACTGTATATGTGGTCATTTCAAATGCAAGCATACATTTAATCAAGCTGCAACACTGACACTGATTAGCAAAAGCATTATTCAAGACTGCCAATCCTAAAAATGCCAGTTACAAAACAATGTCATTTGCCACCTGTATTATAGTCTTTTAATAAATTTAACTGATTCAGAGTCACTGATGCTTTCCAAATTTCTCTGCATATCAAATGTGCAACTAAAACTTCCCCATATCTTTGGATACATTAAGTACTATAAGATTTTTATCATCAAGTATTAGTTGTGCAGTGCCAAGCCTCCTAACAAACAACAACATGAAGCATATTTTTCTGCCACGGGCTTAAAAGATTACCTCAAGAATATTAATTCCCACTCCAGCATATCATTTTCACATGTGTAGTAATTCAAGTCACCAACAGAAGAAATACATTTGACAGAAAAGAGTCAGTCCTGTTGTCAGTATTACGCTCTCTCTAGTTCCCACAATCTTTTCTTTGGCCAGAGATCAAAATATTTTCTGTCAAAAGCTAAGAAATATTTCTTTCTTTTGGAGTTCTCACTCAAATATCAAAATACATTGTCTAGAATCCATTCTCACTAAATTAAAATTAATATGGTTTCATATACTAACAAGATGAGGGAAAATGGCTTTAGAGTAGAAGAGGGTAGATTTAGACTAGATATGTGAAAGAAATTCTTTACTAGATATGTGAGGGTGGTGAGACACTGCTTTGCTCAGAGAGGTTGATGATGCTCTCACTGTGGAAGTGTTCAAGACCAGGCTGGACAGGGCTTTGAGCAAACTGGTCCAGTGGGAGGTGTTCCTGGCTGTAGCAGAGGGTCAGAACTAGATGATCTTAAATGTCTCTTCCAGCCCAAACAACTCCATTATTCTATGAAATCCAAACCTTGAAGTAAATTGCTAAGATGTATTCCAGCCCTGGAAGTACTCTTTGATTGCACCCTAATTTGAATTCCTTCCTCTTTCTTTACCCTCTTGAAGTTTCCCTTTCTCCTTTGCTCACTAGCACTGCACCCACTGCAACCTTCGTGGTAACCTGTTGCTCCATTTATGAAAGACACTTTAATTTTATGTTGGTACAGCTAGGAGTAATGATGCCCCAGCATGAGAGTTACAGAAATATTTAGTGAGCACAGCCTTCTGGAGCTACTCGGCACCTCAGAATTTGTATGCAGTGTTTTCCTCTTGCAGCTTTCTGACATGGAGAAAGTTACAACTAGGAATTTTTATTTTTTATTTTTTTAAATAAATGTTAAGCCAAAGCCCTTTATCATCTGCCAAGCAAAATAAGCAAAAACATTGGTAACAACTCTAATTGGACCCACATGAAGTAGTTTAAGGGAGTTAACCTATCTCTAATATCCATAGAAGCTTATCTACAGGCAATATAAATATATGTGGGTATATATATATACCTATATATATATATAGGCAATAAGCTTTTAAGCTTCAGGAGTACTTCATCTGTAGAATTTGTTTTGAGTTTATCTTTCTCCACATAAAAAAAAAAAAATTTCTTTTATTACCTGTTTAGACCCCTCCAAGGCATTTTTCCGCTTTCTAACCAGATTTCACTGGCAAGTCATCCTCAGCGTGGTGGTGGGTGTATTATCCTTGTAGCAGACTTCCTTGTATTTTTATTCCTTTGAGGTCATCTGCAACAGCTTTTAGCATCCAAATGAGATACAAAAAAAAAAAAAAAAAAAAAAAAAAAGACACCGTTTTGGATTAAGATCTTCAAGTTGTTTCTGAAATTAGTGGGAGCTTCTCTCTGTTCCAAAATCTGGATATATTTCCACACAGTCCCTGACAGAATCATGAGTTAGTTACTAAGTTGATATAATAGATCTAAGAGATTAAAACTAACATGCTAATTTATTCAGATAAAATCCTATGGAAACATTAAATTATCAAAACTATTACATGCTTTGGAAAATACAAAGTTATTTAAGGCAAACTGTATATTTTTCTATTACAGAATTCTATTAAGAAATAGATGGATTCTTTTTTCTTTACAATAAGCCTCATGCTAAAAATCCTTGCTTTCCACCATTCAATTTGTCCCCCCTGTTTATGTGCCACAGCACCAATCCTCCTCTCAGCGAGGCATGCTAGTCTCAGCACAAATTGACAAATTGCTTCACCAAGCAGCAGTACACATATCTCTGGTAGAATTTGGTACCCAGTGCACAGTTTTCAGCTGTTCTATGGACAAATCAATACAAGACACCTCTAAATTTGCTCTTTCCAGCGGTATAACATATCAAGATTCAGAATTGATTAAAAACATTAATCACAGAAAAACTTCATAGGTCTTTCATGAACTCTAGTACTATATTACTAGCGCATTGGCAAAAATCTCTGACTTCCTGAAAAACATTATCCTCACTCAATCACAAACCAAACTAACCTTAAAAGTCTATATTTTTTGCATGACTTACTTCACCACAGCTGTGCCCCAGCTACATTACTGCTCCATGTATAGCCAGACAGCTGTACAATTGCGCAGTCAGCAACAAGAAGTCTTTTAATCCCAACATGCTATAATGGCTGTTGTAAGATGTAGCAAACTATTCAGTGGTGATTAAAATACTGAGTGGGTGTGGCTGCTTACTGGTTAATGATGGCCAAGAGTAATAATTTCCTGCCCTTGAAAGAGATGAATTTTTTAGGACTTTCATTGTCACACTACCTCATCCCAGTTTACAGCACACAGCATGGCAAGACACAAAAATAATGTAACTGGGCTGAATTCCACAGGCCTTTGTCAGGCAAAGTCCTCACTTTATGTATATTTTATAGTTTGGTGTTTTTTTGTGTTCTTATTTTTTTCCACTCTATAACTCTTTTACTTGAAACGAATCATCTCAAGGATGCATAAACTGAGTTAGAAACCATTTACAGTCAAGGCTGAAATAGTCTTTATCTCATTAGAAGTTGCTGTTATGCCCTATGAGAGAGAGAAATCTTGCATACTAAACAATGTAAGAATATTAACACAAAAACGAGAATTGTTTTATTGAATCTTACCTTCATGTTTCCCAAATTCAGTCAGATTCATGTTGTCAGTTTAATGTATTTTAAATTTGGATTTCTCTTATGGTGCTTGAAAGCAGAGAAGATGAGTAGAAATTCCACAGAATCACAGAATAGTAGGGATTGGAAAGGATCTCTGGAGATTATCCAGTTCAACACCAGTACATCAGGAAAAGCATCCAGGTGTGTCTTGAATATTTCCAGGAGATCCACAACCTCTCTTATCAGCTTGTTGAAGCGCTCTGTCACCCTCAAAGTAAGGAAGTTTTTCCTGAGGTTTGTATGAAACTTCCCATGTTCCAGTTTGCTCCTGTTGCCCGTTGTCCTGTTACTGGGCATTACTGCAAAGAGGCTGGCCTCATCTGACACCTGCCCTTTAGATTTTATAAGATATTTTCCTCCTGGTTCACTAGCCTCAAATGTCTCAGCCTTCCCCCATGAGGCAGATGGCTCCAGAGCCCTATTCATCTCTGTAGCCGTCTGACAGACTCTCCCTAGAAGTTCCCTGTTTGTTTTGAGCTAGGGAGCCCACAACTAGACACATTAGATGTGGCCTCACTAGGGCAGAGTAGATAAATAGGATGACCTCCCACCACCTGCTGACCTTGTTCTTTTTGATGCATCTCAGGATACCATTGGCCTTCTTGGCCACCAGGAAATACTGCTGGCTCACGACTAACCTGTTGGCCACAAGAACAACCAGGTCCTTCTCTGCAGAACTCCCTTCCAGAAGCTCAGCCCCTAACCTGTACTGATGCATGCAGTTAATTCTTCCTTAGTGTAGTATTCTGCACTTGTCCTTGCTTCACAACATTAGGTTCCTCTCTGCCCAACTCTCCAGACTATGTAGATCACATTGAATGGCAGCACACCTAGTGTCAGCCACTTCTCCCAGCTTTGGATCATCAGCAAACCTGCTGAGGGTGGACTCTTTCCCTTCATCCAGGTCATCATTGAAGAAGTTAAACTTCACTGAAGACTGTGCCTAGCGCCAATCCCAGAGTACACCAATATAGGCCTCCAACTAGACTGCATCACTGATAATAACTCCTTGAGTTCTGCTGATCAGCCAGTTCTCAATCCATCTCACTGTCCACTCATCTATGCCACACTTCCTTAAGCTTACCTACAGGGATGTTATGGGAGACAGGATCAAAAGCCTTGCTGAAGTCAAGATACACAACAACTACTCTCCCCCCAACTACCCAGCTGGGTAGATTTCTAACATTTTCTTTAACACTAAATGTTAATGCAAGGAATACAGGGTAAACTTCTAAAGGAGCTCAAAAAAGCAAAGCTCTGATCTCCCCAGCATCCTTCAGTTTCACAGCAGTGACCATTTTGTCAAAGATTAGGCTTTCTTAGAAGTAAGTTGGTTTAGCACAGTCAGCATTACTCAGCAATAACCCAAGAACAAGATCCATGCTGTAATGGGTATTGCATCAGGACTGCAACAGATTCCTGGTTTTAACATTACCAAAACAGTTCTGGCACCAGACCCCATGGCAGTATTCTTCCATCAGCCTTGCAGGCAGTACAGACACAGCAGAGGGCAGGGCTGCCATCACAATATATTTTAGACTCTCAGACTCAAATAAATTAGGAATTTGTTTTTTGATGATTAACTACTCTTGATCAGTGATCCAAGAATATATACATGTATCAGTCAACTAGAATTTATGTTGTCAAGCAGTTATACTTGGCCATACCTAAATTGAAATGTACTTGAATTGAGCATGCGAGGTAAAGTATGCTTGTATTCTTGGCAGACTAACTTTTACAACACAATCACATCATTTAAAGATCAGTAGCATAATTTAATATATCAAATACCATCTTCAACAGAAAAAAAAAAAAAAATCATAACTTTTGCAGGTATCAGTGAATAGCGAAAGAAAGGAGAAATAATGTATTTTTATATATTTTAAGATGGCAAGCACATTTTTTTGCATGCATTTGTTTCCAGTTAGAATAAGATGTCTCAAGCAGTACTTGATGTGACATTATTCTGATAACTTTCTATCCTGTGTTAGATAAAATACATAAATACTCTTGGAGTGTTTTCACACATTCAAGATGTAGCAATTTTTACAAAACTAACAAGACTATATAGTTTCTCTTTATTAGATTTAAAAAGGAAGAAACTAAAGGAAAAAAGGAAAAACATGATTCATGTTCTGTACTCTTGCATCAGATGACAGGTTCTGCTGCATTTTCTCATCTCTCAGGCAATAAATATTTTCTGTGCCTTCCCACACACATTCATCAGCTACGTAAAACCTGAACTCTTAGGATCAAAGAAGAAATAATACTGAACCATCTACAAGATGTCAAGAAACCAAATGAATTTCTTTCAAGAAATCTTAGTGAGCTTTTTGGCTCCCTAAGAATATAACAAGTGTATTGGAATGAATGCCCCCGGGTAGCAAATTTTCTTACCACAGACAGTCTGGATGTCTACGTAGGTATGGAAACTAACAAAGAAGTAACAAAATAAGGTAAAGAACAGACAACTAATTAAATGAATAAACAAAAGAGAGAAAATTCCCAATTTCATACCAAGTTCACAAAGCTTGAGCAAAGATGAAGCTACTACATTTCCTATATGGAGCAGTGTTCAGGTTACTGCTGATGTACAGCACGCTGAACAATGAAATGTACTTCATGTGAAAGTCAAAGATTTTGTACAAGTAAATCTAGAGCTTCAGGGATGAGTGTATTTTCAAAAATTGGATACATACTGTCATGGACTACTGTAATTTCCTACAGACACACATATACAGAGCCCTAGCACTTGGCTTAGTTTTTCTTACATGAATTTCTCTAGATCTTTCTAGGCAATAAGCTGAAAAGTGAACCAAGAGATTCGGTTCTGCTTAGTGCTCAGAACTCTAATCATGAAATACATGCTGAATGCACTACGTTTTTAAGCTGTTGATCTTCAGAAAAAGAGGAAAATATAATTCATAAAAATGCAGATTTCAAACCGAAACACCACTAACCGTAAAATCTACACTTACTTCATAGAAGCTGTAGCAAAAGAAAGGTTTTTATAAAATACTTTGCCTCCTTTTCAAGGTTTGAAAAACTCAAGCAGTATTCTACATTCAGTACTACTCCTGAAGCACTGAGTTACACTCACGTAAAAGAATCAGGGTCTTTGACACTGAAGATTTCTAACTGGATTTTGATGGAGGTGGGAGCAGAAAAAAAGGGAATATTTTCTGTCTTGAAGGCACATTGGAGATTGGGATAACATTCTCAGCAACTATTTTTCTTCATGCTCAGGTCACAGGCGTTACTGAACATTGCAGGTTTTTGTGCTGCTGATTTGTTTCTTTGATTTTAAACATTAACTACTTAATTTTTTTAAATAACCATGTGCGTTTGTAGCTGAAAAGATGTACTCTAGAATAAGAAATATACTCCTGAGCTCTTTTAGAAAGTCTATGTATATGCTGTCAAAACCAATAAGTTTAAAAATGCCTAGTGATAATAATGCTTCACAGTTTTCTTTACTGCAATTGGTAATCTACCTATCACAGCAAGTATGCTGGCCTACATCAAAATAGCATAAGTTACTGAATATTTTTCCTATGTACTATTATTTACAATCAATGATTAATAATGGTTATAAATCTGTTGAAGGCTTTTTTATTCCTCAGATGAATTAGAGAACCTTTGGGTGGCCTTTAATTATGTTATTTTATTAATTGATTATTTCTCTGAACAAATTCATTGGCCATCTACACATTTAGCATTAACTATATGGACCATTGCATTAATCATTTGCTTCCCATCCTTTATATTTACGTATTTAAATATATAATAGAAAAATAACACAGCACAACTCATTTAAAGGATTTATTGAAATGGATTGTTACCCAGTATCACTTTCCTTTCCCCATTCCATTTGCACGTATCGTGATATTCTTTTACATATAATGTAAATCAGTCCTTTAAAAATTCACATCTTTTTTAAGGGCCCAAGTCAATAACCTAGAAAAACCTGGAAAACTAGTCTGAGCCCATGAGTGTCACCACGGACACTTCACAGCTCTTGGACTACTTCATACCAGACCCTACAAGAAGAGCATATATTCCTTAACTTGGATTTTCCCTGTTTTTGTGAGACAAAAAAAACAAAAAAAAACCCAAACAACCCCCAAACAACCCCCAAACAACCCCCAAACAACCCCCAAACAACCCCCAAACAACCCCCAAACAACCCCCAAACAACCCCCAAACAACCCCCAAACAACCCCCAAACAACCCCCAAACAACCCCCAAACAACCCCCAAACAACAAAAAGCAACAAAAAGCAACAAAAAGCAACAAAAAGCAACAAAAAGCAACAAAAAGCAACAAAAAGCAACAAAAAGCAACAAAAAGCAACAAAAAGCAACAAAAAGCAACAAAAAGCAACAAAAAGCAACAAAAAGCAACAAAAAGCAACAAAAAGCAACAAAAAGCAACAAAAAGCAACAAAAAGCAACAAAAAGCAACAAAAAGCAACAAAAAGCAACAAAAAGCAACAAAAAGCAACAGCATCTCCTGGATCAAAATAAGAGTGGCCTAAATCAGCATCAGACAATCATCAGAAATCATTTCACCTCAGTATTTCACAACTAGGAAGGATACCAGTAGCACAGAACAATTGCATGTTTCACCTAAAATTCACCAGCAAAGCCTCTGGTACTGATGTTTTGCTAATCTATGTAACGCACCATCTTACTGTAAGCATGACTGTAAGAAATGAATAAAGTATTCATAAAGTTAATCTTTGTAGTCAGAAAGAATATAAAGAGCAATTCTCATAGTTTCCTCTCAGACTTTCAAACTACTTAATGAGTCCTGTGTGACAGGCATATCAACTTCAAATACACTGAGATATATCTGACATTCACTTATAAAGAAATGATATTCCATCAAGGAAACTATCAGCATAAGTAGCTGCAAAAAAGTTTAAAAAAAAACTTCGTATTATCCTCAGTAGAGGATTATTTGGCTGCCTAACATTGCTGTACTCAGTTTTTGTACTTGATCTTACTTCTATCTTCTAAAGTCAAGTCTCAACAAAAGGATGTATCATTGTATAGAAAAACTTCAATTTTAGGGCCTGTAATGAAGAAATTTGTGAAAAAAATTTATTGCAAAACCGTAGTATGCAATAAGGAGGCAAGTTATCTAGCTGCTCAACTCACATCAGGTACAAATGCCACACCTACCTGGGGTTAATGCCTGTAACTCTTATCTGAGACACTCATATTTGTATCTTCCTGTCAGTGCTGTTCTACAGCAAGAATTTATTTCTAATGTGATACTTACATGGCATATAAGGCTACCTGACCTAGCACTGACATTTGGAGAAAAAAAATAAAAATAAAAATAAAAACATCAAAACTCTAAGCTGAACAGAAAGCAGATCATGAAAGATACATGCAAAAAAAAAAAAAAAAGTAGAAACAACAAATTTGTAGGTAAAAGCTTCATTTTTTCTTATAAGATGGTATTTAATTGTATAAATCAATTAACTTTTTGGTTCACATAAGAAGTGCTTCATAAAAAAAAAAAAAAAAAAAGTATTTGTTAGTGGCTGAACAACTTCATTCATTCAGGAAATAGCCTTCACCTCGATTTTAAACTGTCCACAAGCAATGAAATGAGAAAACTAAAAGTATCCACTTTTATGACAAAAATGTACCATCCACATGAATCCACATCAATGACTGTGGACTGTGAAAAACTTATTACTAACTTAAAATAATTCAGACATACTCTTTAGGACATTTATATCACACACTTCATTCTACATATTTGATCTGGAGCAAGAACCATGCCTGTGTACACATAAATTAAGCAATAAACTCTCCTGCTTAAATAACAGTGTAGCACACACGTGCTACACACATACAGTTTGCTTTGCTGAGTTAAATTCTTATCTTTTGATTGTCATGTTTGACAACATCCATTCTTTTGTATTCTGTATACACAGTAAACAGTAACCAGGGACTCAGTCTTAAATACATAATGTATTATTTCCTAGAAGCATATAATCAGTAGACGCTGACATTGTACTAGAAGTGATTATTCATAAAATTCCTGTTTTTATCTTGGTATTTTCTTTACATTCTGTTGTGAGTAACTTTCCAACTAATTTCATGGGTGTAACTCCCAAAGGGCAGTTTTTCCATGTGTTTAGATTTTGATAATTTTATTTCACTGAGAAAGCCTACATATTAATTTATTTAATTCGTTATCTGCTTTCTTCTAAAGGAACCAAAAGGGAGTCCACACTTAGCTGTAAATATAAGTATATTCTTTCTAAAAGAACTCAAATGATTTTGGAAGGAACTTCTGTAGGTTTTACATTGCTTGACATCCTGGTTCTAAACAAGTTTATTTCTGAATAAACAGATGTACAAAGTGTGGTGCCATGATTCACAGATTCAAGAGTTTGACATTACTTCTAAGAGGGAGAACAAGCACTTATTTTGTTCAGAGCAAAATGAAATGTTATTTGTCTGCTCCCCATTCCATCTTATGGGCACTGTGAAAGAGAGAGAAGAAGAAAAGCCTCTTCATTCTGATTATTAGAAGCGTTTCCTAAGAAAAATGTGGATTAAGAACACTTCAAAGGTGAAAATAATTACACCTTCACTGCATTAGCAGCATCAAATGCGCATTTTTATGGCCTGCCCTCTTCTTCCTGCACTGACTTCAGATAAATGTCATAAGATATCAAGTTGTTTCATCTGGAATATTCTGTCACACACTGCTGATCATCCCCTTCATGTGTTACAGGTTACGCAAGATAAAGTCATTAGTATGTGCTAGCTACTTAGAAACTGTAAAGATAAATGAAGATCAAATGACCAAGAAGAGTAGTGTCAAATACTACTGCTATGATATAAAACACCTCCAAGAAGTTTCTGTAAATTCAGCAGAAAGAATAGTAGGACTGTACAACTTCACTTGATTCTGTGCACTAGAAATACTGTTTTCTATTGCATACCTTAAAGCAAACATCCATTTGCAAAAGATTTGTTTAACCATTTAGAATTGATCAAATAATACTAACTAATAACTGGTAATATTGATAGTTATGAAAAGAAAGAGAAAGAAAAAACCTAACTTGTTTAGAATAGTGTCAGTGACATCACAGACCTTTCAGAGTTGAGGGACACAGTCTACTCTCTGACAAATCTGTTGTAATAGATAGCTTAATATGTTGTAATAGATATACTTTTTATATAAGGATATTCACTTATTTCAAATCAGAATTTCTACTTTCGCGAGTCAGATACTGAACATCTCTTATCACAGTTTGTTCTCACTGTTACAGATAGACAGTTCAACCCTTAAATTTCACTCTGATAATTTAAATAGCCTGACCTGCTTCTATAACACACTGAAAGCCTACTTTTCACTCTTTCACTGTTTCTGCATTGAGTCATTTCCAATATTATTTATTTTGTAAATTAAAGACTTTAGAACTGAACACTGACTTCCTTCAGTGATCTCACCAATACCGAATGAGGAGGGAATGTAGACATTAGCAAAAACATTGTGCTGGCATCACACATGATCATCTTGACATTGCTCTTCAAACTGAAATGCAGATTGCCAGTGCAAGATGTACCATGCAGAAAAAAAGGGGGGGAAAAAAAAAAAAGCATTCTTACTGTGCTACCCTCTCCCTGTGTCCTGAATCTCTCCCAGCAAAATCTTCACATACTGTTGCGCTTGATAAAGGGGTTCCCAGTCCTTTAAGTGGTCACTCACATCCCCTACAGCACATTTCATACATGCACTCTTTCCCACTTCCATTATTCTTCTCATCTTTCCAGAAAAATTTAATATTCAGGAAGGCAGTTAGTGGAGATCAAAATGAAATGATCCAAGAACTAATCTCTTCTCCCTCCATTACTATACAGCTGCCCACTTGCTCTACCTGGTTAGAATCAAAGGGGCTCAACTGAAATGAATACTCCACTTGAATGAGAAGCTATGAAAATTTCTGAGGCCAGATGGGAGGGGTGACATTGTGATCAGAGAATGGGAGGCAGGTGGTCAAGGGTGACTTAATGCTGTCTGGGCTGACAAAGCCACAAAGAAAGGAGATACATCAGAAGCACTTTGCTCATTTTACCTGGTTAGATGTAGCCTAGCAGACAGGACTTCTTGTGCCTCAATGCCAGGTTTGGTGCAAGAGAGTGGGCCAAGTCAGCAGCAGCAAGATTTTGTGGGTGGTAAAAGCAGGTGTGAGGGCACCCAGCAAATGAGCACCTGAGGGGTCCACAACCTGAAAAATCCATATCTTTCTAAATTCACAAAAAAGCTTTATTTTTAAAATGAAAGCTCAAGTCAAAACCTAAGTCGCATCCGTAACCTTATCTTTGCTCTCCTAGGAGAGACAGAACCATATAGTTATAGAATCAAGGTTGAAAAAGACCTCTAAGATCCTCTAGTACAACCATCAGCCCATCATCACCATGCCCACTAGACCATGTCCTTCAGTGTCACATATACTACCTACTGAGATTGTGACTCCACCACTTCCCTGGGAGATCTATTCCAATACTTACCACTCTCTCTGAGAAATAATTTTTCCTAATACCTGCCCAAAACCTCCCCCAGAACAATTTAAAAGCCATTACTTCTCATCCTATCAATGTTACTTGGGAAAACAAACTTACCTCCACCTTGACAAAACTCCTTTCGTTAGTGGTGGAGACTAAAGATGCAGCATCTGTGACCTGAGTGAAAAACAGCCTCTGCTCTTGTTGGCTGGAGACACCTGTGATGATGCTTAAGAAGTCTGTAGAAGAGAGCCTCTCTTCTCAGCACCCCAACTTTATTTTTCCAGCAGTTGTCACTGTATATATAGGTAACAGGACAAGATTCATCTGCTGAAGTGATCACAGACTGAGGGATAATACAATGCTACTGAAAAATCAGGAGAACAGATGCTAATGCTTTTATTAACTGTAATTTTGTAGAAATAAAATATAGATTTTTTTAAAAAAAGAACTTTTCCTATGTGCATTCTCTGTTGATAATAAATAGAATATGATAACAATCTGTGCAATAGCCAGTACATCTCTACCCTAACAATCTGCATATTAGGAATTAAATGACATTAACATTCTCCTTCTCCAGATGCACACTACTCCAGCTACTGAGGATATTTTAATTACTTATAATTAAAAAATACTGAAAAAATATCTGCTAGAGAGATAACTGTACTTAGCTGAACTACACAGACAGCTTTTTAGGTTTTTTTTTAAAGCTAGAATCTTGCACGTTAGTGATTGTATATTATCTTGATAGTTTTACTATTTTCACATGGATATTAACTTAATATCAAGAAATTCACCTATCATATTTAAATGTCTTTCACAGAAAGCATAACAAGGTTCAAAAATTGTTGATTCTTCCTAATACAAAGGAGACAACAGCTTTTAGACAGTTCATGAAATGTAAGGATAAGTTTCAAAAACCTCCTGCAATCAGTATATTTCTGTGTATAGAAGTGACTTCTGTGAAGTCATTGTATGAAACAAAAGCTATATGAAAAAGAAAAAGAAATTTGACATCAACTCAGGGAAATAAACCCTAACCATTCACAGAAGCGTTTGCAGAGAAAATGTGGCATGCACATTCTTAAAGTGGTAGGTGTATTTTAACCCCTATCTACTGATATGAATATATAATATTAAATACCTCTGGTCCCATGGCCCCTCCCACTTCCTGGAAACATCCTGTGCACCAATAGTGGTCAGGGACATTTCAGACCCTGGAGTGACTCTACAAGTTCCAGATAAGCTCATGGAAGTCCATTCACAAATTGGTGCCTGTTACTTGCTCAGTATTGAGCCTGGCTGGTCCATTTCTCCTACACAAAATACTCCTTATTTGCTCCAGCTGAGCTTTTAACAATCTTCTTTCAAACTGTATAACAACCATTGCTTCACAAGCTCTATGATCTCTGTATCATTTATTTTATTACAGTTTACTATGAATTTCTGTCTATGAATTCTGTCAAAAGCCCCAGACTTGCCTTTACTTTCTCTGCACCTCAGGAGTGTCTGAAGTTAACCTATAGTCTTAACCTGGTTAAGATGAGGTCTTACTCATCCTTCATATTCAGTTCATTTGTTTATCCAATTAATAAAGATAATCACTTCATTACCTCTTTAAATGAAGCTTAAGAATAGTGTTAACAGTATTACCCAACAAATTTGCACCAGGATTAGTGGCTGAAAGCCACAAGACAGCCTGACTCAGCCTGTCCTTTTCGCAGGTTTATCAATAGATGGCAGCAAGAAGCTCCTTCTTTCTGAGTGTCAGGGAGGAAAAACACAGCCTCATAAGCACACAGGACCAGGAAAGTTCAAATTTGCAATGTTAACAGCTGCTATTATGATTTGTTCAGCAAGGATTCTGTGTACCACACAGCAACAGGGGGTTGACCCTTTAGTAAAACATACCAACACATTTGAAGAATGCATCAACAACAGGAATTAAAATACAATTTCCACTCAAGTTTATTCATACTTAAATTGGTACGGGATAAAATCCTAGAAACAAGTGTAACAAGCGCTGAAAGTGGAAGCCAAACCAGGTCAGGACATCATCTCCACCAGAACAATGATGATTTTAACTGTGGACAAGGAGACCTTAACAACAACTTGATACACAATTTGATCTCCCTGTGTTTTTAGACAGGAGGCACACAACAGAATCCGGATTCATATTAAAAAAACACCTCTTTTCCAGTGAGGATAATTCTTTCAATATTGTTGAAATATTACTCTATCCCTCCCTCTTGAGCACCAACATTTTTCCTGGACCAAGCTTTCAAATCTGTTAAATCTCCTACTCAGAATTTCCCCCTTTTATTCCTTTTCTGTTCTCAGAGAAATCTCCTTAGTCCCAAATAGACTTTCTACACAGCACACACATGCAACCTTTTCCCCCTCCCTCTGAATTCCTCCTGCTCTTGCAGTGAGAAGTCTTCACACCAACAAATCTCTTTCCAGTCCTACACAATATGAACTCACTGGCTTCCACAGGTTATTAGAATCATGCAAGTGAAGCATTGACCTCCAAGCACTCACACAAAATAGGACTGAGTACGATTGAACCCTACTACAGCCAAAGGAAACGAGATGCTGTGTCAGAATTGCTTGGGACAAAATTTATGCTATGTTTAGATGTGTCTATTCGTAAGTATAAATACTTGAGCTTTGAAACTATTAAAGCAGAGTATTAGAATTTATGATACAGACGATATTTCAACATAAGTTCCTGAAAAGAAAGCATCCAATGAAAAACTGTATTTGAAACAATTCAGCCAAAAGTCTATAAATATCTTAAATTGTTCAGTGTTTATAATAAAATGGTTCAGATCATCACCTGCAAGGTCTTTTGTTTCCTGCATCATGCTACATATATTTAAGTAATTAAAAAGGAAAGAATATTGGGTATTACTTTCTGAGGAAGGATTTTATGGTGAAGGCTGGTGAATCGCTGGTTGTATTGGTGAGGCTGAGTGCCTCAACATACCTTCAGGCTCTCCCAGGTTCAAGAAAATAATTCATTTGAGGAAATCCAGCCTTTACCACACAATATTTTTAATCTTCCAGTTTTGTGGGCTCTTATGACTTTGTAGCCCACAGTCAGTTCCGCAAAAATATGTTAGGTATTTTAAGCCTAACCAAATAGATAAATCAACTTGTCTTTAAATTTAAGACAGAGTCTATGTGAAATCTGTTTTTTACCTGCAGACTCTTACTTCTAGTTCTTCACCTGAAAGCCAAACCCTTGGATTTACCACAAGAATTTTTTCTTCTTTTCACCATTGGCAGACCCACAAGCACAACAGACATTTATACAGGCATCTCAAAGCACAGTAAGAAAATTCAAGATGAGAAGCCCTTTCTGCTATGCTAAAAGAGGTAGAGCACAGTCACAAGCCTAGGTAAAAATGGTTTCCCTGGGATGGTGAAAGCCACCATCCCACCTGCAAAGTTCAGATAACTGGAATAGCCCAAGGTTTCAAGCAGAGGTAAGAGCCTTGTGCTTTCTAGTGTATTCTCCTCTTCTAGGCCATAGGGATTACTGCATAGATATTTGGTTGAGGAGACAGGGACTTTTTCTAATTTTTGGTACACTATTTTATCTCAACTGAAAGATGTGCAGAGGAGAGAAGTAACACCCACACTTTCAGCCAGAGGGTGGCCATAGATCTATTTCTGCCACACTGGAATCTGCATCTCCTCCTGTCAGGATTATTTGCACACAGCCAGAGTACAGCCATCTCCTTGCTCTGTGGCAGCATCACTCACTAGGTGCATTTCCTCAGTATACCCAAGCCAAAGTTGTTCAGCTGTGCTACATCAAGCCAAGCTGAACTACTACGTTGATGTTTACAGAATGGCTATTATAATGTCTTCAGGACATCAACAGTGCTCTACTAGAGCTGTTTCTCTCCAGTACACTCATTGGGTAGGTTTGGAGCTCAGACAGCTTTTGACATCATATGCCTTTACCATGCTTTTCTCCTGTAGCAGTTCCTCACTTATCCAATAAAAACACCGGCAGTTACTGCACACAGATTGTACATCTTAAGGGTAAGAAGTATGCCACCTAAAATATTACAGGAAAAAAAGGAATTAAGTCATCCTACACACAAAAAGCACCCACAAGTTTTTATTTTTAATGGAAAAGGAAAGGTGACTAGCAATTATCTCCCACAGTGAATTTCTAAATCTCAGATATTTTTAATGACCTTGAAGATGGATAGTTTTGGATTACCCTTAAAAGACATTTGAAAATGAGCAACTGTCCAGTCCTTTTTGTGACAGCAGGAAAAAAAAAAAAAAAAAGCAAGGAAAAACCATTTTTTTCCTGAAAGATGGAGAAAAGGAAAGGTTATTTCTTGAATTAATTTACTGTTCGGGAATAAAATCCAGCATCTACAACATGCAATAAAAAGTGGTCAAAAGGTTTGTATCAGCCCTGAATTACCATAAACAACAATTATACATCTCTTTCAAAACACAATATAACAGAAAGTGAACATAGTATTAAAGCAAAACAAATTATAAAGCTTCATAAAGAATTCTATGCAAATAGAGATGGCAATTTTTTCCTTCAAACAATAGAAAGAACAATGGCAGACAAAGCATTTTGAAGGAATTTTTCTAATTGACATTTCATAATTAAGTATTAAGCTATCTAGTATTTGAACTATCACATTTTCCCAGTGTTGCAGAACAAAAGGCAACTTCTGTAATAACCAAATATACATTTGTAATAATGCAATACATTCTAATAATTCAGTTACTATTTTTTGTTAATGTTAGTCATTGTCCTGCAGTACATGGGAATACAGGATTGTAAACTTATACTGTTCCCCAGTTGAAGGAAGTGATCAGTAAAACAGACAAGGAAATTATTTTCAAAAATATAAAGAAGTCCAAACAATAAGAAACAAATATTTATAAGTTAGTACTGGTAGATATAAAATGCAACCTTTTTCTCTTTTTTTTTTTAATAATAAATCAGTTATGAGTCAAACAGGACTCACCTGTATGCATGATTAAGTAATATAAAATGAAAATAGGAAGCCATGTTTAAAAACAAACCACAAGATAATCAGCATTTCTGCATAACTTAATTAGAAAGCCTGAGTTGCTGCACATTATTTATAATGCCTTAGGTCTCAGGTAGTTTTTCTTTGAGATGTCCCCTATAATGTTCAGCCTGTGTTAAAATATATTTCCCATTTTACATGTCAAGTACCCATGTCTACTCTTTAGTACTCCTTGGTGGTCAAGCTGGTGAAAACTACTAGACTTGTTACTTTCATAGCACCAAATATACACTTTCTCCAGAGTTTTCAAATATTTTTCTATGGTTTAGGGAAATAATAGAGCTTATTCCAAATCAGTATTCATAGAACCACAGAATTGTTTGAGATGGAAGGGACACTTTAAGGCCATGTGGTCCAATTCCTCTGCAATGAACAGAGACACCTACAGCTCAGTCAGGTTGTTCAGAGCCTCGTCCAGCTTGACCTTGAATATCTCCAGGAATGGAGCTTCCACCACCCCTCTGGACAACCTGTTCCAATGCTTCACTACCCTTATTGTACGTTATTTTTCAGACATGCAGTCTAAATCTCCTACCTTGCAGTTTGAAACCTTTTTAGAATCATAGAATGGCCTGGGTTGAAAAGAATCCCCATGCCATGGGCAGGGTTGCTAACCACTAGCCCAGACTGCATAGAGCCACATCCAGCCTGGCCTTGAATGCCTCCAGGGATGGAGCATCCAAAACCTCCACAGGCAACCTGTTCCAGTGTGTCAGCACCCTCTGTGTGAAAAACTTCCTCCTAATATCTGACCTAAACCTCCCTGTCTCAGTTAAAGACCATTGCCCCTAGTCCTATCACTATCTACCCTTCTGGATTTTCTCATGTCCAATCATAAAAATCTCTGCTAAAGGTTCTGTCCCCTTTCTTATGGCCTTCCTTTATTCTTTGGTATTATTTTATATATGTATTCATTTTCACTTGTTCTGTGTTTTGATAAAAAGGCCTTTTTCCTTCTCCTTTTAAACTTGGACGCAAAAATTATTTTGACCACTGCCATCTTCTCCAATTTTTAATCATGATTTTCAATTGAAAGCTTAGATTGGTAAATTAGATTTTTACTAATTTATTTTAAAAACATATTTTAAGTTTCATAGTGATTACTTTGGAATACACAGCTTTCTTTTCCACCAGTTTCTTGCCTAGAGACTGGGTGAAAATTTAACTTTCCGTAGTCATACACACAGGGTAGATATAATAGGCTTCACAAGTCACCAAGCTCTGCTTGATCTTCAGCTACTTTCACACAGCAATAACATATTATTTACTCTGCTCTGAGATGGAACTCAGGCTCTTTCAACAATATCATAAATTTATCTCTGCCAGGAAGCTAGAAAATGAAGTCAGTGGCATGAGAAACTAAAGCTGGATTCTCAGAAACACAAGAATTGATAAGAGAATGAAATTAGCCCTATAAACATAAGGAAAAGTGGAAATAAGTACATCCCCACTATTCTTGGGGAAGGAAGAAGCAATGAAGTGAGATGGAAAGGAAAACAAAGCTGCAAAAACAATGAAGCAGGAACGTGGTCTTCGCAACATCTGGCGAAGTAGCATGGAAAGGTTGTATTCCCCCCTTCCAAATAAGCACATGCCATTTTTATGTAAGATGTTGGATGAGAGGAAAGATGAGAATTTAGACGCCAAGACGACAGTTTCATTTTGCATAATGGACTTACATTTACCCAGTACAGAAATCCAAACTTCCACACTTACTGCTATAATGCTTAAAATTTTCCATCTGATGAGAAAGACCTCTGCCACTGCCTTTAGTAAAGATCTTCACATCTTTTTCATTTCAGCTTTTGAATTTTTAACATGAAGTGGCAACCTCCCCGTTACCATTTTGGCATTGTGCAGTGTCAAGGAAACTCACGTAAAAAATATTTCCCCTATTCAGAGTACTAAGAAAGTTTTAATCCTTAGTTGTTAGTTTCCCCCCTATAAATAAAGGGAAGCTAAAGCTGTAAAGTATTACCTATGCAAGGCTTTTCAAGGAACAAGGTGGCAAAGATTAGCAGTTTCATCACTTGGTTTACGCTAACATTTTACACGCAGGAAACAAAAAAACAAAAAAACAAAAAAAAAAAAAAAAAAAAAGAACTTCAGCAACTTTTTCCACCTCCTTGTCTGGAAACCATAGAAACCAAACTGAAAGTACAGCCATGAAGTTCGTCATTTGGCTATCTCTGGCTGATCTCCATGGAAACATTTCTTTTTTTTTTTTTCTTTTTTTTTTCTTTTTTTTTTTTTTTTTTGTTGAAACGAAAGATTTTCATATCAGACAAATGGCCAAAGGCAAATGGTTTATTATATCTTTGGGAAAAATTTAGAGAATGAAAACAATGTGAAGTGTTTCTGCTTTAAATCCTTATTGTATTTCTAGTTTATGTTATTCGTGCCTGTTTTATTTCAGCTATATTATCAGACAAGACATTGAATTTGGAAAAAAAGAAAAAGCTATACACTGCCTGCAAACCAGGGTTTGTTCACTCTGGCATCCGAATTGAGTATTGCTTGCTGTAAATTATATAGGTCATCTGATATCTTTTTTTTTTTTTTTTTTTTCATGCTATGCCTGGAAGACAGAATAGAGACACTGAATGCATAATAACAACTAAGCTGAGAAAATACTCCATATGAGCAAGCCACAATTGTCAGAGTTATTGTTTACAGAACCTTGCAGACACAGGAAGGCTTGCATCCCATCCTCTTCATAGTCTAATGTGTATTATAACTAAAACAAGCACAATATCTCTGGAAAAAAAGTTATACAGAAAATGGATTAAAAGTCTGCTTCCATACATCTCAAGGCATTTAATGAGACCATGGAAGTAGTTTGGCTCTTAGAGTATGTGCCCACCAGCATGATTCTGATAGAGGGTGGAAAGACCTGAGGATCCTACAGGGGCTTCAGAGTGTAAGATGGATGCAAGCACCTCCATCATATTTCCTGCCTAGCCACCTATATCTTTGTTATGATCAGGCCCATAAGATTAGGGATAAAAAAAGGCCATTGTTCATTTATGCCTGTGATGCATATTTTTACTTTACTACTTGGGATTTTCTACAACACATGATGACTTTCTAGATATTTTTAAAGAGTATGCTATGTTTTAAGTAGAGCATAAGAAGATTCTGTTGAATTATTTCACTGGTAATGTGGGTAGGCATTACAGTTACTCTTCTTAACTACGCATTTAGCAGTGGAGATTAAAATTTGTTGTTACAAAGTGATGAGGCACTCAAACTTAATTAAATTTGTTTGTTCTTACACAACTTCAAGTCGTGTTCCACTCCCATAACTACTTCTTTTCTCCTTACACAGGTATCATACAACAAAGGTGAGCAAAGGGCAATATTTGCTAATACAAATGCTTGCAGAAACTCCACCCCCTAAGGAATCTTTGGCAATGAAGTGCAGAAAATACTGATACCATGTTAGTTCACCCAGAAAAACAAAGAATGCATAACCATCCTAGCATAATATTATTCTGTTTATCATTATACAAAGCAAAACAAACAACACATATAGCTTGCAGTCTAGATTCCTCTGATTCACAATACAATGAAAATGCATTCCAACATCATTATTATTGTATTAGGTGTGATTAACTAATGCTTAGGGTCTTAGGGTAACCAGCAGTCTACCTGGAAAGAAATAGTGACAACAGAGATTAATGTAATGGAAATATTGCCAGAGATGAAGAGACATCATCTGAATTCAGTGGCAAACAAACTGTTGTTGAACAAAGGATTGAAAGTGTGCTGATGCTTCCTGAAATTTGAAAGAACATCGGAAAAAAATTGTGATGAATTATAGAGACAGAAGTAAACAGAGCAGCAAACTCAAGGAAGTTATGAAAGAATATTCATAAAGAGAAAGTGACAGGCAAGATATGACTGCTGGAAGTTTTGTCTAACATTCAAAGTAAAATAACTGCCCAGAGAATGGAGAAAGAAAAAGGTCACAACTGTCATAGCTTGAGGAATTTACCTACAAACATGAGAACAAAGACTTGAATAGAAAAAGGTGGCAGAGTTTTGTTCAAATTATTCTTATCTTCTTAAGAAGTATTCAAAATAATTTAGTTCCCACCTGGATTCTCTATATATGTACATTTCAACATTTACCATCTGAGAAATTGATTGCAAAATGACATTTCTATTAAAACCCTTTTAATACCCAAACATAATATAGTATCTGTTATGCAAAATTAATTATACTACTACTAATGTCAGTACTGACTAAAGTCAGTAGTGTAGATTGTTGCCCTCATTGCAAATGAATATACTGTGTAGTTATCAATTCTTCAGGCTACTTTATCTGTAAAGGAAGTTGGAGGGAAGGGCGTATATTATAATTTTAATTAAGCAGGTATAAAATACTGGCATTTTTCCATCTTGATTCTCCTTAAAGCTTGTTATGTGTTACTGTCCTGTTTTAGATTAATGCTTAAGCACTCAAAATAAATAACATGCCTGTTAGATGATTACTTGGGAGAAATTATTGGTGCTTAGGGGGATCACCTCCCCCAAACACAAGAAGAAATATGAACATCTTACCAACAACACTAAGCTTGAAAAATTGTCTCATGTTCCAGTGAATTAAAAGAAGGGTTGAATACATGGCATCCAGCTTTCTCTGCTCAGCACAGTTAATGGATCAGCATCCCACAGAATATCCTGAATTGGTTGGAAGCAATCCAGTGGAAAAGAATAATCAGAGGGCTACAAAATGTCCTATAGGGATGGGTTGAATCAATGGTAGTTACTTGGTTTGTAGAGAAGACAGCTATAGGAAAGCAATAGGGACCAAAAAGTCTTGCAACAGACAAAAGCTCCTTGTAATGAGAAGCCATTCATCTGTTTTCTGCATCCATCTAAGGCAAATCAAGAAATAATGAACTGCAACTAAAGAGCTTTGAGCTAGAAATCAAGAGAGAAATATTTCCAGCATTAAGCACTGTGATAGATTTCCTAGTGAAAGTAGTAAAATCTCCATCACTTGCAGTTTTTAAGAGCACTTCATACAAATGTCTGCAGATAGTATTTATATGCAATCAGTTCTGCCTGGGGGAAAGGAATTGGCTAAATCAGAGTTTCTCTGTTTCTTTCTTAAGATCTGAGCATAGAGCAAGATCCCATCCTTTCCCTAGCCTGGAGAGTCAGGCAGGAACTCATCAGTTAGGCAGCTAAATTATTTTAGCTGCACCAGACTGAACAAGCTCCTTGGGTTCTTTAGCCTTATTTCCAGCAGTTTTTAGATGAAGAGAAGCTAGAGTCACAGAATCACAGAATTGTAGGGGTTGGAAGGGACCTCTAGAGATCATCGAGTCCAACCCCCTGCCAAAGCAGGTTCCCTACACCAGGTCGCACAGGTAGGCATCCAGGCAGGTCTTGAACATCTCCAGAGAAGGAGACTCCACCACCTCCCTGGGCAGCCTGTTCCAGTGCTCCGTCACCTCACTGTAAAGAAGTTCTTGCGCATGTTTGTGTGGAACTTCCTATGCTGCAGTTTCCAGCCGTTTCCCCTTGTCCTGTCTCCACTCACCACTGAAAACAGTCTGGCCTCGCCATTCTGCCCCCCACACCTTAGATATTTATAGACCTGGATCAGGTCCCCTCTCAGTCTTCTCAAGGCTGAACAGACCCAGTTCACTCAGCCTTTCCTCATAGGAGAGATGCTCCAGGCCCTTCACCATCTTTGTGGCCCTCCGCTGGACTCTTTCCAAGAGATCTGTCTTTTTTGTACCGGTGAGCCCAGAACTGGACACAGTACTCCAGATGAGGCCTTACTAGGGCAGAGTAGGGGAGGAGGATCACCTCCCTCGACCTGCTAGCCATGCTCTTTTTAATGCATCCCAGGATGCCATTGGCCCTCTTGGCCACAGGGGCACACTGCTGGCTCATGGCCAACCTGTCATCCACCAGGACACCCAGGTCCCTCTCCGCAGAGCTCCTCTCCAGCAGGTCATCCCCCAACCTGTACTGGTGCATGCAATTATTCCTCCCCAGATGCAAGACTCTACGCTTGCTTTTGTTAAACCTCATCCAGTTTTTTACTGCCCAGCTCTCCAGCCTGTCCGGGTCTCACTGAATGGCAGCAAATTGATTTTGATTAAGCAGATTTAGGAAATCCTTAAGCATTCTGTTTGGCATAACTTTTTGAAGGTTTAAAAACCTTCTGTGTATTTATTTTAATTTTTTTCCACAGGACAGTTTAAAGCACGTTTCATGTAGGTGTATTTATATAACTTCCTGCAGAGTCACTCCCCAAAGGCTACACAGTGCAGATGCAAATTTTCCCTCTGCTGCCTCAATAGCTTTCCTCACCTGCTACATTCCTCTGCAATAAACCTGATCCATTTTGTGTCCAAGTCCACCCTCACATTAAGAACTTATTTTCTTTAATGCAAAAAAAAAAAAAAAAAAAAAAAAAAAAAAAAATTCCTCTTGACTTCTCTTGGTGCAGCTTGTAATAGATTTGCATCTGGAATCACTGTACCATATTCTTACACCATTTTACAGCAGGAACTGCTAAGTACTTTGGCTCGCTTACAAATTCCCCAATTTACTAAATATAATTGCACTGTGATTCATGTCTTCGCTAAATCTAAGCAAGTTGTAGGCATGATTTTTTAGCATCACATTAAGCCCTAGAACTAAAAAGATTAGCAATTTTTTTTCCCCGGACCTTGACACTTAGCATATAAATTACATTGTCAAAGTGATTAAGGAAAACAAAGCACAATTATGACAGGAATTATTTTATTTTATGAACCACTCCAATTTAAAGAGTCTAGCAATAGTTATGTGGCAAATTATAGCGTAATCTCAGTATTTGTTTGTCTTTGGAACAGCATAAATCCAGCATAGATTAATATTAAGTATCCAATTCAAAAATTGACTGTGCAATTTCTTAGTTTCAATAAAATTTCACAGTCAAGATACCATTAGCCTCTGCAGTGACATGTAGTAGCCCAAATAGACCACTGGATATCATCCAGTAATTGCCTCAGAGCTCATTTTGTCTCTTTGAACTACTGCCTTTGGCCCATTGAACCACAAAACGTTTCATTGACTTCAAGTTTAAGTTTTGCTTGCTTCAGAGCAAAACTGTCCCTTTTCTTCTGTGCATCTCTGCTAAAAGAAACTTTTGTGCATCTAGTATGCATCAGCCATGATCAGATGAGCATTCAGCTACACTAAGATGTTCTGCCTAGCAATAGAAATCAAGAGGCCAGAATTTTCCACATCTTCAAGTAAGTTTGAAGTTTTTTGATTTTTTTTTTGTTTGTTTGTTTGTTTTATTTTTAGGAGACCCAAGTTTCTTAAGAAAGTGTAAAGGGGAAAAAAGGATAATTCTAGGCCAAAGTAGAAGGAATAAACTTTGTTGGTAAGGGCTAATAACACCAACTTTTAACAAAACCTCAAGCTGTATCAAGCAAGAGTGATTGTGTGGCTGCAGGAAATAGTCACTGCAACCACTCAGGAATCTTTTCTAAAGTTTCATAGAGGACTTTTGGAGGACTAGGAAAGTGAAGGAAAAAAAATTGGATCTAATATTCTTAATGGACAAATTGGTAATAAAGATATCTTGCCAGTCCAGCTGACAGGTGGTAATGACCTCTTCCTTAAATAGGTTTAGATCTCTTATATTCTATCTCAGCAAGGTCAGTACAAAAAATTGTGCTGGAGGACTTGTGGTTAGGGAGAATGTACCATTATAAGCATCATTCATCACTAGAAATCTACGATAATATGACAGTACAAACAGTATGAGCTGAACTTTAAAAGTCTGCTGCATTTATCATGATTCATTTTATGAAATGTATTAAATAAGCAGATTAAAACAATGGATTTATCTGTAAAAGCAAAAAGAAAATCTGCCTTATTAGCAGTCTAGAATAATTGCTGTGTTCCTCTTCAGCATTTTACAGTAAATTTTATTTCTTGAAAACTAAATTATTTAAAAATACCAGTTCTTCTTGTCACTAAGATCTTGTATCCAGCACCAATCTTGCAGCAATTGATTCTCACAGAAATTATACATTGGGATATTTTCAGATAAAATGTGCTAAAAAGCTTTTGACAAACAACAAAGGAGCTGAAAATGTTTTCTTGTAAAAACAAGAAAATTGTAGCATCAACACTATACAGATTTTCAGTGGCTGTTCATAGGTGCTTATCTAGGTTTACTCCTTATAAGTAAAAATAACATTGCCTTCAGATTTTCAACGCATTCAACTTAAATGCACAAAAATACAGGCGGCCTGGAAATAACTTTGAGATGCCCCACACAGAAATACAATTCATTTTAAAGCAACTATAAGAAAAGAGTGCTATTTCAGCCTGCTAAATCTAAAGTATGAGACAAATCCAGAGGAAAAAAAGCTGAACAATACCGAGGAGCATGTTCTGTCCATAAGCCTGAGATCAGTAGGCAGGCATTGCTGCCACATGTGGAAGGCCACAACGTCAACCAGCCTCATGCTCAGAGCAAGGTTGCTCCACATGCTACCAGAATGAATTTCATTATGTAGCATCGGTGTAATTCGAGCCTGGCAATCAAGCTAAGAATTACAGGACAGTAGCAAGGTAATTGACTTTCATAAGACTTCAAATGAAAAAAAAAAAAAAAAAAAAAAAAAAAAAAAAAAAGACCCTGAAGTAGTCCAAGCCTACTCAGCATACAGGTACCTCACTTTTACATCATTCAATCCGTTTTAAAGCTAAAACATAAATTTAAAAAAAAAAAAAAAAAAAAAAAAAAAAAAAAAGCATAATAATGACCTTCATCACCCAAACCAGCCAAACTATAGAATAATAATAAAAAAAAAAAAACTACAGGGCATCAAACAACAGCAGAAATATAAAAAAATAAAGAAAACAAAAAAAAACAACGCTGAAAGGGAGAAATTTACTCTGACCAGAGACAGGTAAGAATAATTACCAGCTATACTGTTTTTCCTCATCAATTCACTCATCCCAAATTTCAGCCCTTCCCATTATGATAAGCCCTGTATGTATAATGGCTGTAATACTTTGCACTTGGAAACAGGAGAAAATTTCCATGACTTTAATTCTACACATGTTGCTGTCAAAAAGAAGAGGACAGAACAGACAATGAACAATTTCTTGCTTCATTTGCAACAATTTTCTTTTTAACCCCAGGACTCAGTTTAATTACTGTTGCAAGCATTGGTTCAGCCGATTTCTTTCCTCTGATAACTTCGCAATTGCTCATGTCTTCATTTACCCTGTGCTATCATTCGCAAAAGTGCACAGCACTGAGTCTGACATAACCTAAAATCTAAACCCTGACAGACAGAGATATTAACAGTTTGTTTGTTTGCTTTAAAAATAATGACTGTAACCTAGGAGACTGACCTAGTTAACTTTCTGAGAGAGTAGTTCATTAAGCTGATAATTAACAAATACACATCTCCCATGCCTGCACGATAGTTGCAATGCCAGGCAATGTCTATGAGCAAAAGATAATTAGGGATGCTTTTTTTTTTTTTTTTTTTTTTTTTTTTTTTTTTTAGGGCAATCTAAACAGTGTTGTTTGTGGAAGAGGATGCGATATAGAGCATGTCAAGGCAAGAACTGCAAGCACCATTTAACCACTGTTTTTTCTGCTTTCAATTATTTAGACTTGAAGTAAGAGTTCTGCTTTTCACCTGCAAATAACAGGAGAGCTCTGAAACACTAACATATTAATTCCTCATCCACTGGAAATAATCCTCACTCCTGCTGTGACTCATTCTGCGTGCCATGCTTTAAATCAGACTGAAACAGGCAATAAGCAGTTTGCTATCACTGGTGGCTGCAAACAAAATGCATATAAACATGGTAAGACAACAGTTTAAGGTCTACAGAAACAAAGCTCTGCTGTGAAAAGCTCAGTTTTGATCAGGAGCAGATGAACCATTTGTGGTCTAGGCTTTCTCACCAATCACAGGTAAAATCTGTAACTAAGTATGGTAAGAGATATAATACTGTGCTTCATCACAGCAACATGTTGATGACGTGTATTTTAAAACTCATGACTATGATTATGAAGCTGCAATTACAAAGAAGAGTTATTCTTTTTTATCACTTCAAATGGATATCTCTTTAAATGTAGCTGATGTAGTTAAGTTTAATCTTATATTGTGGTACAATTACATAAAATAAAATGACAATTTTAGCACAATCAAGAGGCAAGAAAATAGGATTGACACATCTATACTTATGGATGAGAAAGAAATACTCCTGATCTAGTTTTAAAGAAGAGTATATAGAGAAAATAAATGTACTATGTATACATCTCATACCTCTTGATACATCATGATAGAGTACACAGATGTAGGAAAACATGCTTCTCCTAAGTGCCCAAGATATCTCAAGGAAAATCAAGACATATAAGTTTGAATACTGAACGCGACAGATAATTCAAAATAGCTATTTAAATAAAATACCTATTTAAAGCCTTTATATGTATAAAATTAAATTTAAAAGTTTACTGTTTGTCTGAATAGGTTCTCTTATACTGCAATGTAAGCCCTTAGACAAGTTAGTTTCTATTTTTAATATTATTTAATTGTCAAACAGATATACATATTTTTGCTGCAAGCTATACTGATTGTGCTACTCACTGTAGTTAAAGGAGTTAGCAGTTACCTTAAAACTTATTCCTTTTGTATATCAGTGATACTTCCAAAAAGGCAAGATGACAAACATGCAATTGAAAGTATTCTGGCTTGACTTTACCCATATTCTAGAAGAATGCTTGAATCTTGAATGTTCTTGTCAGGTATTTTATAAATATTTAATACATAAAAACAAAGTAAGATTAAAATGTATTGTTGTTATTAACCTGCAAGACTCATGTTGAACTGTTTTATAGTTTTTTTCATACTTATTTCTAATTTTGGTAAATATTAAACATAATTTTTTGTTATCTTCACATCATTACAGTTTTCTAGTAGTATACCTCCTACAGCACAGAAGTTTTAGTGTTAAGAGAGTAAATATTAGCTTTACAGGATTACTACTTTTCAAATCTTTACATTTTTATCTTATTATTATCTGCCAGCTTTTCCATTTCTTCCTTTTTTATTACTTAGTACTGTATACAATTAATGAATACAAGAGGTTAGGATGGTATTTTACAGGTTTATAGTTAAAAGAAACAATCAAAATGAAATGCTCACCCATGTCCCAGGCTCCCAATAGAACACTCCAAAAACAGGGATCTCCAGAAAGAGATCCTTCCCCAATGGCAGTCAGCCCTTAAATGGGGTCTAGAAGAGGTCCAGCCAGGTTACATCCTTTCCAGTCACAGAGGCGAATTGCCTTCACCTGTGCTCCCATGACTGTCTCAGTCCTTGCCTCAGATGATCAATCAGTGTTTCAGACCGTGACTCAATAATTCCCATACACTCTGCTACACAATATTTTATTTTTTCCTAAACTTTATCTATTTTCTCATATTTTCTGTGTTTTAGCCTATCTGAATTTCCATCAAACATTCTTCCAAGATACGTGATGATTTGCAGGCTTTCTACTTTTTTTTCCTTTATAAGGCGAAAGAGAAAACTTTTGAAATTCTTCACTTTTTCAATCAGATCTCATTGGATTGTTAAGGTGCTAATTACATATTTTACATGAGAAAGCAAAACAATATATGCTTCACATCATATCATATGAAACAAAATTGTAAAAATAATTGTAAAAAAATAAGAAAAGTGTGGGGATACAAGAAAAAGCTATTCAGAGAAGTAGCTGTGAAACACGATACACAGCAGGAGGACCAGCAGGAGGACACTTCTAGAAGAAGAGAGAAAGCAAATGGAATGGCTCATGGCTCTGATTGGATAAGCACCCACATACACGGTTTTGGAGTGCTTATGGCATACTCTGTTTACATGTAAAAGTGCATGGGAAAGTTGTAAGGGCAAATAGGAAAGCTAAAAAAAGGAAACTTGTGAATGCATGTAAGTGATGTGAGAACTTGTGATAAACAATTTGGATCATTCACATCTGGGTCTGTGCATAGAGGGAATTGTGGTTTGAAATTATTTTCCAATATTTTAATGTGTAATATGAGGCAAGTCTTCTAATATAGAAAGTGTCATAGAAATATGTACCTAAAACCAAGCCAGATTCCAGACAAAGAGGGCATCAAAGCAGAACCAAAGTGATAAAACTTTTGTTTTTGTGGGATGGTGCATAACAACTTGTCTCTGCTTACTCATTTAATTTCCAGTTGTATCTTGTCACAAAAATGAATAGCTAACCTTTCCACACACACCCATGAGCTGGGTTTTATAAGTACAGTCCCAACTTGAAACTCCCCAAATGAGGACCCCAGAAATGATTTTGGGTAAAGAATAAAATGGCAGATCCTGGTTTCCCTCTCCATATACATTCTATCTTGGATTTTAATTCCTTTTTTTTACTATAATTTACTTCTTAGCTCTCTTCCACTGTTGTGTGTTTATGAAATTTAGTTAAAAATAAGGGTAGGTAAACAGTGAACGTTCTTCTGCTTTGAGTAATCCATCATTTACTGCTACTCAGGAACATCTTGATTTCATGCTGTGAAACCCATGTTTCCAAAGACACTGCCTTTGTGCTGCTCCTGCTTGATCACTGTTTTGCCAATCAGAGCTCAACATTTTCATTACTTCATAAAACAGTTATCAGAAAATTCACTGTGGAATACACCTGACAAAGGAGCTACTAGTTAAAGCATAGGCGTTGTTTTAGATTTTAGACAATGGCATCTAACAGTAAAAGCAGGAAGTGGAGAAAAAGGTATTACTGTGCAGAAAATCTCATGAAGTGTGGTTTCCTATGGGCAGAAGTCCTGGGTTTGAGTGTGTGCTACCTCACTGCCTTCTGCTTCATGAAGAAGCAATGAGAGTGGAGGTTAGCTGCAGTCAGAGAAGGCAGCTGAACTGCAGTGATAGCAAACACAGGAGCACTCCAGCACGGCAGAGGGACTGCAAATAACAACCAAGGCTTGAAATAGTTGGCAAGATTTTGCCCAGAATTGGAGCATTTCATAGCTGTTCAAGATCTCTGACTGCAATCGGAGAAAAGCACAGACAAAATGTTCTGATTTAAGAAATAGCAGTAGTCACAAACTAGCATAAAATATGGCTGAGAATAGCTATGGAGGGATGTTTTAACACTGGAAAAGACTGATGGCCAAGATTCACTCTAGCATCTAGCAATTTATGTGCTTTCGGTGAGAAAAATGAGCTTCTTGAATAGTATTTTAAACTCTTGACTGCATCAAGTTCCTGTTGAATGTGGTGGTTTAAGAGTGAGAGTTTACTGACTGCTATTTGGAAGAGTGCTGAAAGAAGAGGTTGAAGGTGAGAAGAAATAAAGAACTAGAGACTGAATAGTGCTTTTACTCAAGAGAAACCAAAAATAGGTCCTATATCTACATGTTGTTGAAACATTTACACTAGAGAATCATGGATAAAGGCTTTAAGATATTGGTGTAAAAAGTATTAGGGTCCTATTTACTGTGTCATTATTGCCACATGCCCTTTGGAGATTGAGAGAACCAGTCTGTCAAGCATTTTTTTTTTTTTTGAGTGTACATTTACGAGGCACAAGGGCCATCCCCATAGCTTCTGTTAACCCAGCATGCACACTGTACACTGGTCTGGCTGTAAACAAAGACAACTGAGCAACCATGTAGCTAGGGACCATGGCTAGCAGTGGAAAAAAATAAAGTAAAAGAAAAATGTAGGGGAAAAAAAAAAAGAAAAAAGAAAAAAAAAAAAGAAAATGAGACCAGGAAACAAAAATGTTAAGACTTTATTTTTGAAGAGTATTTGATGATGTAAATACCAAGCTGCATTGTAGTCTTCACATCTATTTAAGTTGTGGAATATAGGCAGTAAAATTAGTTTAGAAATTCAGCAGAATTCTCTTCTTAGAGGAAAAAAAATGGCATGATTCAGCCCCAGAGGTGTAACTATAAATGTCAGGGCTGACTAGATGATCCATAACAGCACTGCTTAAAGTATTCCTTTTATACATGAACATGCTCACAATAAAAGCCATTCCCACTCCCGGCTTCAAGAGAATGGAACTGCAGAAATACATACATTTTCTTGGTGCCAAGCTGAATATGCAAAAGGTAAAGATCTGCCAGAATACTGTACAAAAGTACACTACTTCACATGTCCAGAGAACAAGGCATTCAGTATGATTTTGGCCAGAGCAGAAGTTGCTCAACTGTTCATAAACTGGTCTGAAGAAGAAAAAGATAGTAAATGCACATTGTATACAAAAAAAAGAAAGTATTGGTAAGTTCTCTCTGAAAGATAAAACAGAAAATAGGGGATGACTGTCATTTATTTATTCTGAAACACAACAAAAATATTGTTCCATTTCAGAGGTAAAAGAGAAAACAAATAAAACAGCACATCATAAGACGTTTCAAAATACATCTATATAAAAAATGACAAAGAAACAAAGATGTCCTCAGATGCTTATGACCTCCTGTGCTGCAGATATAATGAAGAGATGAGGTGGATTTTTAATTTTGACAGGTTACAAATCAACACTATTCTGAGAAATAAAGCCGTGTGTCACAAAATCCCATTTTCTATGTTACTGGCTGCAACTGCCTAAAGCAACATATCTTTTGAGGGCTTCTCTGATTGTTTCTGTTATACATGGATGAGGAGTAGACTCGGGTCCCATATGTTCTTTCACAGTGCTTCATAAAGATGTTTTATTGAAAGCAGAGATTTTTTCCTCTCTAAAAGTTGAAGACAAGCAGAGTACACAAAGGATCTTTTTTGAGCACAAAAATGTGATTCTACCTTCTCAATTGAATCAATGTAAAAGTCGAAGTAAACTATCAGAATAGATTGCATGATCCATAAAACCCACACATCTCTATTACTGGAATTATGAGCATCACTGTAAGATTTCGTAGGTCTTACAACTACTCTGCTATAAAAAAAAGTCTGTGGAGATGTGTTTGAACCTTAATGGTATTTCAGCTGCTATAACACCATTTCACTGACATGAGCAAAAGGCCCTTTATGGACGGACTTTAGCTGAAATTTAGCTCATTACTGCTGATAGAAATGTTGAAGTAGTCTCAATACTAGCAATAAATGTGAGGCCTTGATTTTTTTTTGCAATAAGACTTTTCTGAACAAAATAAAATGTTCAGTTCTGCTGACTAAGAGCTCTCAGGATTTGTAGGACCTTAAAATATGGAACCTTAAATTATCCACTGACTAGGTGTAACTCACATAGAGCTCTTTTTTCTTTCTTTTTAGTTCATACCAGAAGAATTTGGATAGCTGAATATTGTAAGACTCAATATGACCTTAGAAGAGAGAATACTTGCCAGTATTTTGTCTGTCAATTTTTTTCTTGATCATATCATCTAGTTAAATATTAAGTCATTTCATTCCAAGCAGCAACATAGTATTGTGCATTAATGCAGCTAAGTGGATGTGAATAAGTACAGGGGAGCAGGTTAATGGCATTGCTGACCTGAGAAAGATCACAAACTGACTCTAACAAAGACAACAGGATTTCAGAGACAGACTCCATTTATTTAAATTTTAAATATTATTTGTATTTTATTAGAAAGAAGTAGCTGAAGTAAAACAGGTAGTGCTTCAGAGAATGGAAATATGCAAAGAGATACACGTATTCTTAAATATTAAAGTAGTTTCTGAGTCATTAAGGCATTTCTTTTCCATTAGTCATGAAGAAAAAAAGATTTAAAATGAGGGGTGATGGATATTTATATGGGTGGATTTACCCATCTGTCTGGCTAATCACAAGCAAATTCTTTTTTTTCTGCATCTAGATATGTGTGTATACAAATACATATAAATACATATATTTGCATATTATACATCATTTACACTGTGACCATTTCATTAGGGAAAGAGTTCTACAAACAAATAACAACAGATTGAAATTTTCTTTGTAACTAAGTGGGTTACAGGGAGGTGGGTAGAGGTTCGTGTAGCAGTGGTTGCTATAGTTACAGCATCTCTCTCTGGCCCTTTAATGAGGAACTAATCACTTTATTCTTTCCAAGACTTCACATTTCACATGTTCGTCTCTTCACCCACACCTGACATTATTTTCTCCCTGAGGAAAGGCAGAAATTTATTAAGCCTCCACAGCAAAAAGGCTCTTTGACTAGCTAATCCCAAACCCTGAGGGAGAAGAAACAGGATTTTCAGTGAAGCGCTGTGAATAAGAGAGGCAGGAACCTCCTGTGTCATGGCAGTGAATAACACTTTCCACCTCACCATAGCTTCCAGCAACCCTAAAAGACTGCCAAGAAAGTCTGTACCTTACACTTCTATTGCCACCTGTCATTCAATTAAATATCAGAGATGAGGGGAAAAAAAAGAAATTAAAATTTACAACTGTTTAATGAACAGCTCTTGATAGCATGCCCCCAAAAAATCAGTAATTCCTAAGATTAAAGACATCACAGGCTCTGTATGCACACATAGTAGCTTTTTCCCCCTCTGAAGTTGTGTCTATGTCTTTATGTTTTGACAATGCATTTTACTGAGCACATGCCCAAGCTGAAAATTAACTAACAATGGCAAATGCAATTTAGTGCCCCTAAACATGCATTTCTATTATTTCTTTAAGATATGCCTTTCTATCTTTTCAGATGAACTTACAGCCCGGCTGTGCTGAAATTAAAAAAGGTTGTATTAAGCTGTGTCACAGATTTTGCTATGCTTAACTGACAAACTGAAATCACCCATGCTTGGTCATTGCCTCAAGGAAATTATGTTTTAATTTACTAGGGACTCAAGCCTGTGTGTGAATATATATATTTGCCTACGTCTCTTTCTCTTGACTTTTGAAACCACTGTCATTTATCAGACAGATATAAGAGGTAGACACTTGAAGGTACTGTCTTCAACACCATAAAGACAGTAAAATATATCTTGTCTTTAACACCTTAAAAATATTCTGATACTTTTATGTTTTTAATTATATCTCAGTATTTTTTCAGTAATTTCAAGAGGACATTATGTTCTGTAACTATAGATGACCAGAGAGAGAGAGAGAAGCAAATGCTGAGCCACACAATGTGTTATATCTCAATCCATGGGCAGCAGATAATCTACACGAGACACAGGAAAATGAATATCTTTGGTTCCAAGAAGCAAACAAAAGGAAGCAACCAAAATTTAAAAAAAAAAAACAAAACAAAACAAAAAAAAACCAGTTTTATTACATTAGATTTAAGAGAGGGAAAGTATAGTTATCCACTTAGCAAAGGGTTCTGACTTCTTTTTATAAATTTTTTGTTATTAGGGGGAGGAATACATTTAAATTTAGCATGTTAGTGCTTGGTTATAGTGTATGGCAGGAAACCTGACAAAGGTTTAACAGAACTGTCAATGCAAAAAGTCACTGCAATCTACAGGGGACTTTTACATCCTTTTGAGATAGTATCATAGAACAGTTTTAAGGACACAGCACAGACAAGATAATTTATTGCTTGTTTTGTCTTCAGCCTCTCTATTCCTTTTAAAACAAGCAAATTCTCAGTATCATGCGCATCCAATATAAATCTGTGGACAATGTTGAGGGTGAACATTAGGTTTGTCAGTTCAATTTGGAGGCCCGCAGACAAACTGGTGTGGTCCATGGTCCACCTTGGGCTGACATACACTATAGGATATCATAAACATTGATAGGAGCTGAATTGGAGAGATTCTACTGCTTGACCTTTGTTTTTCTTTCCAGCTTTTTTTTTTTTTTTTTTTTCCATTTGCAAATGTTTTCTTAACAGAAAGAGGGAAGCAAGGAGCTGAGGAGCAAAACAAACAGAAAACTGAGGCAACATTGTTCCTTATAGAAATAGATCTAAAAAGATCGTTCTCTCTTGCTAGCTAATATCTTTTTTTTTTTTTTTTTTTTTTTTTTTTTTTAGCAAATCAAGGAAATAGGAAAAAAGAGTTTTTTTGGAACAGAAAGTGATACAAACACATTACCCATTGTGATAGACGGTTGCATGAGCACAAAAAGAAAAGTTTTTTAAGAAAATGTTAACATCCTTAATTCCTGAAATGCTTACTGTCTTCAGGTACACTTACCCTTGCTCAAAGGCCCTTACGGATGGTAACAATTACTTAAAACAACAGTAAGTACATTCCATATGAATCTACACAGATTTTGAACATACTGATAAAGTAGGTGGCATCATCCTGAGTTAGACTTTCTCTATCTAGTAAATTAAAAATACATTTGTTTCCATAGCAAGATCTGAATTGCAAGCACTATTTCTTTCAATTTCAGATAGGTATGAATATGAAGCCTAAGCAGTGATAATAGTTACTTTAGCTAGACACTGCTTACAAAAATACCTTGCAATGAGAAGGTGACATTTTGCTGAACTCTGCTAGCAAGGCAGCTAAGTTCTCTTCTGAGCTGCAAAACATTTTATAATACAAGCAGTTGCCTATTTGCATATGAAAGACAAAAAGCAACAATTAAACTAATCTCCAGAAGATCAATTACTTCATCATTCCAGTTCTACACATAATTTGTCATATCACATTAGCTTTTCCTTTTTAAATGCTGTGTACAGAATAACCATTTCTTCCTGACACATCCTTCTGCAAGGCAGATGAACAAATAATATTTTTAAACACTTCTGTTCTATTATTCTAAATAGAAAGTGGGTCACTGGGTTTGCAAACATTTATCATGGCATTGGCTGAGATAGAGTTAATTTTCTTCACAGAGGCTCACATGATGCTGTGATTTGGATTTGACAATTGGAATACATACTTTGAATATATGTCAGTATACCTATATACTAAAGATAAGAAGATGGTTTCAACAGTTGCAAAGATTCTGAATCTTCAGTATAAATAACTAGTGTAGATGAACACAGTTTCATGAGGAATGCGTATATGTGGAATTCCATGATATTTGAGGAGATGTCACATGATAACATGCTACTGAACACGGAGAAATTGCAAAGTGAGATTGAATGTGCATTTGTATATTTCCTAGAGTTTCCTACTAAAAATAAATAGCATTTTAAAGTTATTGAGTTCAGTAGCTGGAATCTCTCCTTGTTTCCTGATGGAAGATGTAGACACAGCCTAAATTAGTATACCAACACAATACATGAGCCTGTCATGCGCTTTTTGTCTTGATGGTTGCTCAAGCTATTACTTAGTAGCAAAGAAGATGAGATTAATCAAACTAAATTAGGCAAATCTCAAATATTTAACTTCCATTCACCACCTGTAATTGCCAGTCAAATTTAAATACATTCACTTTCTGAATGATAAAATAAAAATGTCCTTAGTGGAAATATTTGACTACTTATCAACTCAAAGGGAAAATTGGGTTATTTATGGAATGGTAATGCTCAGAACATTTGAAAAGAAAAGCATGTACTAATATTTTGCATGTTAGGATTTCCCACTGTTTTACAAAAATGTGTAAGTCTAAAAGAAAATAATCTGCTACTGAAAACATCAACTAAATATACAACAATTTAATGACCTAAATTGATCATGAAAGAAAAACATGGCAATGTACTGTATATGTACAGTATATGTACAGCTACCTCTAAGTGAAGAGATAATGTCTTGGAATAAAACTCTGCAATAGCTTTATTTTTAGAAGTTAGGGTTGCACATCAAGAAAAAAATCAATTTGCAATCAATGTAGAATATGTGACATGACTTGAAAATAAGTAATTAACTTGTGAAACTATAAATACTTGAAAGGTGATTAGTGATATCACTATCACAAAAAAAGGAAAATTCAAACTGCCTGCTGCCACAGTAGAGTTCTGTTCATGCTTAAATCAATTCAAACTCACTATGATTTATGTGACACAGGCAAGGGAGGAGATACAAACCTAGAAATAAGCTTGCTGACTGGAACTTAAGACCTTCTCCTGAGACGCCCTAAAGCTAGGTGTCCTCATTCTTCAACGAGTGTGCCTTCCTGTTGTTTCCACAAGTTAGATGTCTGCTCAGCTCTTGTGAGGCCCCGTCTGGAGTACTGCATTCAGGTCTGGGGCCCCCAGTACAGGAAGGATGTGGAGCTCTTGGAGTGGGTCCAGAGGAGGGCCACTAAGATGACCAGAGGGCTGGAGCACCTCTCCAATGAAGAAAGGTTGAGGGAGCTGGACTTGGAGAAGGCTCTGGGGAGACCTCATTGTGGCCCTCCAGAACTTGAAGGCAGCATATAAACAGGAGGTGACATTGCTGTTTACGAAGGTGGATATTGATAGGACAAGTGGGAAAGGTATTAAACTGAGACAGGGGAAGTTTAGGTTAGATATGGAACAGGTTGCCAAAGGAGGTTGTGGATGCCCCATCCCTGGAGGCATTCAAGGCCAAGCTGGATGTGGCTCTGCGCAGCCTGGTCTGGTGGTTGGCGATCCTGCAGATAGCAGGGGGGTTGAAACTCAATAATCATTGCGGTCCTTTTCAATTCAGGCCATTCTGTGATTCTATGTTTCCTTGACTTGGCAATGGGCCCAACCTAATAAATCCAGCCCTTCAGATTACTTACTAGCCTTGGGTTTTGACTTTGACCTGTCTCAACATCAGCCAGCATGAATTCTGGAGAAAGACAGCTCACTCTACCTGCAAAACTGACACCAAAAGTCCAACTATTTCTTTCTGCTCTGACATCCTTAAACCTTTAGTTTGCTCTTGCACAAAGGAACAGATCTAACAGAAGAGATATCTTATGCCCAGGAAGGCTTTTCCCTAGGAGAGGAGAGATTTGAAAGTCTTCATGTTGCTGAAAGTATCTAACCTAACTCATCCTGATGGCATGACTTAACCTTTATATCTACCTCTTTTCCCCAAAACAAGATTCTATCAGCACATCCTATCCAGTAGGTACACCCAGTAAATTTTTACTTCTGTACATAAACTTATATTGACATGATACTACGGAGGACTGTATTTTTATATAAAAATATAATTATTTTTATAAGTATTTTTATATAAATTGACTTTCAACTGAATTGGAAGTTGATCTGCAAAGTTAAACAGTGATAAACCCCGAGAGTGATAATCCAGATTCAGCATCTCACAGATCTGTGTAATTTAGTCAGTTCACAGTCTTACTGACTTGCTTACCACCCTTTAGATATCAACTGTGTCAATCCTTGGCTGCTATGTGCTTTCCTAGCAACACAATTTCTTCACATCACTGATACAGATCAGCTCCTGACTTAAATATATTCCCTTCTGATGCCAGATGAAGGAAGGGTTCAAATAAACAGAAGAAATAGAATTTTTCATGTTCGTTTTTGAGTGGGACTTGTTGACTTTCATTCTCCTCAGGATTGATTGTAGAGTAGCTAGAGGTACATCCATTAGCTTATTTAGTCTAGCAAAAAGGCAAAGTGCTGTGGTGAGACTTAGGATGTCACCATGTTTGCATTGCAGCCAGTGGACATCTCCTCAGTGTCCCATGCCACCTGAGGGTCTCTGCAATGCATTCAGCTCCCCGAGGCAGAGGTCACCTTAAGCCAGATGGGATTTTTTAGAAGACTTGGCATGTTCTAAATTTATATCTACATCACATTTCACCAAGTATGACACAGAATATTTTTCTTCTTTCTCTATATTGATGCTTCTTTTTCTGGAATGGCGAATTCCGTTGCCAATTTCTCACTGTGGGATGACTTTTCATAGGAAAAAAAAAAAAAAAAAAAAAGAAAACAGAACATGTGGATTATCCAAACTTAGCTTTTAAATTAAACCAATAGGCTATGACAAGCAGTGAATTTCTTGAATGGTTACTGCACACTGCAGGAGGCATTAAAAGGTACAAGACAAGAAGCCAATTGTTTTTTAAGCACTCAAGTACAGTGAAACTCAACTGGAAATGAATTACCTGGAGTGCATTATTGCTACTGCAACATCAAATTCATGCACCTAAATAAAACAGAACAAGCTATGCTTTAAATAAAAAAAATTTTTAAAGAAACACAAGACTAGGAGGAGTTCATAAGGTCAAGTATTCCATAGAAAGCTTATATATAATTTCAGATGGTACATCAACAATTTTAAGGTTCCTGAACCTTGAAATAGAAAACTTGCTCAGACTGTTCAACCCTATAAGGTACTCTATGGTCATAGTTTCACTAAGTGCTGAAGAACAAAAACTGTTTATAAATAAAGTAAAACTAACCAAGGACATTCATTTCTGGAAAAAATAAATTGAAAATATTTAATTGAAAATATTTAGTTGGTATTCTACTCAGCAATATATTTAGAAAATTCACATTGCTAATGACATTAATAATTGTATTCAAATTTCATTCAAAATTTGGAATTTTCATGCTAGTTTCATGCCATTTTCATGTCAGTTTGGTTATCATTTAAATAAGACAAACAAAATCAAAAGAGTGAAAATTATGAAGTCTGCTTCTATATCCAGATTACACTTTATCCAAGAGTACTTCATTCCTTATAAGGTCTTACTGGTTTCTAGAGTCAAGCAGGGTTATGCAAAGCCTAATTTCTAGGCAATTAAACCCCTATTGTATCTAGAACCAAATGGATACTAGTGAAGTTATGCATCATTTTTAGTGGTGCGTTACACATCTGAGAGCTGCCACACTAGTGCTACCAAATTGATTTATTTTATCTTAAGAGCCTAAGCAAGGTGGATATACAGCCACATGAGTGTTTTAAGTTGAATGTTAAATTGAAATTCGCCCAACCACCTCTGCGGGACTGATGAAAAAGCAACTAGAAATGAGAGCTCTGTGGCAATTTCTACAACTGATTTAAAGGAGAAATAGTGCATTCACTAATAGCAGCTTCCTGTCTCGTGTTTAATTGAGCATTTCATTTACAGAGTACCCAGCTTAGCTATGAAAGTATACATTTAGGCTTAAAATAGACTCAGCAATTGCACAACATGTTAAGGCAGAAAAGCCAAAAGCCAAACCCAAGGAGGAACTTTCAAAAATTCAGTTTCACTGAAATATCAGAAGTGCTCAAGGTATTGAGGTTTTGCAAAAGCTCTAAAGTCTCAATGTTAGCTTAAAAAAAAAAAAAAAAACTTCAATGAAAAATAGAAGATGAATATTTGTTTTTCTTTCAGTGGAGGATGGCATAAAAGAAGCCTGCCTACAGTACATACTGTTTTTAACTTCATTCTCCATTCCCAGTTTCAGCAGCCTTGTTCTAAAAAATAAAAAAGATCTGCAATGTTTTCAAGCATGGATAGTGAAGCAAAAGCTGTCCTTATGGTAACAGCTTTCAACTTCTCTTTACTAGCTTAATTCTGTAATCTCACCTTTTGCTGCTCTGATGCTTGAAGGATGACCCACTGTGCTGCTGACAAGTTTACACTCCTCTGAAATTGAAGGAACATGAATATATCCATTGAGAAAAACAAAACAAAACAAAAAAAAACAAAACAGGATAATCAGCTTAAAAATTTAATGCTGTCACAGGTTTAGGTGAAATATTTTTTAAGTGCATACACTGTATGAGCTTGACTCTAGCCCTCCCTTGCATAAACATTAGAAGGTGAAAGCAGATTGCTGTCACTAGAAGTACAGTTATCTTTCTGGGCCCAGAGGCAGGACAAAACCTCAGGCTAATGGTCTGACGCTTATTGCATTTGGTAAGCAATGTACCTTCACAGAGAAGGGAGATGAGCTGCAACCTGGTGAACACCATGGAGTTTTAGCAATAGATATGCATCACAGCACATCTTACAACACCAGTCTCAGTCTCAGTCATTGACAACTTCAATCCAATTTACAGCAGACAGAAGAAAGCATAAGCCTTCAAAAGTCAGAAAGTGCATCCTTACCAACCAAGGACCAGCATGCAGCGTGTTGACTGATGACCTTCCTCCACATACCCATGTGGAAACTCACAATCAGAAAAACATGCTTAATTTTCCTTCAGCTCCCTTCAACTTCATATTAGTTGGGGATCAGATTACGGCTTTTACTGAGTTGCAGTCATTGCGGTAAATTTTAATAACTTTTATAACTTAGTAACTGTATTGATTCCACCCTCGCCATAAGACCTAGGAGTTATTTCAATCCTTTTGTTGAAAATGAATACAAGAAAACGTGAAAAATAAAGTACCATTTTGGATTTACTTCAGATTATAGAAAAAAAAGTTACAAAGGAAATGAGGCAGGTGTATGGATAAACGCTAGTGACTATTTACGGACAGTACAGTGTTAAAAAATAGACCTAAATAAAATTACTTACATTTGTGCATGAGGGAATAAAAGAAAAAAGAAGAAGAAAAAGAAAAAAGAAAAAGAGAAAGAAAAAAGAAAAAGAAGAAGAAAAGGAAAAAAGAAGAAGAGAAAGAGAAAGATAAAGAAAAAGAGAAAGAAAAAGAAAAAGAGAAAGAGAAAGAGAAAGAAAAAGAAAAAGAAAGAGAAAGAGAAAGAGAAAGAGAAAGAGAAAGAGAAAGAGAAAGAGAAAGAGAAAGAGAAAGAGAAAGAGAAAGAGAAAGAGAAAGAGAAAGAGAAAGAGAAAGAGAAAGAGAAAGAGAAAGAGAAAGAGAAAGAGAAGAAGAAAAAGAAAAAGAAAAGAAAAAGAAAAGAAAAAGAAAAGAAAAAGAAAAGAAAAAGAAAAGAAAAAGAAAAGAAAAAGAAAAGAAAAAGAAAAAAAAAGAAAAAGAAAAGAAAAAGAAAAGAAAAAGAAAAGAAAAAGAAAAGAAAAAGAAAAGAAAAAGAAAAGAAAAAGAAAAAGAAAAAGAAAAAGAAAAAAAAGGAAAAAAAGGAAAAAAGGGGAAAAAAAGGAAAAAAAAAGGAAAAAAAAAACGGAAAAAAAGGAAAAAAAGAAAAAAAAGAAAAAGGAAAAGGAAAAAATGAAAAGGAACTAGCAAGCTTCATAAACCCTAGAGCATGTGTAATTCCATTTTGTTCTAATTCATGCATTTTATCAAATTCTGATCTACGCTGTCTCCAGGTTATGAGAACTAAAATCACTCATTTGAATTCTTACCACTCTCAGATGGGCACCAAGATTTCTAGAAAATCATCACCCCATAGGATCAGATGAGAACAAGAGAAATGAAACTTACTGTTTTTTTCTACGTAGGCTTTCCAGAAAGCCTTTTTTTAAGGCTCTGAGACAAAGTGGCTGAAAAAGGAAAAGCATCAGTTTAACAGTGCAAAGGTTCTTGAAAACTGTGTGTAAATAAAACCGTGTCTTAATCTTAAGGGTATGCTAATCTTGAGCATTAAGAACACAAACAGAGGAGCTCAGTGCATGGAGGTTTTTAATTGCCAAAGATCTCACTTAATCTTTCAGCATTCCTTATTATTGCAATGCTCTGTGCTTTTGTTGGCAAGAAAGTATTTCTTTTTACCCCAGTTTTGTCTCCTGATTGTTTCCCAATTGTTCTTTTAGGCTTCTCTTCAATAATCAGATTGTGACAAATTTCCTCATTTTGTTTAAAAACAGTGCTTGAAAATACTTTCATCTCCCTCTGTGACAAAAAGCTACAGAAATGCATGAAATGCAGTAGCCAACAGCAAGGAAAGCAAAAGTTCCAGCACAGACCCTAATAACAAACACTGCATGTCCAAAGATTGCACCTGGTCTTTTTATTTGTCTGGTCTGCAAACAAATTCTGGGATTACTGTCAGAAGTTTGTAATAGCTCAAAGTGTTGCATCAAAGGTTCCAGAGATTTGGGAGATTTTAGTATATTATTGAGAAAAAGGTAAGACTAATTACAAGAAGCATCAGTCTGGTGAAGAAATAGAGAGTTAAAATGGGAAAGCCTTGATGGGAAAAGGGGGAGTACAGCTGACTGACCACCTGCTCCAAAAGAAGCATGAAGAAATCAATTGGCTTTCCAGTTGACTGTGGTATGCAGTCAGTGTTAGTAAATGGCAGTATAAATTAGCTAAACAGACATCAGCAGCAAACTGACACTGTACTCTGGGAAAAATTCTTTTTCCTCTCCAAACAGTTTTCATTGCAATAATTACTGTCTTATTACAGGAAATCCATTTAGAATAAAAACGTGGCTCTTTAAAATAGGCCAAAGTTTGGATTGTGAATATGCCTGACTTCTTAGTACCTAAGGTTTCATTTTCCCCTCTTCTTACAACTATTTTGGAATGGATGAAGCCTTAGTATTGACATAGAAACATGAGATTTAGTTTGTGGGAACTGAAATCAAACAAAATCTTGTTATCAAAAGAGTTCACTACATTCATCAACTGCAGTCACAATTTCTTTGTGCATTAGTCATGATCTTGATGACTGAAAGCTGTTGGCTGTAAGTATTTCCTAAATTCAGACATGCTCTCTTCATCACACTGGTTAACAGCAAGTGAAGCACTGACTGTTTTAGTAACCTTCATTCATGTTGTGCAGTATTTCCCCAGCTGAGGAAAGGAAGACTTCTAGGAGAAGAAAAGAAAAGCAATCTTAGATGAAAATTTTTCATAAGGACTTTTCCTACTTCTTGGTCATGTTTTCAACAATCATCTGCAACTGAGCCATATAAAGAAAGGCAAATAAAGGATAACACCCTACAGTTACTGTGGGCTACTGCTTAAGTAAATGTGCAAGATCAGTGGGAACCACTTGCATGTGTAGTCATCTCACTTCCAGTGCACTTTGTAACAGTAATCTAGACTAACAGTTGATTCACAAATAGCTTAACAAACATAGGTTTTAACAGAGCAGACCCATTAATTTAGATGTATTCATGTCTTTTACAAATATTTTGGCAAGTGTGGGCTAGAGCTACGAAAACATTTAAGCCTTAGTTGCCCTCATCACTTTATTTTAGAGAATTTGCTTAGGCTGTGGGTGAAAAGGAGCTCCCTGTGCTCCAGGCTAGACTTACGCCTCACATATTTCACCTCCCAGGAGGATGTTTTGATGTGAGGTTCTCAGTCCCCCACTTGACTCTGGTTCCTCCCCCATCCACCTTTAATGACCAGGTCTAATCAGGTTTTCCGTTTGCTCCCTCTCAGAAAGTCATAAAGAAACTCAAAACCATCCAAAACTACCCCAGATAACCAGATACCCAAAAATACCCCAGAGCAGTGTCTCTCCATACATACCACATTGCTGGATCAGGACAGCAGTGATTAGATATTTCTTTTATAGCTTTACTATGGGATTAAGAATAAAAAGAAAATAGTAAACATCTTTGAAGCCTTTCCCCGTCTTTGCTCTCAGCACCTGCAGGGCTCACTGCTCTGCAGCTAATTAGCATGGTGCTGCCAAGCAGTGCGGGTGAGGCAGAGCTGGGGACAGGGGCTGCAGCCTGGTCAGGCAAAGAGAGCCATTCCTCTGCAGCTGTGGAGGAATGTGTGTCCCTCACAGCCCCACTGTGAGGGGCAGGGAGCAATCTGATTCAGAAAAAGTATCCTGATTTCAGATTTACAGGCAGGCCACTGCCACGATCACAGTACTTGCGCTTTTTCACTCCTATCTTTTGCAATCCTTTGCAAGCACGAATTTGGAACTGAAATGATTAAACAACATAATTAGACATTTATTTTAACTCTGTGGGCCAACGTGTTGGCTGAGGCTTTGCAAATGATGAAAATCACAGCTGCCATGTTCAGCTTTGGGAGCAGCTCAGCTGCACTGTGTGTCATCACTTCCCATCCTGCTCTCTTGTTTTAATTAGACACTCTTGCAGGCAACAAATCACAGTGATATTCTTCCCAAATGCTGCAAGTGCCCAGAGTAAACTGTGAATCCTCAGGGAAAAACAAAAAGGCAAACTAGATGTTTGCACTCCTTAAGGTACCAGGGCTTTGCAAACAAAATAGCCATGTTCAGGTAGAGGCAGCCTACCACAGCCACAGTGGTGTCAATCCAGATATTGCTGAGGGAATATTGCCTACTCTCTATGGAAATAGGCTTGGGTTGTCTGAGGCTCCTGACCCATGCTTTACCTCCACCTTCCTTTCCCAGCATTCTTTCCCTCTGTTCCCAGGATACTGCTACCCAAAAAGGCTATGACACCAACCAGAAAAGAAGAGAGAGCAGTGAGGATGTTTCACTCATTTCTTCTACCAGTTAACTCAGTGAGTATCACAACTCCTGGAATTAATTCCCAGCTGTCTCACTTTTCACCAAAAGCAAAGGATCAGATCAATTCCTATAGATGTTAACACAAGAAAATCGCTTGCCTTTCTTTCTGTGGGAGTATAAGGCCTCTAGATCCTTCAAAAGAAAGACTCCTTGCTTTTACCCACCTCTCCATCCCAGTCCCAAAAGTTCCTGCTATAAATAATACTCTAAACCTCTCTTCCCTCTGCAAGTTCCTACTCTTCTTTAGGACAAATCCTTTTAATCTTGTGAGACCATTTCCACTGCTGAGAAAGTTCCAGCAGGAACTTCCCTGGGAAAGCTGCCCAGCAGCATGCCCTGCCTATGCAATACATTGAAGGCAAAGTGCCCTGCACTTCACAAGCTTCTCTAATTTTCACTCCTCGTGACCTGCACCTTCCCCTATCTTCCCCAGCAAAATGCTGAATGCAGCAGAGCGCTTTGTGCCTGGCTGATCCAGAGGAAACTGGTTAGAAGAAACATTTCTTTTAGGTAGGAGAACATACAGCTTAGTGTAGAGGGAAATGCTCAAGCACTCCAGGCACTGCACTGCATCTTGAAGTGAAATCTTATCTCCCAGCAATTTCTAGTTGGCTGCAGCTGTAGCTGACCTACTACTAAGTGTAGTAGGAAGGGAAGAACCACAGCCTCCTAAATAATAATAATAGCAATAATAATAAATTCCATGTCAGACAGCAGTACTTATTTATAGTCATATTAAGTGTATTAAGTACTCTTACAGTTATTTCTGTTTGGCAAAACACTTCCAGATATGATATGGAAAGATTCATTTTAGCAGGTCTCATTCTTTGAAAGAGGCAAACGTTTATCTTCCAGGGTTTAGAACTTGGATAAAACAAAGCACCTTCCAGGTATTCTCTCACTATTGTAATGATAAAAAAATATATATATTCTCAATGAAAAATATTTCAGACCATATGCAAATCAGCAGATTGCTTTGCAGGAAGAACTGAACCATTCATACGTAGTATGAGCTGTACAAGTTAATTACAGAACAAACTGCTGTTTTGAAGGATGATTACAGATGAGGCCCTGGGTATGCATATAACAAGATGTGTTAATTTGAAATGATCTTGGTTGGGAAAACAGCAGAGCAGTAGCTTTTCTCCTGACAAGATAGAGACAAGCTGCTGTAAAGGGAATAGGAAACAAGATGAATACTGGCAAATTACTGCCTCTGAGATATCAGAACCAGTTTTACTGAGTAGCAGATTGCTCATGGGAACAGTATCAACTGCATGATCCTGGTTCCAGAATTAATATTCTAATATAACCCTAGTAGAGCATAAGAGGTTGAGTAACTAAAAAATCATCTGATCCACAGCTATGTGGAATCATCGGTAAACTCACCACTCTGGATTCTCACAGAGTCCCCTCAGGTGAAGGCAAACAAAAGGGTTATTCAAACACTGGGCCAGACTAATACAAACTGAGGAAGAAAACACTGCTTGAACAACTCCCTGTTGAGACACTGAAAAAAAACAGATGCCTGTTTGCCAAGGCAGGCTGCTCCCTGAGCAGCTATCAGCTTGCAGCATGTATCTGCACTTACAAAAAGAGGTTTAAGAAAATGTATTGAACTGCAAACAAAAATAGTAGCAAGAGCAAGCAGAGCTCAAACAGCTGCATTGCAGTAGATGTTTGTTTTTGAGCATCGTGACAGAAAATGCTCTCCAGTGCGTGCCTTCAACAGGAATGCCAGGATGCTGCTAGTTCTTGCACTCCCACTGACTGGGATGACAAAGCAATGAGCGTAACTGTCAGGCAGGAAGAAAAAAGCAGAGAACTCTGCCGAGATGCTTCAAACAAAAGAACATGAAGATTCCTATAATCAGCATACATCTGATTAGACTGCAGGGGGTACACAGTACAGTGGAGAAGAAAGAGCACAGACTGATGGGAGCACTGGAGGCACATACAGGACAAAAAGGTGCACAGCACAGAGAGGGGAAGGGCTGGCAAGGCACTGCACAATAGAGAACTGCTGCACAGGTCTGAACACTACGAATGAGGAATAATTTATAGAAGAATAGAAAAACAGAGTAATAATTTAAAAAAAAAAATTAAAAAAAAAAAAAATCAGAAAACAACCTGTAAGGTCATTGCATCAGAATTGCGCATCCATGTGTACTTCTCTGGGGCCTTGGGGTTACAGCTGGCAGGAACTGGTGCTAAGATGATTGCACTAATTCTGGCTCCAGCAGATCTGATCTCTCACCAGACATACCCCTCTATTAAATGAAGCCTGCTTACAATTTGTTGTTTGTTTCAAAGTGAATGCTGCAAAGTCACAATAGCAGCTCCTGATGCATTGGAACCAACTGACCTGAGCTGTACAAGGAGAGGTGGGCAGGCCCTACAACAGGCCTTAGCCAACTCAGTTTTTCCCAACATAATAGCACTCACTCACTCAGCAACACTCAAAACCTGGAGGTGTTCAAATTCCTTTGACATCCCCCAAAATCTGCAGTCTCCTACTCTCACGGATGTTTGCTTCAGCCCGTGCAGCTCAATGCCCCATTACCAGCCAAGTCTGAGTAGGTGCCACAGACATTCCCCCCCTGTCACTCTGAAAGCAGCCTGTTTCAAGCAGGTCTCATAATTTGTGTAATTCCCTCTGGATCAGACACATTTCAAAGAACAGAGTGTTCACAGAGGCAATGCCACAGGGAACTGTCCCATAGCAGACCTTCATTCTCATTGAGCATCTCCCATCCCAGCAGAGCTCTTAGCTCAGGTACCATACGATCCCAGCACAATTACACAGTTTCTCAATCACAGGCAAAATGCATACAAGCAGAAACATCTTCCCACTAAAATCTAAATAGGTACATCTACAATTTTATTAGTCACAGCCCCCAAGCTACTTTAAATATTCAAAATATCATGTTTATCTTTGTTGTTGTTTTATTTTTTTAATCTCACTTGATTTCTCCATTGGAAACACAGAAATGAGAAAAGCTAATTTTAAATAAAGCATTTTTATGGAGCTCAACATCCTTTATATTTATTTTATTAGAGATTCTGAATTCTCAGCTATTTTTTTCTGACCAATTAACTTCCTAAAAATTAATGGACCTACTTTATTAATTTTCTTTTCTTCTTACCCTTGTCCAGTTAGTGAATTCTCTTAATAACTGATTCATATTAGCCAATCTTTGATTTATGAGTATTTCCATTTTTTATTTCTTCATCTTTCTACTATTTTAAAACAGTATGTTAAGTATCATTATCTTGTCATTATTTACTGAGCAAGAGGCCTTCTATTTGTTTTAATTTTCTTTCCATCTCTAACTCAGACTGACTGCTTGTAATTCTCCTTTCCTATTCAGCTGATATTAATGGAAAAGGGGGAAGAGATTTAAACTAAACAAGGGGAAAGTTCAGATTGGATGGTATAAAGAAATTACTCAGAGGGTAGTGAGGCACTGGAACAGATTGCTAAGAGGTGCTGTGAATGCCCCATCTCTGAAGACCTCCAAGGCCAGGTTAGATGAGGCCCTGAGCAGCCTGATGTTGTGTGATGTGATGGGTGGCAATCCAGCCCATGGCAGGGAGTTGGAACTAGATGGCCTTTAAGTTCCCTTCCAACCTAATCCATTCTATGATTCTATCATTTTCTGACATCCAAGGCAATTTGCTTAAATCCTCAGCCCTTCTTTGACCATCTGAAAGCACTCTACATGCTTTCCCAAATGCTTTTTTTTTTTTCCCACTGTCTAAAGATTTTTTCACAATATTTTGAATCTCAGATTCCTGATCCTTCTTTCCTTTCCTTCAGAAAAATGACAAGTATCATCTTTACATCATTTTCTGAACTTCTTAGTTCAATTTTGTCTTCTTCACTCTATATCTCTCACAGACTACTCTGCAAATTGAAAAATCTTAATTATAGACCTACTTGTGTTCATACAAAATTTAAAGAGATCTGACATATGCTAATTCAATCCAAGTTTTCTACTACCCGATTTTTTACCACGTTTCCAGTGCTTACTGTGCTACCTCTCTATACAAAGGTAAATCCAGCAGCAGCAGCAATGAATTATAATATTAAGAAACATGGAGGGATAAAATCAAAGAAAAGATAACTGTATGTAAGCATCCATAGTAAAATCAACTTTCAGGAGGATTTGGCAGCTAATCATAAACAAAGACAACAGAATTCTGAAGAAAAAAAAAATCACCATTTATACATCAGCTAAACTTATTTCCAAGAACATATGACACTAATACACCCAACTCCTGAATGCAGTGATGACAGTATGCAATTAATAGCAGAGCTGTCTTTTCTGAGTTGGCAAGGTCCAAGCTTATTCCTCACCCCCTAATATTCATACCATTCATATTTAATTTCGACTTTGACCACACTGCTTCAGTTAATGCACCTGCAAGCTGCGGGCTTCTTTACTGTCATGTTTACCTTACATTACAGCCCTCTTTGTTACCTGCATGCCAACACATTTGTTCAGAAAGTCATACAGGTAGAAGGCCAGCAAAACAGGAAAGGCAAGAACATTATTAGCTGTGTCTCTTGAAGAGAATTAAGTATATCATATGAATTGTCAGTATAGGCAATACCTCTCTCCACCATGTCACAGATATCTCCTCAGTGAGGTAAGGCTGAGCTGCAGCAGTTCAAAATTAAAGGCAACGCTTAGAGAATCATAGTCTAAGAAAAGCTTTTGCAGAAATAACTTTTTGATACTAAAAAAAGACTACTATTTTGATCTATTTGCATGTAATTCAGTTAACCTTTCTATCTTTACCTAAGAAAATTGTATTGACAGACTGAATACAGTTTGGACAGGACTAGAAAATTGGTGAGACATATGCACCAGTCAGCACGTCACATCATGCAATAAAGACATAGTAGCAGGAGTCCTCTGAAATAAAAAAAAAAAAAAAGATGTCAATAGTAAAGATAAAGAGCTATATTTTAAAATAATCCATTTAAAAAAATCATTTGTTTATTTTTTCATTTGTTTGTTTGATTCTGAATAAAGGAAATATAACTGATATTTGCTCAAGAATGAACTTCAAGAGCTCGCATCCAGGCTTATACCCAAGGCAGGAGCAAGAACATTTCTGATAGAGGTTATTTAAGAGGAAAAGGCAACCAAAGACTCCCAAATGTCCCCAGATGTCCCTATGGTGGAACACAATACCAGTGTACAGATTTTTCTGAAGTAAAAGTTTTTCCTCCCTGTGTGAATGTTAACTCGTGAGCTTGAGTTTCTAGTCAAAAGTAGAAGATCAAATGTTATTCTTCTAAACACAGAAGATCGAGGGAGTGTATGAAATCACCGTGACATAAATACAGGAAGAACCTGTGTAATCCCAGCTGGTGTCAGCAGTCACACAAAGCCCTGAAGGGGCCTGTGCTGCTCCACATAGCCTTTCTAGTGCAAGAAAGACTGCAGGTCTCTACAGGAATCCTACCAACAGACACGTGGTCAGCAAGCAATGGGCTCTTTGACACTATTAGCAAAGAGCTGTGAATCCTACAGAAATTGATAAATGTAAAAAAGTAAACCAAGTCTGTTTTCTATTTTGCCATTGAAGTAATTTGTTATATTACACCTTTTCAGTAGCAATATCCTCACTTTTTCAGCAGGAGTACAACTTCACTTATTCATTCTCAGCTTCTAAAAAGCCTCTCATCAAGGATGCTATACAAGTACAGTCCTTACTAGCAACTGCTGAAACAGGAAGTCTTTGAATGAAGAAAGGTATCAAGATTTTTCTTCTATAATAGCTTGAAGTCAACAGCATTTAGGGTTGGCTTTTTTTATCCTGTAACATTTCCTGTTCAGGAATCAGAAAAGCTGTTCTCTTTATATAATTGTTTCCTAAAATTGCTGTTTTCGATTTGCATAATGTATCATTTAAGTAAAGGTAAAGAAACATTTCATCTTGATAATTTCTGCCAGAGCTGAGATTGCAAAATTGCTTCTTGTTAGAAGGAAATTTTTAAAAAGTGCCATCACTGCAACTTTCCAGATGGGAACTAACATATTTTCAGTGCACTGCAATAGTGTGTTATATCTGTGATTGCTATTCAGATCAGACTAAGAAATGTTAGTTCCAGCTGAGGTAAATTTTATGATCCCAATTCTTAACTATTGTTTTATATGTATACAGCTAAATATATATATTTATTTAGCTAGTTCATTGGCTCTACATGTTGTTCTGAATATAAAAAATGCTCTACAATTTGACTTTCTAAGGTATGCCGTTTCTCCATTGTTAATATGCTATTAAAGCTGATTTTTTTATCCAGTCTCAGTGAAGAATACAACTCTTTGGCCAGAATGTTATTTTCTATTTATCAGTTTTTACCTCTTCCAAACTTGAATTCTTGTCTATAATAAATTACAAGTAACCTATAGTATGAATCACGGTGGTAGGTTAGATCTATTCAGAAGGCCAGATCTAGAAAACCCACATAATTCCTTGTAAGAAAAACATGGAGGTTCATGTCTGATACTTCTGTGGGATTAGCCTTTCATTGCCAGAAATATTGCTGTCATTGTGTTGAAGAGTATCAGGCAGTTCATAAGTCTGGCAATTGATCTGTAATTATATATTGTTTATACAGGTTTAGATTGATTCAGCCAAGCATATGATGCAGATACTTCTTTTTAAAGTCACAGCTTACATGCTTTAGTTGGGAAGAAAAAGCTTGACACAATGCATTGCCACTTGACTATTTAAAAAATAATGTATCAGTCAATTACAGGCAACATAGAACACATGAATACTGGTTTACACAGTCTTCTTCCCAGATTACAGGGCTTCTACTGAAAAGGAAGAAAACGCCCTCATTCAAGCTGAAGCTCTGCAGCTGGATATGATCACGAACTATCTGCATTTACCTGGACTCTCCCATGCTTTCGTTGTACCTCAAGGCAAGCAAGGTCTGGAGCTGTATAGCCCTTTACAGCCCTTTCTACTCAGCAGAGTAGAAAAATTTTGTTTCTGTATGAAAACACTTAATAAAAATAAATAAATAAAAGGACAAAACTCCCCATTTATTCAGAGACATTTTAAAAACCTAGCCATTGTAGTGATCCATTTTTTTCAGTGTCATTGTTTTTCAAGATAAGCTTTTTTTAACATAGACAAAACCTAAAAATTACAATAGAAAATAAAAAACTGTGACAATTTCATTTTTGACATCTTATTTGGTCAAAACAAGCTCTATAAAGCATTTCAACAAACAACTCCAATGCTTTCCTTACACTTAATGACAATGACATAGACTTAAGCAATGTGCAAGAAATCAGCCACCTGCACAAAAGGGCCAGAAAGATTGCCTGTTTGATGTCAGACCTGAAAGTCTACAAAGAGTGTAAAGTATATCCAGAATACACAGCCTTCAGCCATGTGGTTGGTGATTCATGAAGCTATCACCTTGTCTTAGTTCTGGCAGAATAATTTGACATATGCCCTAAGTGAATTATTTGTATGCTGCCACTGGGATGTGACCACATGATATAGAGTTCACATGTGGTGGCACCAGCAAGATCATTTATATATTATGTCTGAGATGCTAAATATCTTTATTGAGGGAATATTTTATGGTTATTTTCCATACAGCAAAAAAACATTTGCAAAGGACCAAACTGCATTAATACACATAATTTCATTTTGAAATGCAGGTATTACTAGCATTCCATGCCATCTATGGTAGTTTAGTTTGATGTTCAGCTAGAAATATCAGAACTCTGAGGGTTAGGCCAGTGCAACTTGCTTTCAAAGCAGTTTGCAGCATTCCTTTATTTATTCACAATTCAACTTGAAGCTGCTTTGTTGTTTTTACCTGCTTAATGATTAGATAAAATTACAGTCCCTTAATCAAGGAACATGAGTGCTCTTCTGTGCCCTTCTGCAGCCTACTGCACCTATGCTATGGGCTAAACCTGCCAGGACCTCTGAATGCTGCTGAGATCAGCTGCCACAGAACTGAGTAACATTATTATCTTCTCTTGTCCTTCAGTGAAGGAGACTATATATTGAGACAGCACACACCGGTAATTCCCAGGAACCACCTGACTAACTGATTGGAGCCATAAGTTCTCCAGGAACTACATTAGATGTTAAATTTTTAGTATAGATTTAGTCATAAAGAAATAAAAATCAGTAAAGAAGTAAAACTATATCTTCGTTATTCTTATTAAACACTGCACTACAAAGTATATGAACTGCTCTGGAGGCATGCTAACTAAAGCTCTTAAATGAATACATAAGTGGGGTTTTCTCCTCCACACCATGTACCTCAAAGAGGTTTATCTGGTTGCTTGAACAATTAATGAATAAAGTCATTTGTGACAAAATAATCCTAAAGAAATTTTCTTACACTTATTCAATGACTGAAATCTTGTCATAAATGTTATTTACTTTACAGACAATTTCAGTTCCGATTAACTAGAGCATCCTTCTTCAGGAGTGTTCTTGAGCACATCCTCAAGTCTCACTGAAATCAATTACTAAGTTAGTTGAGGGAATCAGTTATGAAGAGAGATCTGGGAGTCACACTGGACAAAAGTAAGAAGGAACTGAAAAGTGGAGAAGGAAAGAAAGAAGGGAAAATCCTAACCTTGAAAAAACAACAGAAGGAAGGCAGGGATTTGAAATTAAACCTCTTGGCCTTGGACTGCTCACTTTACTGTGGCCATTGTAGGGATCTGTGCTACACTCTTCATTAGCTTCAGCACAAATATCTTTCATACTTCTCTGATTTCTTCATGACTTTTGCAAAATGCTTTGTTCTACACAAGTTTCCAGAGAAAATAATTTAAACAAATGTTAATAGCACAAATCTATCTGTAGCCTGAATTAACTACTTGTGAACTTAGCTAATTTAAATATATTAATGTAATTATTATTAACTGAACATTGAGGAAAGTGTGTTTACTAGGGAAACACAGCAGCAGTGCGTTTGCAAGGACATAACCAATACTCGTGGTGAAGATCCATGAAAAAGAATTAAACACGTGATTAAGTAATGATTCGGTTGGTTTGCTCAATTTAGCACATACTGCTCCTATGATAATGAAAATAAGAGATGCTCGCATTATATAATTTATCCAGCAAATTTGACTTTCATGTGAACAAAATAAGAATAAATCATGCTGCATGAAACAACAAGACCATTTCACTAAAGGAGCGCTCAGACTTGCTCCTGCAGATCTTGCTTTGAGCGCCTGTAACCTACTGCTGCCACAGGGTGTTTCTCAGAAAGGGATTTAAGAGATGAGGATGCTAGACAGGAACTGTTCTGAAGTGGCTCAAAGGGAAATATCAAGAAGACAGCATAACCCTCATCTTTCTTCAAACCACCCTTTCCATTTAATTCAGGGCTACATTGAGGCTAAGAACTCCTGTTAAGCTGCTGCTAAGAATATTTATTCATAGAATTTCATTTGCCTCATGTTTCCAGCACAACTCCTGTAGTTTTGCCTCTGACAACAGCGGTTCTTTCCTCCTAAGATCATTTATGCATATCCATTGCTCTTCCACTCCAAAAGAGCACTTCAGTAACCACAGCCAGCACTTACTGGCTAGGGATCTAAAATATACATACAGAACAGGAACAAAAACTTTCATGTTTAAGTTTTAATGTATCTAATTATTAGGCTTTGCTCAGAGATGACTTAAAGAACTGGACAACCCTGAAGTATGGCTCTTTCCAAACTTTTCTCAACAGATACAGGTTTTTCATCCAGATTTCAGAATCTGTTAAACCAACTTCTCTCTCTATCACTATTTGCACTAGCAAGCTGATTGTCATTTATGCTCATGATTTTATTTAAGTCACTGACCCAGAGAAGACTAGTCGATCATATTTTAGAATGCAGCTTACTGTCAACAACCTATAAAAGGGTAAGATAAAGGACACTACACAATAGTTGATTGAAAAAGATCTAGCAGATACAGCAGTCTATAAAGGTCAAAAGTTCGATACCAGGGTAAGCAAAACACAGGTAAACAAATTCAGAATCATCAATGCTAACATCTTGACTAACCCAGCTAGGATATTAAAGCTGTCTAGCTGTCTGTTCCAACTACATTCAATCTCCTATAGTTGGGTGGGTAAAAGAAACATTTACTGAACTTGTAACAGATAATAATAGAGTTAGTGATCTAACTGTCCAGAGCACAATCAATTAATTTTACTAAAAAAAAAAAAAAAAGACTAGATAAAAGAACTAAAATCATAATTCGTTTCTCAGAGAATAAGAAAATCAACTAAAAACACAGATTTATGCATGAAATGGCACAAACTGACTTTTTGTAAAGATCTACATCCCTTCATCTCTCAGTTAAATATTGCTATCAGGAATTAGTGTTTTGAGGTTTGCAAAATATTTTGTGGCTTCATTCAAGAAACTGGCTTCTGGTAGCTTGCATCAATATGCATGTTGTAAAGTGGGCAGGGGTCTTTCAAAAATTTTTATAGGCAAGTGCTTTAACCATTAGCCTAGTAAAGAAATGGACATAAGAATTACCTCAGCCTGTAATATTAGGCATTTTGTTTGGTTGGTTGTTTTTCGCTTGTTTGTTTTGTTTTAAAGAAAAGCATATACAACACCAGGGAGACCCGATTTGTTTGAGCTGTTTTGCATGCTCTCTCACTGTTGTGCATGACTCTTCAGAGTTAGGAGCTCTTTATCCAGCTTCTTGTTATCTGAAAAAGAGAATACTTCAATACATTTTTAATGAATTTTCTGTAGTTAGAAGTGACATTTTCTCAGCTCATAAAGCAAAACTCACCAGAGACCAAGCAGAAAAAGACATATATGATGCATATCCAAAACTTAAAAAATATAATTAAATAAGCTTGGAAACATTTCCTATCCTAGTGCTTTTGGCATTGTGTTCCAGCAGTTTCAAGTGTGCTAGTTTTCCAGTGAGATCCCTTCATCAACATTCCTTGGGTCAACAGCGCAAATACAACACTTCCATCAGCTTTGAAAACAGCTCAGCAATGGAAGGAAGTCTCCTGGCTCTTCTTAAAGACTAACCTTCAGCCTCACTTTCCAACAAAGAGAATCTTGTAATGTTTAATATAATTTCTCCACATCTTGCTTGCTTAACTAGTTTCTTTCTGCTCTCACACCAGCATGGACCCTTCACTCCCTTTCTAACTTCTCCAGCCTCCCTCAGCTGTGCTGTCTCTTGCAGTGAAGTCAATGGAACTGCCTGTTTGTGTATCTTCATTGGCTGTTGTTATTACATAAGCTATCAAAAAAAAAAAATGCAGATCCAGACTCATCCAGACTATTCCAAGCTGTTCCATCACATCTACCTGCAGCTGGATGGTTTCATGGATAGCTTTGTTCTGATCATGTCACATGATCTAACACAATGAGCTGCTTTCACCTTTAATATATTCCAAGTCACCACTCAGTAGATGAACAGCGATATTCAGGACTTAGTAGAAGAACAGGATACTTACACGTACCTTCTTCAGAGCAGTTCCAGCAATGCAACCCAAAGCATTTCTGTGAGACTAAGTCCTGCAGAAAGGAAGGAGGAAGAGGGCAGAGCAGAGTGGAGGGCAAAAAGCCAGAACCTGACTTCCCCAAATGTCAGGTTTTTTTTTTCTCTCACGAGAACTAAATACTAAGTGTAAAAGTAGAACATTTTAATGGGAATTGAGAGAACCTGTTCCCAGGTCAGTCTCAGATTTTTTACAGGGCTATATTCAGAGCACTCACACAGCAAAACCCAGGCTCAATACCACAATTCAACCCAGACCAAAAATAAACCCACAAGAGAAGTCTCACACCCCTTCCTGCCAGAAACGAGCCCTGGTGTTTTCAAGAAACACAAATCACACTCAAGCCTTGCACCTGACAGAATTCACAGCTGTGATAACAACTGACTTAGGAGGTGCCTGACACCAGCCCTGACTGCTGTTCTAGGCTATAGATGAATTCCTTTAACACTGCCAGGAGCCAGAGCTCTGACTTCCAAAAAACCTAGTCTCAGCATTCTCCGAAATCAACAGAAACATACCTGGGATGCTGCACAGTCTTTACAAGTAGCCTGACAGTAAAACTACCTGCCAAATTAAAACAATTGCCGTTAATAAAACATACAGTGTGGGATAGCATCATGCCATACAGCATTAAATGGCAGCATCAGCACAAACAACTAGTTTGCACATCAGGCTTGTAAAGCACACCCACAGAAGCCAGGAGAAAGTGATGCAGAATCTCTCAAATCTAAGAAATAGCTGTGGCTGTCAAACAGATTTCTCAGTGTCAAAATCTGTCCCTGAAGCAAACAGCAATTACAGCACTTTGAAGCACTGTAAGCCATTCTGACAGCTCTCATCTCAGCCTGCAGAAAAGATCTGATGTTCCTGGCCACCTATAGAAAAAGAAATAAGGGTGCCACACTCCCTGCCCTGCACAGGCCACAGGTACAAACTGAAAAGGTTTTTCCATACATCTCTCTCCTTGTGTGTATTTATTGCTAGGTAAGCTTTCAGTTCTCACTGAAACACAGTTTCTGCAAGTCTAAAGTCTGCCTTCTGATGCATGGGAGCTGCATCAGGCCCAAGCATAAATCATTAGAAAGTCACCTTTGGTCACAGAATGAAATAGAGCAGGTGACAACCAACACGATGGCAGATAAAGCAAGGAGTAAGCACTGATTACAGCATGTCAAGGAAATAAATAAAATAGGATGAAGCGGGCAGCACTACTATGAATATTATTTGTTTCTGCTACTGTGAGATAAGTGAGATAATTTGTTTAGCTCTCAGCTGGTTAACCTAATGAGACACACCTTGACAATGTGTAGTAAATTGGTGCCATTTCAATAATTGTACAACAGATTACCATTCATCATATTCCGAATGAAACTCTTTCCTTCATCTCTGCAAACATAAAGCATTACGTTGATTGACTCATTAACAACATCAATGTCCTTGCACTAGCTGCAGGAGGATCTGTACCAAAGTTTGTTACTGATCTTCCTCTCCCTGCTTCAGGCCACAATTAGAAAGACAACTGTTTAAGAACTCTCACAATTGTATTTTATTTGACATCAGCAATATACACTGGAGTATAATAGGAACAATTTTTGCACAATCTTTCTTGCAAGATGGATTTATTTTCCAAATACAGAGATGTTCATTATACAGGAAGGTAACAGTTAAGCTGTACAATAGCAAAACAAGTTGACAGCTATCAAACCACCTTTTCAGTTTGTTAGAATAGTCAGGTGACCAGCACTGAATATATGCATTCCAAAACTTTAGTTAACCTCTGATTCTTCCAATCTTCCAGCCACATTGTTCCATGCAACAAAAATGTGCGTGAAGAATAACGTAAAAGAATTCAACCTCAAGGCCTGCCTTTCTTTGATTTCCTTTCTGGTTTTGCCCATGTATGAGTCAATACAAAGGGTTTACACATCAGAATTTGCCATGGCACAAACTCTCACAGCATGCATCTAGGACATTCATATATTGCAGAAATAGACAAGTCGGGAGATTTGGGTCTTCCCTAAGAGGATGCTAAAGAGGCATTTTCCACTACGGTGGTTCAGTGCATTACTATCTGCATGCCACAACTTCTATGGAAAAGAAAGACTAAATAAAATACTCCAAAAAGCTTCATCTTTTTCACTGAGAGTATTTCTTACAATGGTCTAAGCTTAAATCCAAATGCTTTGGCTGCAATGGACAAGGCTTCACAGGAAAAGCTTACAATTAATTAAAAAAACTGCCAATGTTAACTTTTTCCTGGTTTTGCTTTGTTGAGATTTTGCTTTTTTATTTTTTATTTATTTATTTTTTTTCCATTTTCAACTTAAAAATGATACACAGTTATTTCAGCTGCTGTATCCACAACAGAAATTCCCCTTTTCTTTTTGTTTTTCAGCTGGTACAGCCATTACACTTTGAATTAGCCACTGTCACAGAAATTAGTACCTCTCTGAATACCATGATTTGAAAATTGAAAAGATGGTCCATGTTATTTATTAGGTGTAGGTAAAGGTGAGGAGAAACACAGGAACTGTATCATACATTGAGTCCACTATAACATGGATAATTTATTTATCACAAGTAAATATTGCACTTGCAACCAGACTGGTATCCAGCTACACCCTGGATACTTCCAAATGAAGGGTCCTGGCCACAGCAGTGTTACCATGTACCCTTCACTACATTATATAATTTTTACTGCCACAAGTCAAAGCCAGTGATTACTGATACTGCCTTCTTAGTTTTTAATCAGCATTTCTCCATTAGCCATCAGGAAGAGGAATAGAGCAGCTTAATACCAATACCATAAAATAAATTATTTAAAATTACTGGGGAAAAAAAAAATGCAAAAAGGAGTAGGACATGCTAAAGCAAGTGTTCAGAGATAATAGATTTAGTATTTTTTAAATTGCTAATGAGCAGGTCTAATAGCTCTCATATCTTACCTCAGCAAAACACTTAAGTCTCTAGGCTCAAGGCTCAGCTGTTCCTACCCAGAACAGGGATACCTTCTCCTGCTGAACAGATGTACAACAGAGGAGAGGAATTCACCTTTTTTTTTATTTTTTATTTTTATTTTTTAAATATAAACGAGATCAGAATTTAGTGTGGATGAGGGAAAGTAAGGGGAACTGAGCTTTGTTATTTTCTTCACAAATACATAGCGTAATGGAGAAGTAAGATTCAAAGAGAAAGCACCTTTTGCAATGTTGAAGTTACATCAGGACAACTCGTAGGGGCATAGTAACTATATCTGTCAAATCAGAGATGTCATTTTGTTTCTGGGATAGCCCACTGGCTGCTAGCATGGACTCTTTTTTGTGTTGTTTTTTTTTTAACTACTGTAGGACTAGGAAAATGACCACAGAGACCACGGACATTTACCAAGCAGCATGCTCAGTTTTATTACCATGCATATACACATCTGTCCAAGTGCTTTCCATATAAGAGCAATTAGCAGATCTCCAAAGAGAAGGCCAGAGTACAGTAAACCTTGATCCTTCTTTGGTATGTTCGGTACTGCTACAGTAGCAGCAGTGCTGAGCTGAAGAAGGTTACTTCAGCTCCAGTCTGGCCTATTTTATACAATAAGGAAGCATTTTCCATTCCACCATAGTACTCTGAAGGCTCTGATTCACCATAGTACAGCTTGAATGAACAGCAATATGGATGCATCCCAGCTGGCAGTCACTGCTAGTTCTAATTTTTCTGGTCATCCAGCTACGGTATCAGAAGCCTTAGGATTAAGTGTGCCAGTCCTCAGGCAGGATTTGCAACTGGTACTGAATTCCATATAACGCGCAGCTTGCATCTAAGCCTCCCAGTTGGGAAGAAGTTTAAGGGGCATTTCTGTAAGTGGCTTAAGCCAGTATAAGATCTGCACCATCTCTGAAAGATGGAAGCTCACCTTCCTTTCATCTCCCCTTTCCAACCAGTGGTTCCTACCTTCTCCCACATCGGCAAGGAGAGTTCTCATGCAGGCAAATGGTGTGCCACAAACCCACCTTTTCCTTTCACAAGACCCATCCTGTGCAAGAGCTAAGGTTGTAGATGTTCAAATGCAGCTGCACCCCACAAACTGTTGTACAGACTAGACTACTGACCAGAGAAAGGTCTGGTGCTAAAAAGCTCCCATGAACCTAAGTACAAGAATGAAGTCTTCAGATTTCGCAGGAAGGCAAGATAGTTCCAAAAACTGGCTGACATTGTAAAGAAAGCTTTTGTTGCTATGTTTTTTCCTTCCTCCTATAACTGCGCTAAACCAGACAGCAATCTCTCTATTTGGTCTCTTAAACATAAAGCAAGTTAAATGCTAAAAGTTCCAAACTGCTTCTTTACTGAAAATGAAATATGCGGAGTTCCTGAAAGATAAAAAATGTTACTGTTTGTATTTTTGGCATAGAAATTCTCTAAATCAGAGAGAAACAGTGATATTTAATAAAACTTAATCTTTCTACTTTAGCATTCTGACTCTTAATTCTTCCTGGATGCCTGCGAAAATACCCTTTTTATGAAAAAAACTGCAATGGAACATAACATGTTTCTAAGAGAACATTAGAGACTTCTTTTCTTTATTACTTTCTCATTGTACTCATAATGAAGAAATTATTTCTGGGCTGTTTCCTGCCAGATGCTGCTCTAGTACCTTTAATAGTACATATCTTAAAATAACTGCTTGGTAGCAAGTAATTAAGTTTTTCATCTTTACTAATGCTTTCCTTTTTCTTCCTTCTTTCCTCTTGCCTCAAATAACTTCACTTAAGCTCTTTCATAAATCCTGGCCTTTTTTGTTGTTGTTGTACACTATTTATTAATTTATTATTAACAAAATTGACAAAATCACCTTTGTAACAATAAAAACAACCACATATGGCAACTGAGGTTCCAGAAAGCATCTTCTTTAAAACCAGTGGAGTCAGAATAAGAATCCTCCAGTTGTTCTGGGCTGGATTAAAGTTGTTGTGAAATCCCATCAATCCCATCCTTTTCACCACCTCCTCTGTAGCAGCACTAACAACAGTGAGCCAAATCAGAAAACTGATCCAGCAGGCTGCTAACTCAGCCACTAGATAAACTTGCTTTTAGCTAGACAAGTTATTTCAGCCAGATCACCATCACCACATGGGTACATCTCCCAACACAAAGTAATAAGGTAGGAGTGCTACCTTTAGCAGTAATTCAGTTTTATGGTGGAATATAATGGTCCTAATGATGTAATGCATAATAATATGGTCTGTCTGGTGCATAGCACTTCAGAGGCTGGTAGTACATAAGCCAGCTCCCATCCACAGTCCATACAGATACAGATACTCATATTCTCAAGGACTGGATTAGGCAACAGTAGGTTCATTTCCACCATGATTGCTTCTGGTATTGATCTGCAAAGGCACCCATGTGTTACAGAAAGATGCTAAGATGCTATAATATAATTCTATGGGAACAATGGCTCTTCAAAATTCTTCAAACCTTCACAACTGGTCTGATGCCAGAAAACACTGCCATAAATTGATAAAACATGAAATACATGTACGTACAAAAAAATGTTTACTTGAAGTACCTAATGATTTGTGTAATAACCTCACAAAGTTTAGCAGCTAGGTTTTCAAGCTGTAAAACAGACTATGGAATTATTGTACAGCGAGGAGCTTTAAACTATCTCACATTTTGAAAGCACTGTAAATACATACTCGCACATGTTCTTAATTTCCAAGTGCTCCATACTTCTGTATCTTTACTTACCACGGAGATGAGACATCAGCACAACATTTCAAAGCAAGACAAGTCAGTACTCAGTTTAATTTTGCAATGCATTGAACTCAGAAGTCCAGCTCAGTGCTTCATAGAATCACTTGCTTCTTCTACCAATCTCCAGCTAAGATTTTTCCAAGGATCAAAACATATTCACAAATAAGATTATTTCTCTTCTTTATGTAAACAGACCATCTATAGAATGCTATGCCAATTAACAGCAGTTACTTCAACATAAATACAGCATTCACTAAAACACACAGCAAATGCTGAAATAGATCAACAGCAGCAAGACCAACAACAGGAGATAAGCCAAGTACCCAAGTCTCTGAGCTAGCTGAGGGTTAATTCAGTGGCACAATTTTTTTTTTTTCCTTCTGGATCTTTTTCTTGAAAATGCAGATAAGAAGATTAAATAAATAATTAATTAAATAATACCTACCTCACACTGTGCTTTGCATCCAAAAAGATAGTCTTTCAAAGTAAGACTGCTTGCAAGTGCATCTGGAGACTGCATCCCTCAGAATTCAGAGATTTGAATATTATTATAAATACATACACAGGATGTGATCACAGTAGTATTTTTAAATGCTAGAATTATGCTGCTATTTGAAGAAATCATTCAATAGCTGGTGGGAGTTTGGTTGTTCTCCTAAAAAGGGAATCTCCAAGGCTTTTTTTTTTTATTCCCAGTTTATTTTTATTTCAAAAAATGTCATGATGCTCTTGGTTTCTCTTGCATAAAATAATGAAAACAGAATTCTGACCAGAAAACATAGTGAGTTGCAGTGGATAGTAACTGGCTTGCTTTGAATAAGTCCTCTCTAGCAGAGCAATATAAAAAGAATAAGAAAGTGTAAGAGAGATCTGTAAATGCATTCAGTTACAGACTAGAATATAAAATGAATCAATTCTGAAAATGGTACCTACCACATTTTCTAATCCATGTGAACACAAAGTATGCTTCACAAGTTCTGTCAATTTTATAAGAATGGCATTTTTTGTTCCCTCTAGTTTAGAACACAGTTACATTAGCAAAGAGAGACCTTTTCTGAATTCTCTGTACTTCACGCTACTCACACTTGCTTGGAATGTGCCAAAAATTTACTTTCAAAGTCTGATGAATGCACAACATGCTAAAACTGCACACCACACTCACATTCTTCAAAAGTGCAACAACTTGCTTCTGAGTAGACACCTACAAATGAAGACTTAGTGAGGACTTAGAAGAATTAGTGTGTATCAGACTCTTGCAAAAACAACACAGTTTTCCTTCCAGAAGAACCAACAGAACTTCCTATTTGAAGTGTACTTAAGTCAATAAAAAGCCCTGCATTGATGTCAGTACATTGTCTCCTCAACATAAGTAACTTACTTTCGAATCACATTGTGAAAGAAATATTAACTCTTAGAAAAATTAAAAAAAAAAACCAACAACAAACTTTGGGAAAGATAAAGAGGCTTTCATCACCTAACTGGTTGCTTCTTTCCTAGACTAAATTCTTTGTTGTTTTGTTTGTTTATTTTAAATAACAGTATCCATAAGTCCATTTAACCATTGGATTTACACTAAATTTACCCACTGTGCACTGTTTTGCTTTGTGCTCATCAGACCATCTAGAAAAACATCTCCCACTCTCCTCACTTCCCGTGGTGTCATGTAAGCTTACTGCCACGTGTATCTGCAGTTCTCCAATACTTGGTTTTATCCATATCATCATTAAACAATATACTTCACCTAGGCTTCTCAGCCAGGCATTTGGCATTTTCCTAATAGGCCAGTTTAAACAAATCCAGGAACAGTATTTTTCAGCTATGTTGTAATTACAATAGTGTTAGCCACAGAACAGTTATCCATTTTAACAGAAGTTCCCTGCATCTCCAATAACACAAGGGCAGATGCTAAAGTTTGGATCTAGATAAATATACACTGTGGATTCTGACATTCTTACACAGTACGCAGTCTATTCACTACATCATAAGGTTCACTGCATCAGAATGACATGCAGGAAATATGCAAGTAAACAGAAGAAAACAGAATTCTGCACATATTCAAAAGATGAATACATTCATTTTTCTCTGAAACAGTGGTTCAATCCTATTACCTATACACACTTGGCTTTCCCAGCTTTTTGCAAAGTCCATCCTAAGTAATGAAAATGATGAGATGCCCAAGGTTGCATTTGAACTCCCTGTAATCAATAAATTTTCGTTCCTGTTAAACAAAAAGCTTTAGGCACATTCCTTAATAAATGATTTGCCTCTTTCATTCAATTATCATGTGATCAACTTGACAGATTGTAAAGTAATGTAGATGGAATAACTTAACAGTTTACAAAACCTGTTTTTTTTTTTCCTAAAAATCATGCAGAAAAAGAAACCTAGAGTGTCTCAGAAATGTGCCACTGATATCCAATTGATTGAAACAAATCAACTCTGTAGGAGAAAAGCCGGACTCCAATTCAGCTGCTGAACTCTAAGAGCTCAGGCCATCATGTGGTACTGGGGTCTAGGTTTGCCTCTTCATTATTCTAGTAACTGCTGTGAAAACTCTTAATAGTGAGCTAATATACATTTGACCATGCTATGTTGACCTCACAACTGACTACAAAATATGTTTCAATGCATGTGAAGGCAATCTCCTCAAACTGAGCTTTTAACTGTTTTTCTCAAATGACTCCATTACTGGTTGGGGCTGCATCACTGAAATCAGTAGGAGTTTTGCTATTGGTAACAATGTCTCTGAGGAAACAGCAGTTAGTAGGATTGATCTTTGTTTCTTGGTAAGGTTTTTTCTCTCTTTATACACTTTTTTTCTTGGTAATAAAGATGACTGAAGTGGTTGGTTAGTTCTAAATGGTTATGTTACTGTCAAGAGAGACTGCCTAACAAAACCAATATTAAAAAAAAAAAATCAAAATAAACACCAAAAACCCACAATTCCTGTAAAGTTTATTACACTCAAAATCAGCCCTAGAGATCTATGTGGGCACTAAAGTAACATGTGCAACATTCTCCCTTTGGATTTTATTAACCAGTATTGAACATTTCACTCTCGATATTTAAGCATATTCCTGCTTCTTTTTTTTTTTTTTTCATGCTTCTAACTTGCACAGTATTCAGAACCTGCCAGTATTTCTGAGTAGACTGCAGGCTGTTCACTGTTTCTGATCATTCTGCAAGGAGATTAAATACGATGAAAAACTCCCTGTTTACATTGCCCTTATATACTTTGGAAAGCTACTTATGGTAATTTCTTCTTATACTGTAACACAATAATGTAGCACAGTACAGTAAATTAGGCTCATAATGAGATATATATATTTATATATATCTCATTTTGAATATAAACATGCAAACACCAGAAGGTAATTCAGGAATTGACTGATGGATTAAAAACATATTTGTTCTGAGATATCATGAAAAATTTCTTGTAACAAGGAAGCACAGAAATTAGTATTTTGAATTCAAATAATTCCTGCAATCATTTTCTCCTTCTTTTAAGTCTTCAAAATGAAACAGGACCTACAAACAAATCCAAATAGCACATCTACTTCAACCTTGGCTAAACAGCCTGAACCAGTGTTAATTCTACTGAACAATCCACAAAGAAAGCTGATTATATGAGCAGTATAGGGGGATGGGTGGAAAGGAAGAGACAACTGTTTAGAGTAAATCATTTAGAGCTCTGTCTAAGAGAAAACATCCCCGTTTTTCATCAGAGAGAAAAGCAAAGAGTAATTTCAATAACTTTTGGAGCAAACACTAGGTTCTCAACACATAAAGCCATTGCTCTTCACACTAGAAAAAAATTACCCTTTGTGCAATTATGACAAACAATTGCCAGAGGATTAGGGCTTTTTTCTTCATTTTCACAAAATAAACAAATGATCTCTGTTGTAGAGTATCTGCTATTCTGACAATTTGCAATAATGTGACTAAATTAGGGAAGCACAGCCAGAGCTCCCAGCAATACATCTGAAGATGCAAACTACTGCAGCTTGGCAACCTGCATGTGTTCTCCATTTCCAATCCCATGTTTTGGAATGTGTAATGGTTTTCTAAGGAGCACTTTAATCTCAGGCTTGTTTTACATACAAAGGGAAAAGACTTTGCCTACCTTCTTGAGAACATCACTTAAGTGAACAAAAAAAGAGTAAGGTAACTTTTTATACTACCATATCATGATAAAGACACGTAAGACATTCCAAATCCTATGAATTCTACCATGTACATTCCAATGTTCTATACGAAACGGTAGCCTAGAATCCATGGTACATGCTGTATTATACACCTCTTACAGTCTCCAAGATCCTATAAGCTAGCAGGTCAGATACTCAGCTGCAAAATAGCTACCATGCTTGGATTGATAGAGATGTATGGTCACTGTACAGTCATTCTCATCCCAGTTCTGTGTAGGGCTGTCTTGATTATCTCAGCTACTTGTGGCTTCCATCAGACTCTCAGTCACTTTATCAAATTACTTGCACAGAAAACTCCAGAACACCCACCTCAATGGCCCCACCATAAAACTTTGACAATGGGCTACTAATCTGCCATGTCAATTAACTGTAGTTAACGATTAGTCCAGGCAAAGGAGAATTGGCTACTCTTTAATCCTTTAAAAACACAGCCAGATCACAGCTGAGAACTTGGCCTTTGATATTCACTCGTCTTGTATAGAAATGCTAACCGTTTGCCTAGCCAGATGGAACTCCACAAAAACCTTCAGACTGATGGCCAGCATATCCTCCGCTCATATAGGTGAAAAGAACACTGTTGATAAGATTTTTATCAAGCTTGAACTGTTCACTTCTTTTTTTTAAATAAAGAAAAGTAGCTGTCTGTTCGTACACTGAACCACTAAGGAAATCACCCACAGTGTAAGAAAAACTAATGGATCATAAATACACCTCGTATTTCCCCTGCTTCATCTAGAAATACGCTTTTTGGATTTATGTCACAGTGTTCCTTCACAAAAGGGTATCTCACATTCAAAGTTGTGCCATAGCAACACACATCAAAGCACAGGAAAATATGTTTTCCTTGATTCTGAAGCCACTTCAAAATTTGTTGTAAATTTAACTTGACTTAAACTATATAATAAAAGAGAGAGAGAAATAAGTGTTCAAAGGAAATCAAAGGTGTGTGACTGAAAAATATGGAAAACAAACAAAACAAAACAACAATTAACAAATCCAAAAGCATCCAAAAGAAAGAACAAAGAATTCAAAAATTTGAACACTGCGGACCTGGTTCCATTCTACCATGTGATGCAATTTAGAAATATATCCACTCAAGCTGGTCAGCACTGTCTAAGAAGAATCACATTTAAGATCACCTTACCAAACAAAAAATTCCAATTTTGAGAATTACTTCAGATTTCAGATTTATAAGGTTAATTCATTCTTATTTTGAAGTAAGAATTTCCAAGGTTGCAATGCAAAATAATGCTTTGTAAAAATATATGGAGCTCTACAACTCCTTTGCATAACTCTTCTGGAGTTGCACTTTCCCAGGCTGGACTCTATTTTCTTTTTCCATTGCTCATTTTCCTCCCATTCTGCCAATTTTAGCCTAGCACAAAAAGCCCATTTCTATCAGGTACTGTCAAAATACTCAGGACATGGGCCTTGCAGTCAAGAAATGCAATGCTGTGTCCAAATGACAGTACTAGGTGTCTCAGGGATCCATGACAATCAACATGCATAATTCCTAGCAGTGTACATGAATTCCACTGCATAGTTGTGCACCTCCATCTTTGATTTTTTCCTGTGCATATTTCTCCCAAAGGCAAGTAGTCTGTTTGAAGAGTGATGATTCACTCCTAGCTGAAGGGAGGAAGAGAATTCTGTTACCTATTATTAAGAATTACCTCATTATCCCCAAGATCTCCAGCCTTTACAATGGGAAAGTAGCACACAGCTTTTATAAATAAGAATTATTGACTTTTTAAATAGTTTCAAAAGAAGAAACTCTGCATCAAATGTGAGTATAATTTTTGAACTACTACATAGCAGCAAAACTACATTAGACTTTCTGATTTTTCCATGGTATCCTTGGATAGATACACCACCCAGTAGACCATGTTAAATGCTCCAAAGGTAACGGGAAATAAAATTCGTGCGTATTTGTCTATCTTACTAGTGCCAGAATGAGAGGCAGGGGGAACAGGTGGTGTGACAGCAGATGGTTTTGCAGATGCTCCTAATGTATGAGGTGTGGTGGTCTGAATCTGCTCCAGTCTAGATCCAAGCAAGTGCTGAATGGAAGGGGATCCAACTGTGGCATGCTGGGATACAAATCCAGTTAAAATTGGGGTAGAAGGAGGAGCTGGAGGGGTAGCTCTTGCAGAAGATAATGTCTCTGATGCATTAATACGTGTGAAAGGGTTGGGACTTGATGCAGAAAGGGAGTGGGGTGTAATGTCAGAAGACCCCTGAGCTACAGAGGGAGGCTGGATGGAACTGTGCCTTGTGTCAATTCGACTCCCACCATCAGCTTCTGACTGTACTGTGGCATTCGTTCTTTTCCTCACATTTGAATTGGCGTCTGTACTCTGCAAAGTTACAAAAAAATACTAGTCATTCTTAGAATAAACACATGAACAGAAGCAATGGAAACTTTATAATCAAATATTAAAAGAAAAATACAAATATCAATAGTAGCTTGATCTTGAAGAATAAAAATATCACATATTCATGGGAACAGATTTAATAGCATATAAAGTTATAAACAGGAATTCCTTTTACCTGTCACTGTAATACAGGTAAACATACCTGACACTTCACACTCAATGATATCCCTATGTAAACTTAGTACCATGAAGCTAAACATTCTTGGCTAGGGTTTTTTCCAGGTTCACCCTCAAAGAAAATACTCTTTGTTTGCATATTTCTTTGATGATATAAAAATAGTCTAGAACTGACCTACCAGCCAATATGGTTTTTGCATTTTCTTCTCTAGAAATGTAACTACCATACATTAGGAACTCTAGACATCCTCAAGAGCAGAGAAAATGACGTTATTTACCAAAACAAGTTTCCCCTTTTCCTGTTCATTCAGAAATAAAGCCAATGCATTTTCACATTAACCACAGACAATAAATTATCAAGCTGCAAACGAACCAGTGAATAAACCAGTCTTCCATCTACTACACCCTTCCAGTTATTAACTAAGAAAAGTGGTGAAATCTCTGTCTTCAGGCAAGTCTGGATGACATTGTGAACAATACACTTAAGTCAAGTAGTACTTAGGCTGTGTAAGAAACTGAAGGACAGATAAGAATTTAGAGATGGCAAATCCAGCAGGGTTTAATGTTTTACTGATTTCTGAGAGTTCTTCTTCTCTGCTCTTCTCTGCATGTAAGAATAACCATAATCCCATCTCCTTCTGGAAATGTACCTGAAAAGCAGACTTTTGAACCATCAGCCCTGCACTTTCTAGATATAATACATGAATATGTTTTGCAAAGAGGCACACTGCTTGTCAAGAGATATGGATTTAATCACTGGTAGGATACGCATATTCTACAGAAGCAACACAGGCATAAATACAGATAGAACTAAATAACCACCAAAAATACATTTTGCCCATCTCTGAGTTATGCTTCTCAAGCATCACCTTGCATCATCACATGCTGCTGTAGCTTTGTCTCCATTACTTCCCCTTTTCTTTCCCTCCATACCAAAGAATCCAGCCAAAACTCACAGCACAAGGAAAAGAAAGACAGAAAGTAGGCAGCAATCCCCCTTTCATCCAATAGCTGTTCTCTCAGCTAAGTGCTCAAGCAGATTATAAATGGGGCATTATTTGAGGTACCAGTGCCTTGAACAGTGAGGAGAGTGACAACCATGCCTGCTGGCTGCATCACTTGCACGCAGTGCATCACTTGCATCACTTGCAAGTTCAAGGAAACAGAAATAGGAGCTGAAAAAATATCGAGGAAAAAAAAGGAATAAAAATATGCACACACATACACAAGGACTGCTCTGGAAGAAATGCTTTCTATTTTATTATGTTGGCTCATGATGTCAGAGGCAGATGTGGGTGGTATGGCAATAGAGGGTGAACCTTTCCAACAATACTCCATTACATACTGTTGCCATGTGACAAATGGTAGGAAAGGGGTACTCTGACAAAACAGTGTCTGACATGGAAGTGCATAGGTACAGCAAAGGTATGGAATTGAATTCCTCCATGTAGAAACATTTTTACCCATTGAATTTCATTGACCCTAGCTGAATACTCATGAAAACCAAACAATGGATGTGAGTACAGTGAGGCGGGGGATAGTGCATTTCAGCAAAGGCAACAGCACCACGAAATCTCAATCAGCTCATCCACTTACATCAGCTAATGGTGGTATGTTGAAAAACAGGGTTGTGTAGCTGAGAATTTGCTTTATCAAATAGTGCTGTTGTGCTCCTTGTATTTCTTGCTGTTTCCATGAAAATAAATAGGAGGCATTACTTTCAGAGCGACCTATGTATATCACGGGAATTTCCAACACTCCCATCATGATCAGAATGCTGGCCCCAAATTCAGTTCATTGCAGAACAGATCAGTCACTGGTAGTATTACTAGCTTGAATTTGTCTGAAACTGTAACATACACAGCCATGAACAGCAGCCAGTTCACAGCTGACATATTTGCCAGCTCATGGTTGATACATTAAAGAATCCCTCCTAAGTTTCATGATTTTCCTTTCTGCACAGAACTGTGTCAATACATTTTTTAAATTCTTTTACACATGAGCGCAATTCGAAGAAGCAGAAGTCTGGAATTAATACATAAGTACTAAAGGAAACTTAAATCCTGAAAGAAACAATTATTGTACTGTTCGAAAGGGCAACCTGAGTCACTCTTTGGGAAGTGCAGACATACACACAGGTGTGCAATTGGGTACTTTCATATGAGGGTTATCAGTGACCCATGAACGGTAGAGTAGTCTTTTAAGACTGCCAAGTTTAAATTATAAAACACAACCAGGACAGGAGTGTTTGCAATAGACCAAGAGGGTTACCTGCCATAATTGCAACCCACAGACAGGGAGAGAAGTTGTGAAGCAGACCTGCCCTGGAGCTTGCACAAGATACATCATCAGCTTTCAGCACCCATTACACTTCAGCATCCTTCCCTTTTGTGCAACTATAGATACTGGTATGACAGAGAACAGCCAGACTCTCTGGCACATTACAGTCCCCTCTGTTGCTGCTGTGGGTAGTTTTTTCCATCACAACGTACACAAAATGCCTCCTCTCCCCCACAAGTGGAGCTGTCAAATAAGACCTGCTGTTGCTTCGTCCACTGCTCATGTCCCTTACAGTATTTATTCAAGAATAAAGTTACCTGTAAAATTTCAAATTGTCCAAGTGTGTGACTTTCAAAATCTACTGGGTATTTTCTTTGTTGCCATTGGTACACATAACTTCCAATACTTCAGAAACCCAACATTTACAGAGAAAACCAGTTTTCCCCTCAGTATTATGATGTGTATACACAAATCTGCTGAAGCAGAGCAGAACATGTAACGATTCCCAGTGTGAGTTCACCAGGACACGGTCACCACCTTCCCTCACAAACCCTTGTCTTGCACTGGCTTTATTCAACACTGTACCACAACAATAACTCATTCTCCTTGAAAACTCTCAGGGGACTCTCCTTTTTGGTTCCTCCAGTTGAAAAATTATTTTCAACGATGGTGTACATGTGTCCCTGTGTCCTCCTCTATTAAATGTTGGTCATCCAATTCTTCCTACATTAGTCCTTCTCTGTACAGATGCTATCTCACAACCCTACATTATCTGAAAATTTCACCTAACTACTGCCTTGTGCTCTCATCACTAATAAAAATGTTAAATAAGGTTGATTCCCCAGGCACAACTTAAAGAACCAATTTCCCTTAACATCAGCAAAGGTCAGATTAACCATTATGCTGTGAAACATACTCAAACGCTATATTTGATTTGTACTAATTAAAACATTCACAGATATTTCAGTTGTGGTACACATCACTGGTAAAAGGATACTGTGACAATTTGAATAACAAAATTATTTACCACAGAATCATAGAACATCCTGAGTTGGGAGGAACTCATAAGAATCATCAAGTACAATTCCTGACTCCATACAGGACCACCCAGAAATCAGACCATATGTTTAAGGGCATTGTCCAGACATTTCTTGAACTCCAGCAGCTTGGGGCAGTGACTACTGCCCTGGGAAGTCTGCTCCATGCCCATCATCCTCTGGTGAAGAACTTATTCTAACACCCAATCTATAGTTCCATGCAGTTCTCTCAGGTCAAGTCGCTGTCACCAGAGAGCAGAGCTCAGCACTGCCCCTCTGCTCCCCTCATGGGGAGCTGCAGGCCACCACAAGGCTTCCCCTTAGGCAAAGGAGTATAAAATCTTGCCGTCTCCTAAAAATATTTTACTTGCTTGGTGGTTGCTTTTTGAGTTTGTTTGATTTTTTTTTTTTTTTTTTTTTCAAATAACAGTAAGAAGCACAAACCTACTGCCACTCAGTAGCTTTTAATTTGGAGGTATGAAAACAAGAAATAAAACATGAAAATCAAACGAAAGTCTAATTAAATGCAACCCAAGAAATGAAGGAATTATTCAAGTAAAGATTCCTTTTCAAGGGCAAGTCAGGAAAACACTCAATTATCCTGAGCCAACACAGAGCTGTTGTGCTGCTCCAGATGGGGCTCCACAGGAAACACTGAGTCCATATTTTTTATATTTTCACTCTGGATTCAGAAAGGAAATCACTTTCTAGAGACATTTGGGTGAGATTTTTGAGTGACATTTAAAATGCTGTAGTTAAGAAAGTCAAAATGAAGTCTGAAAGCTCTCATCAAATGGAGGGTATCACTGCATGCAAAACCAGCTAGCTTCAGTGTGTTTGATGAAGATCGGCTTTTTATAAAACAGGCCAATTTACTGCATATGTAAATGACACCTTACTCTTCCTTTGAAACAACCTATCATTCTGACCAGCTTCAGAAGCACCAGCAAACTATAAGTTCTAAGTACTATGCTTCACTGTATCCTATTTCAAGAGGATGCCGTCTTTCAGAAGAGATTCATAATCATATGGACTAATGAAAGAGCGAAGTAGAAAAAGTATATACAGAAAAATTTAAACAGCTCCCACCCTATGCTTTGATCGGGGACAATGGAATAGAACAGGATATTCAAATTCTGTCAGGCAAGGAAATAAAAGGATCTGTTTACATCTTCATTCCCTGGAAAACTGCTCCTCTTCAACATGGAATGCACCTTGGCCTCCCAGTCTGTTGAAAACAGCTGGAGCACAATAACTATGACTAGCAGCTTCTGAAGCCCAAGCTAATACATATTCTGTAACCCAGTGCCATGTAAATCAAGTGCCTGTTGTTTTGAGAGTCAGAGAATGACTTGGCAAGTTAATTTATTTGAGAAGATGGAAACTGTTATATCACAATCAATGAAACAATATTTGCAGTATTGCAAACAATTTTTGAAACATTTACTGTATTACAAAACCATATAAACTCTTGCTTTAATTTTTAGCATACTATTTTGCAGAGCTTCTTTCCTCTAAAACAACCTTAACTGAAATGGTGAAAAATTACATTCAGAATGAATTCTTTCCATGTCCTGATATAAGGTGTCTTTTTGCTAGTACCGGAGCATGAAGTCATAGAATCATATCATAGAATCACAGAATGGCCTGGTTTGAAAAGGACCACAATGATCATCTAGTTTCATCCCCTCTGCTATGTGCAGGATCACCAACCACCAGACCAGGCTACCCACAACCACATCCAGCCTGGTCTTGAATGCCTCCAGGGATGGGGCATCCACAACCTCCTTGGGCAACCTGTTTCAGTGCGTCACGACCCTGTGAGGGAAAAACTTCCTCCTAATATCTAACCTAAACCTCCCCTGTCTCAGTTTAAAACCATTCCCACTTGTCCTATCACTATCCACCCTCATAAACAGCCATGCCACCTCCTGTTTATATACTCCCTTCAAGTACTGGAAGTCCACAATGAGGTTTCTTCAGAGACTTCTTTCCAAGCAAAAGTCTGTTTCACTTGGCATGGAGATATGATAACTAAACAGTTCTCCTCACAGGTGTAAAATGTAAAATTAATATGGCTTTCTTCACCTGACAAGTGGATTTGCATGCAATTGACTATGAATAGTAAGACTAACAAAGCTCTCAGCATACTTTAAAATGAATCTGTACAATCTACTGTTAAATAGTATGTCAGACTGATGGAGCAAATCTGATGGTCACTATCTGCGATAGAATGTATAAACCAAAAATTTCCCCATCACAAAAAAAAAAAAAAGAAAGAAAGAAAAATTCATCAGATCATTTGCTTTTCCATCTAAGCTCAACTTCAATGGATACTGGTGTTTACTACCGCACTAAAATGATGCACAAATATGAGTCAATCTAAACTCTTCAATATTTAACAAGGTTGGCACTCTATAAACAGATGTTCACATGACGTGGAAATCCTGAAACTTCCTTAAGCCTACATAAGCATTTACTGGAGCCAAAAAGCAAAATACTGGATTGTTTTCTATGTATTACCAGCTTTCTGACAAGCAAGCCAACTTTGCACTTCAATGAAGTCAGACTGCAAATTTAGCATAGCGTGCAGCAGCTGAGCTGAGATTCATGGGAATGGGATCATCAACACAGCAATACATAGCACGGAACTGACAAACTTAGTCATCTTCTTACAGAACAAAGAGATAACAGTTGCAGTACATCTTTCCTATGATAAGACCAACCTAGAATCTGTAAAACAAGCAAGAACACTGTTTAAAGTCACATGCCAAGTCCTGGGGAGAAAGTAGCAATGATAAAAGCAAATGCCAGGACATCAGGTGACTTAATCCTTATGACTGCATTTAAGTGTGTAAACACCAACAACGCTGCAAGCAATACTGTCAGTACAGCATTCTACAGTTAGCTCCTTTAGATATCTCAGCAGCCTCTTCCTATAGTCTGTGCTCCACACAGAAGCTTTCAATCATTCTCTGAATTTTTAACTGTTTTGTAGTTTATATAATAGGCACATTCTAGTGCGATTAGAATCCAAAATAACGCAGTTCCTACTGGCCAGCCTAACAAAGATTCAGTATTATTCAATATTGAAATTCTCTTCATAAGGCTCTGACCACCAGAGGACACAGCCATCACACACCTGCTGATAAGCAGGCGTAGATTAACTTTAAGGCCATCTACCTGTAACATAATCCAGAGCTGCCATTCTAATCAGCCTCAGCATTCTTTGAAAAATTGCTCAACAGTTCCGCAGTTGGGTAGATGGCATTTCAGCAAGCCCATCCTACTACTTAATCTCCTCTCTTTTAGTTTGAAACCATTTCTCCTTGTGCTATCACAAAAGACCCTGCTAAAGAGTCTGCCCGCTTCCTTTTTATAGCTCCCCCTTAGATATAGAAAGGCCACAATCAAGTCACCTCACAGCCTTCTCTTCTCCAGGCTGAACAGCCCCAGCTCTCACAGGCTCCCCGCGCAGAGAGGCGGCATTCCATTCCTGGGATTATTTTGCAGCCCCCCTCTGAACACACTCAAGCAGGCTCCATCTCTCCTGTACTGAGCACTGCACATGTGGATGTGAGGTGGCACCACTGCAGAGCAAAGGGGCAGAATCACCTCCCTTACTCTGCTGGCCTCACTTATTTTGATGCAGCCCAGGATATGGTGGGCTCTCTGAGCTGCAAGGCCACATTGCTGGCTCACATCCAATTTCCTATCCATCAGTACCCTCAGATGCTTTTCAGCAGGCCTACGCTCTACCCTTACATCCCTCAGATTGTATTGGTAGTGAGGGCTGCCATGACCCAGGTGCAAGACCTTGCAAACCTCATGAGGGTCACCTGGGCCCACTGCTCAAGCTTGTCTAGGTCTCTCTGGATGGCATCCCAACTATCAGTATGTTGACAACACCATACAGCTTGTAAACACATCTGCAAACTTGCTGAGGATGCATTTGATCCCACTGTCAATGTCACTGATGAAGATATTAAAGAGAACTGGTCCCATAAGGGAGATCTGCACATAATTACTAAATTTCTTTGGGTAGATAAATCTTTTAAGCACCTAATCACCATTTGGGGCACTTACTCCCCTCAAGGTTAAAAACAAAAACAAGACCAACACCTGAATAGGGTACCAGAATCAAAGCAGTTTTAAAGTTCCACAGAAGAATTTTAGTTTTTTACTAGAACAGTCAAGCAGATAATGAAGAAATGTTACTTTCTTTAGGGAAATAAAAAGTGGAGAGTAAAGAAACATTTTTTTATGCCTCAATATTGATTTTGCAAGACTAATCTTAGTCTTTTATAACAGTATTATTGAGCCTTCTACATAACACATGTAAATTAATATATCAGAAAATCAGAGATGTGCTATATAAGGCATAGGTTTCCAAAACAGGGGGATTTCAGTTAATTCATAGAAAAATTCAAGCAAAAGTTGGAAGGCTTAAAGCAACCGAATCCTGGCATTATGTACTGTTTAGCTGCAATATGAAAGCTGTTTGTGTAGCAATTAAATAATATTTTCCTATTCAACTCCACCGCAGTGCTTTTTATCCTTTCCATTCCTTCCTAAAAAACCAGTCTGTTCTTCTGGGAGGACATTGCATACCCTGCCAAATTCACACCATTTGACATTTACTAGGGAAGTAGCATGTTGTCATCAGTGTAAATAATGCTGCTAATCCCAATTCCCACTGAGTCACCATATTGCTGTGCTGCTAGAAAATACACAACTTGGAAGAGAAATCTAGCATGTCTTACTATTATGTTGTAGAGCCAGTCAATCAAATTTTTACTGAAATAGTATTAGAGCTTTTGTTTTGCATTACAGAGCCCTGGAATATAATCAAGTAAAAGATCCACCTGCCACAAAACACAGTGTATTGCAGTTTGTACCTTTAGCAATGCAAAGAGCAGTGCAGACTATCTGAGGAGAACAAGTGAGAGGAGGTAAGCTGTAACAGCCAGTCCACCATACATGGTGCTGACTTCATGATCTCAATCAAATGGGGAGGGGAGAAAGGTAAGAAGAGCATTCCACATTGTATTGCTCATACCTAAAAGCACACAGTGTGAAAGAAAAATGAATTCAAAAGTTAGAGATACATAAACAAGAAAATTAGAAGTTGCTTTTTTTCCAAAAAATGGATGCCAAACCTATGCCAAATAAATCCATCCACCTGTTCTGTAGTTAAGAGACATATAAATATCCAATTTCATACAAATAGTCTTAGAGATTATATTTATGACAAAAATAAAAGAACTGAGAGTTACAGGGCAAAAAATGTACTAGGATAGGTTGCATGATAGTCAGTTGTGGAGGTGCTCTGTATAATGTCTATGAAAGGAAGAGCAGCTGATTAAGGATGAAAGAGATTCATTATTTTCTTTCAATTTTTTTGTGACCTTAAAGCTGTATTTGAATTTGCTTCAGTAGTCTGCTGAAAATGCCTTGAACAGTCCTTGCCTCCTAGACTTTCCCAAGCTTCTCAACATTTATTTCTTCTAATTCCAATTTTCCCAGAGTAAAAATGAAGTCAGCTAGAAATCTCACACATAGCTGTGAAAGTGAACAGCAATTCATTGTCACTGCGCTCACAAGTATTGAAAACTCATAGTAGAGGAGAAACAAAACTGAAAATTAAGTATAAATACTTTTAAGTAATTGTAAGCAGAAAATTTGAAGAGGCTTAAGTTCATAAGCATCATTTCATACTAGTCATCATGATCATGAGGAAAAACCATGAATTCCCCAAGATTTTGTATAGTAAGTGATATCAAACAATCTGAAAATCTTACTGCTGTCACCATACAGGTTTATTGTGATGGTGTTCTGAAACGGAACCACACGTTATCATTTTTTGTTTTTGTTTTGTATATTTGTACTACAAAAAGAAAAAAAGAAATAAGGTAGTTGCAATTAGATCAATACAAGACCTTACTGAATGCCTAAAACTTACAAGGAAAGTAACTTTTATTATTAAACAGAAACTTGAATTGTTCATTCTAATGATGAAACCATAAAGAGTGCCTTTTTTCAGGAGATCAGCAGAACGACAAACACTTCAATATTTTTAATTAAAAACTATAAGGCTTAATATTCTCTAGAATAATCATTTGAGAGATTGGCATTACCAAGCTATGCTTTGGTTTCCAAAATAAAATCTTATCCTAATGCCATATAAATTAGGTCTCCCAGTAACTAGACCAAACACCATCAAGTCATTGAGCATAAGATGCTAACAGCAGAGCATCTCTCTCATATTCCCTTACCCACAACTGTGGTAGCTCATTATGATCCTTACAGAAGATTAAAGAGTGATAAATTACCACATTTCCAAGGAAGGTTTGGAGAAGATAGCAATCCAGCAAGACTTCTTGCTTGGTCATAAACCTAGTGTTGGAATTAAACTTCTCCCTTTCGTGCATATCAGAAAAAATCATTCCCACTTTGAATACTGAAGTCTCATTCCACGACTTTGAATTCCAGCAGTTCTGTTCAATTAATCACCACCCAGCTATTTTTCTGGAATTCAGTGGAGTTTACATCACACTTTAGTTGGATCAGAATCTAGCCTCACACCTAATACTACATTGTGTACTTTAAGTAATTACTCTGCTCACATGGCAGAATACAAGTGTCTCTGCTTCCAGTGTAAATTTATTCCACATTCAAATGTATTAAAGGTAAAGCAGCCAGGTTTTTGGAAAAAGACCAGAGTTTTTAATGTAACACTTCAATTTATACTCTTCAGAAATACATATCATGTAAAATGTTAAGAAAAATATTTACAATTTTTGACCTGCCATTTATGCCAGTGTCAGTACCCCAATTGAGATGTGGCTGTGGCTGCTCCTCAGATAATTTCTTCCGCATATAAAGAGATGGTGTTAACTGCACTTCTCCATTTGCTGGCAGAATGGAAGCTATTGTACATCCCGATCAAAAGTAACAAGAAAACTGAGAACATTGCTTATAATCTCAGGAGGTGCACACATCACACCAGTATGCCCAGTAAGGACAGGAGTGTGCATCCATGAGACAGTGAAGAACCTGACCCTCAAGTTCCTTTATTAAATGCTATTTGGCCAACGTAAGATGACATTTATAACATTTAAATGCCTTCAGAAAACAGGAAGTTTGGGAATTATAATCTCCTTGAAATCAACTCTGAAGAAATTATTCCATTCAAAAAGTTTGCTCAAGACTGACCTGTTTTTTTTTTTTTTCCAAGTTTCACACTCTTGAAACAAACAGCTGACTTTGAAGCTCATGCTAACAGTGTTTAGAAGCCTATTTTTGAAGAATATTTTTCAGTAACATTTTTCATCTCCAAAATTGGGTAGGTCTTTAAAAATAAACTTCATAGGAATACAGGGAAAAGGAAACAGTGCAGAAGCATAAAAATAGACTCAGGAGTCCAATAACAAACTATAAATCATTCATTTCCATCACACGCTGACTTGCAACATCATTTCTGCTTTTAGTAAAGAAAGGAGTTCAGAATGCTTTGGGACAGGTTAGCTCCTTCCAACCCTAAAGCAATTAAGCTTGGTCCCAAGACAATGAAATTCCAGGAGACAATGGTGTAAATCAGTTTTTCCTTGATCTCTAGTGATTGTGCTAACAACAGAATTTCTAGCACAGTAGTGGCAATATAGTACAGGCTCCTTAAAAAACAAAACAAAAAAAACCCCATCAAGCTGGCTTAAGAAATCAAATCCTATAATATAGCTATGGAGAAAAAATGTCTAGCATTTACCTTGAGAAATAATGCTTAGAAATGATACACTATAGGCTATCACTCTGCATTCTTTGTGTACCACAAATTTGCAGTGAAGCAGGGATTTTAACCTCTGGAAATCCAGCACTGATTAGACAGTATACATGGAGAAAAACTAGATTTATAAGACATAAGATTCAAGACTATCCTTTTAGACCTAGAACTGAAATATTAAGGAGAAAGACTGTATCACACATCACGTTGGAAAGCAACGTACCAGTCACATTAGCTTCTAAAGACTGTTCTGTGAAGCAGAATACACGGACAGAAATCATCACCTAGTTAATGAAGGCACTGCCTGATAGATAAGTCTAACATATCTGTGAGCTCATTCCCTACATTTCCCACAGAAAAGCAAACACAAATTTTAGCACGGGCATGACTAGAGAAAACACAATAACAGTGCAAACAATATTATTATCACTGCCATACAAACTCATAGTGTTCATATATAAAACTTCTAAATGCTAGATTGCTCCCTCGAGTGTTTTCAAGATCCCAAAATGTGTCAGCAGATTACCAAATCTACTTCAGGTATATTAATTTTGCAGTGGAATAGAACATTACACCTCAAGTTGCCTAGCTTTAAAGTTGGATGAATCTGTGTGGACTGTTGTTGCTGTAGATGGGTTTTGTTTGTTTTAAAACAGCTTACCCACAACATTTATGTAAATGGTTAAGTACAAGACCAACACACAAAAATTCTGACCATGAATCACAAGTAGTATTTTAAACCTGTGCTATTACAAACTGAGAAGACTTTTTCTTTTGGATTTAATTACATTTTATAAATAAATCCAGTATCATCTTTTATAGTGCAATTTATTTTTCTACAGACTCAAGTAAAACCTGACTATCTCCTAAACAAATACTTATTAACACTACTCAGAGTGCCTGATATTATATAAAACAGTATGCTGTATTGTCAAGATTAGCCAGATAAACTAACGACTCTAATACCTCTATGCACAAGAAGAACCACTTGCTGCTATAAGCATATTTTTTCTTATTCCTGTCTCTTGCTAGCAGCACACAGAGTGACATGTAATAAACTCTTCAGGAACACATCTATTCTTTTAAGTTGAACTGGGAGTAGCAGAACAACATAGCCAGAAGATTGAAAACTCTAATGATTTATGATAGGAGAGCAATGAAGAAAAATGGAAGTGGGTGGACAGCAACTGAGGTTTGACATCAAATGGACTGAGTGGGAAAGCAAAAAGAGCAAATGAATAAGGAAAGAAACAAATGAGATGTGGAAAGACACAGAAGACAAAATTGTCAAGAGTTCATCTAAAACAGTAGTTCTTAAATCATGACTCAGTAAAAGGAAATTAGAAAACCAGTCTGACAGGAAGAGTGAATTATGATGCTGCTGTCAGTGTCATACATCTTGAGTGACGTTGTCAGGAGAGCCAGTCATAACAGAGTTACTGGCCTACCATATGGTGAGTGCAAGTGTGGAATGACTTTGTTAGCTATGTGTCTGAAGAATAGGAGAAGGAATGCAGCTGCTAGCAAGGAAAGGGGAACCAAAACAGGGAGGGAAGGAGAATCATTGGTGACTCAACTGGAAGCAAGATCATACCCTTGTTAACTGGTCCACACAACTGAGGTAACTACCACATAAGTCTCAAAACCTCGAGCACTATGAAAGCTGAAAAGCATTCTGTTAAGGGCCCCAAAATCTTTTCAGAAACTGAGGTGAGTTCCTGTGCAGATATATAGGTAACATAAAAATGACATCCATGGTGCACACAAATGTTTTATCCAGTGTTCTTTAAAAACTTCCTGAAATTATAACTGAATAAGAAAGAAAATTCTACACAGGCAACATGTGCAGTGAAAGGAGAACAGCAATGGTTGGGGAAATTCTCTGAAGTATAATTGCAATGTTTTAGCATATTTTAATTCATTAAAAAAAAATAATCATAGAAGATAACATGTTCTCTATATAACCTGTAATATCTGGTCTGTATTATCAGTCCAAGCAGAATCAACACATAAAGGAAATGAAACTTTCCTAAAGATATCCATTCTAACCGACCCTCACTAAAACACAACAAAACATAGAAGAGATGGCAGGTATGGACAGGCATAACCTCCTCCTCCAATCTCTAATACTGCACGTGAAAAATCAAGTAAAGTTTTACAGGATTTTTTCATTGAATATGTCATAGCATTAGTCTTGCATAATACTAACTTATACTTCATGCAGGAGAGAAACTTGTCTGCCAGACACTTATAACAACTCTGCATCCAGATTCTGAAGAATAAGCTGAACGCTTTTTTCTGATTGCCCTGTAGAGGGAACTGCATGGCCCCAGAGTAGCTGTCCCCAAGGAAATGCAAAACAGGCTCTTCTGTTTCACAGTTCTGAGCAGGAGACACAAGTCTGGTGAGTTGGGCCAGGATGCAGGAGACCAGCTGAGACTAATGTCAAGAACTTTATTCACTGCCTCCTCTACAGGGAATAGGAAGATGCTGGAATGGCAGGGGAAGATTTTGGGGCTGAAAGGAAAAAAGTTAAAGGCCTGTTTTGTTGAGAAAGGCTACAAAAAGAAAAATGGAAAATATTTGTGTAAACTGAAAACGTACCGTGTGCTTCTCTTCTATATTTTTTTCTCTTTGTATTGGAGCAACTGGAAATTCAAGGAGGGATTTTACCGTCTTCCTTTTGGCTCTTTCCATTTGAATATTAGTAAAATAGTTGACAGCAGCAAACTCGATAAGAGCAGAAAACACAAAGGCAAAGCAGACCGCAATGAACCAGTCCATGGCAGTAGCATATGATACTTTTGGCAGTGAGTGTCTTGCACTGATGCTCAGTGTCGTCATTGTCAACACTGTGGTTATTCCTTCAAAGAAACAAAACAAAAGCACTGCTGAATGCAAGTAAATCAGACAGAGAATATGAAAGTAGACAAACAGCTTCAAACAAAGAGTTTCATATCACCTATGAGTGATTTAAATCTCTATCTCTGATTGTAAAGCCAACTATTATGAATGAAAAAGCAGTTACACTGAAAAAAGTTATAACAAAAGTTACTCCAGTGAATGTGACACTCAATCTTGACATCAAATGGAAGAAAATAAATCTCCTACTCAGTTAAATATATGTATATATATTACCAGAAATCAAAGTAATAATACTAGAGATTTTCACATTTAAGTCAACACAGGAAATACAGTATAACATAACTACCTTTTTTCCAGCACTGCAAAATAATGCACTGTGAAATACTACTGCTATTACTAGTCTATTACTGCTCTACTACTGCAGGATTCAGATGTTGCCATCAGACAGTGCACCCTGTGTTTGCTTGATAAGACAATCTTAAGAACCTCTGAGATCCTACACTCAGCAATCCACTCTTCATAAAAATGAACACAGGAAAGAACTGACAGTCAGAGTAAAAACAACTCATTGCTCTGTTAGATTAAGAAAATGGAGGAAAGCCTTTCTATGCATCTTATGAATACTGCATTAGATTTAAGTCCCAGCAATCACCATGTACTAATGAGCAGAGTTGTACACACACAACAGGTAACCAGTTTTTAAGAGAGCCATGCCTTCACTAGATCACTTACAGCTCACGTGCAGAAATGGTAAAAGTCTTCAATACATATTTTTTATGCCAAATTTTGTAGAATTTCCTACAACAAATAATTTTCTAAATGTTTGAATGTAATTAAGCTGATTATCAGGTGTATGTTTTGCTCACTGGACTGCAAGAACAGCATGATTTTTCCTTTAATGGTTTTGGAAAGCTACCTATTACTCTGATCACGCTCATAAACCAGATGCCACTAAAACATGGCAAATATTTTGGTGCTAAGGAAAACTCAAATATTATGTTAACAACTCTGTTAATTAGTAAGTCATAACCTTATCTTTTAAATCCTTCTGCTACTAGTCGACCAGTTAAATTTAATTAGGATTTCATCTTCTGAAAGAATAACTTCAATTAAAGTATACATGCACGAACACTGAGCAAAATATGACCACTTCATTGTGACACTTCAAGTGCAAACACTAGCTATGAAAAACAAAAAATGATTTTTTTTTCCTCTCATCCAAACTATTCTAAGACTAGTTAAAACATGAAGTATCCCACGTCTCCCACATAAAAACTACCATGTACAGGGTGAACACTGCTCAAGTGCTACCACAATGATCTCAAGGAAGATTGACAACAAGTGCATGTATCTTCACTTTTATGAAAACAACATTGTACTCACACAAGATTAAACGTATGTATGGAAAGAATTCAAAGTAATTGATAGTCTGTCTTCAAACAGGACCTTCACACACCCTGTTTCCTAAATAGGCATATCTCATTTGGGTAACTTACCGAGAAAAAACCTTCAACTAGACATTGTCATACAGAAAATAGGACAAAATTAAGCCAGTCTCTCATATTAGAGCTTTTTGTTGCTGTTGCTAGCTTAATTTTTAAAGACAAAGAAGCAGTGTCTAGTTCATAAAAGCTCAAATAGCATTTCAGAGAAAACTCAGCAGGATAAAAAACACAAAATCTTCCTCAGTGGGAAGGTGTTGAAAAACACGCCACTAAAAATATTTAATTCTGAGAAAGAATTATGGGAAGTTACTTTACCCTGAAAGAGACACATCCCTGCTTACCCTATCCTTCCTGATTCTACTCTTGCAGTCTTCAAGCAAATAGGTTCTCTGAATTATGTTTTAAAAAGACATTTACTTAATAGATTTAAGAATAGGATGAAATGACTCAAATGACAAATGAATGGAGCAGAGGGCAGGCTGTGACAGTATTACACTGTCTATTACCCCAATCTTCCTCAGTTTTTTCCTATTAAAACATTCCTCTGAGAGACTTGCAAGTTGCCACTGTAGCTGTTCCTAGATATGTGCCAAGGGAAGGAAATTAAGTTCTGGTAAAAACCTGTGTGTACATGTATATATACATACACACACAAACACACAAGATTTTACCAGAACTTAATTTCCTGCCCTTGTGTTTATATGCATATACACACGTATATGCACATATATACATATGAACTGTAACTATCCAGAGCAAAATACTTGCAAGCTTCTGATCAGAATTATGCATAATTGTGAAAAAAATATACTAAGACTATTTTACTATTAAAAAAAAACTTGATTAGAAAAGAAAATTTTCTCTTTCTCACTTTGAGAAACACTAGTCTTCCTCAACCATCAGATTCACATGCCTATAGCTCTTACTGGGGTAAGTTAGTAAGATTTATTAAACTTTTAAAAGTTTCAGCAGCAGAGCAAGAAGTCTTTATAAAAGCTATAAACCACTACTTCACATGCAATTGCATAAATATGCCTGGCTAATATGCAATAGACCAGTGCAATGTCCTCACATCTTCCAACTCATCCATGCCTTCTCTGGCTTATTTGCAGCACTGCTACCCAGCTTTTCTGGACTATGGTGGTCTCAAGATTCACAAAAGAACCTGAAGGATATGTGCTGCTGTTCCATGCATACTTTATCAGACCACTCAGCACTCACATGCTAAAACTGGAAGAAAAGTGTGTCATATGGCTGTAGTTAAGTCAAATGACTGAACACGGATTCATTACTAGAATTTAGTTGCATGCCCAATCCCTCCCCATTTTATTTTACTTTGTTTTTAATATGGACATAAGAAAGTAAAAGGTCACACTTATTTGTGAAAAAGTGTCCTGGAAGACAACTCCCAGCAAGATACTCTTATTTCAGGGATACGTAAATAAAGCACTCACCAGCAAGATAAACTGTTCAGACATCATACAACGGGTTTGTAAGCAAGAGATTATGCATGTGTTCTATTCAAGTGGCATACTAGAGCTACATAAAAAGACAGATGTTCTCTGAATGCTATCTCCCAGCCACACAACTTGTTAAACATTCAGAATATATAGCCAAACCAAATTATGTCTTTTTCCATGTGAAAAGCATTCATAGAGCATCATGTTCAAAATCTTTTCCATAGTAACAGACATCTTGACAGGCAGAAACTCCCTAGATTGTTCCTTGCATGTCCTTTCTGTGTTATCTTTGCCAAGTTCTCTCCAGCCATGCATTGTCCAATGGAAAGTCTTTTGTTTAGCTTCTTCTGACTGTTTCTCTGGAAAGTCAGTATCACAGCAGATATTCTGGCTTCATTTTTACATCTTGTCTGCAACATTTCTATATTCTCTTAAAATTACTTTTAGGGTCCCTTTTGTCGCTTGACAGAAAACTTTATAAAAGTACCTATAGCCATATTGTATGACATTTCTTTTCAAAGCATATTAGAAACTAAATGCAACTTAATAGATGTCCAAACTTTATTATTATTTGTTCCCAGCTTCTTATACGGATATACTGACACATATTTCTTCTATTGCTGCATAATTTGTGCATTTTCATTACCACATTTTGTTTATAAATACAGATTCTACTTTTCCAGTTTATGGCTATACTTAAGAAGTACCATTATTCAGCATTACTGGAAAGACATGTGAAACAACATTCCTGTTTGCCGGATATATTTTCTTATAACTAATGATTAATCTTGTCTGATTTGTGATACTAAACAGCATTAAGACTTTACTTACATGTTTGGGTGAGCTATCACGTAGAAACATTAATTCTTGTCCCTCTTTCCAGCATCTAGCTATATCAAAGCTTTCTTGTAGAACATTTTCTTGATTAATCTAGCTTTCTACTAGAGTATATTGTAAAGTCAAGACATTTCTCTCTATGAAGACTGCTTTTAAAAATGTTTTTGTCTTATTCCTTTGTTAGGAACCATATTTCCATTTAATTCCTTTAATTACTTACACTTAATCTTCTGCTGGAGCTTTCAAAATTTTTATTTTCAGTGTTTACTGTACCATAACATTTAAACTGTATTTTGATTAATTCACTTTTAATATCTTGCAATCATTTTTCTTTATTAATTCATTTTCATAATGGCAACAGTAAATAGGAAAGAAGATCACTATACATGAAATTACATCTAAGCTTTACCCTCTGCAAGCTTCCACTGATGACATAGATATCTATATATCTACATTCACATGTTCCCAATCAAGTTATTTTAATAGGATTTCAAAAAGCATGCATTCAAGTACTGCACTGCTGCTCACTGAAGGATAAAACTGGTCTGTATACAGACTAAGGAATAAATCATTTCAGGCCAAGTCTTCTCATCCTGATACCCCAAGCACCTAAAATCCTCACCAGTGTACACTGACTTGCCACAGACAACCAGGTTATGCTTCTCGATAAATATTCCAAACTTCTTTTGAATCCAAGGTCTCACAAACTAATTTATTTATACACTGATAGTGACAATTCTTCTGAGTTTACCTTAAGTCCTTGCATCTGTGCCAATACAGAGGCAGTATACTTGTGACCTTGTGTCTAGTCTAGAGAAAATAGTTGAGAAAGCATGATAAAAAGTGAAAAACTGAAATAATTACCAAATACAGTTCTAGCTGGTACAGATTCCTTATTTATCCAAAATGAAACTTGAGAAAGGATGACGGTCATAATGCACGGGATATATGTCTGAATCATAAAATAACCCATTTTCCGTCTGAGGTGGAAGTAAACTGTCATAACAATATATTCACCTAAAAAAAAAAAAAAAAAAAAAGTATTTTTCTGACTACACATTTTTTTATGTCACAGATTAATTGTTCCAAACTATCAGCTAAGATTCTTTAAGATTCATACAACAACATATTTAACACATATAGAAAAGAAGACATTTTATGAGACAAGAACAAAGATAAGTTCTAAACAAAAAATGTTGGAAATAGAAGGTCCTTATAGTGTCATTCTTAAAATGCTATCTAAAATATTATAAATGTGTAGCTAAGTCTGGATCAGTTTTTGTAATGCAAGTATGATTTGAAAATTCCTTTAGCATCTGCTGAAGAGAATACTCTAGGTTTATATATTAGCACCACAATGATAATGGTACAAATGAAAAAGTCATTAACAATAATTAAAAACAGTGTAAGTTTAGATGAAGTATCATTACTCATATTAAACGAAACAATTACATTTTCAGCACAAACGGAGTAAACTATCTAAATAGTAGGAAGAATACAGGAAGAATTTTGTAGCCATAGTAGGGAAACCAGGTCATTCACCCATAATAATTGATCTGTGAGCAGGTCAACTTCTATGGTACTGCAAAATACTGTTTTGTCCTTAAGAAAAATATCCAGAAAGCAAATATGTGTTGTACTGCTCTATCTGTTTAATTATGACCATCTTACAACACCCAAACTTGCTGATGTTTAGAAAATGATTCCAATTTTTAAAAATATTTTAAGAGTATGCTTGCTTATCAGTAAACTGCTCATAAGTGATACTTCACTCACTTAGGATGCCCATAGTTGCCATTTGTGCTGTAAGAAGTAAGGCAAATCAGCAGAAGTATCTATTGTGACTAATGCATTCGTGCCTATGCTTATCTGACTAGAGGGTTTTTAATGGTTTTAATAACCCATTCTGTATGCTCTACTTTTATCCTGAGCTGTTTGTTCCACCAAACAAAGGAAGTCTTTTGCACATAATGTGGTTACAGTGCTGAGAAATTACTTCCTTACCCAGGCATCCTCTTGACTCTTCAAACTGCATTTTAAGCAGTGATTAAATACTCATTTTGTCCCTTGGAGAAATGATCTGATTCTAGCTTTCTGAAAGACCTTTGCAATCTACATTAATGAATCTGCAAATGTACATCTGAAGGACAGAAACCTAATTCAGATCTACGCTTTCACCTCCTAATATATAGCCTATGACATTCAGTAAAATTCCTTATATAAAAGAAAGAAAAAAAGCCTAGAGTAGTATTACAGGGTTAGTTTGACTCAAATTGACTCTTACTGATGTGATTCCTACCTGTAATAGATTTAATGGTTTCACTGGACACCGTATGCCCTAGCAGGTCATACTGAACTAAACTGGAAGACTCCTCAGGAACTTCCACTGACTTCTCAGGTCCTTTTGTCCAGGTATAAATCATTTCACTCTTTGGATATGCATCTACAACACAGTACCAGTTTGCATAAATAGGAAACAACTTCTCAAACCTTACTAATGCCACCTCCCCAAATTTACCAAAATCAGTAAGACTCGCAGTAACAGCTTTAGAAGACAACCTCTGCATTACCCCCCAAAAAATAAACTGGAGGCTAAGGTAGTATATCAAGCATTATACACAAATTAGACTTCACATTCAAATATGAAGTTAAACACTACTTCTTTCTACATTGGCCCTTAGTAAACATGGGCAGGTTATCTTCAAGCTATTTTAGAAATTTCTATCCAAAATTTTAACATTAAAATATACTGTTCTGTAAAAATAGCATGATAAGGAGGGTACATTTTGGAGATGAGGTGCACATTTCTTTACATGAAATAATGATTAGTCTAAAAGCAGAAATTTAATTTCTTCTGCCAGAAACAGAGGTCAGTAAAAGATTCAAAGCAGCCCAGAAATAAGCACACCCAAAGAAATATTGTAACGTTTAATATAAAAGACATCACTTACAGCTAGCATTCAATCCCTACGCAGTCCAAACTCCTGTTAAAATTAAATTAAACCAATCTTGCATTTGAAATTGCTACTTCAAGTTTCACTGAAAAAGATACCAGGTTAGTGTCAAACACAATTTCTACTGATTTATGATTCTGCCCTAAGAAATATGCCAGTGGAGAAGTCCCCATTATTGAAGCTTCCCTAGTGCACATCTGATGCCAAAGCCACTTCTAGCAGGACCTGGTTTCTAATTTCAATAACTGGGAAGAAAAGCCCTATCAGAGAAGCATCCTTAATATCGTCCTTTTGCTTGGCTATTGAGCTGTATAACTTAAATGTATAAGCTAAGGGGATAAGCAGCTTCCAGCAAACTCTAACTTCAGAATTCAGAGGTCAAGGAAAACAGATTACTGTCCAGCCACTGACAACATCCCAGTGAAAAGCAGAAGCCAGTGACCAACGAGGTTTAGAAGAGTGACAAGATAGAAAATGAAGCACATTAACCATACCCACGTGGTCACAGCAATCTCTGCTGTGGAATAAAATCAAAAAGGACTCATTTCTACCTTTCTCTGTTGCATGTAAAATGGCCCAAAACATTACTCCTAGCAAAAGTCAACTATAGGATTTTGGATAACCTTCACACTTCAAAGCAGAAAAGGACAGTCATCTGCACTACACTGAGACTTCTCTCACCAGTCTAAAAACTATCTAGCCTGTAGTTGTCATACAGACTCCCTTTACAGGCCGGGAGATAAGATATAAGATGAACAAATCTTCATACTTAAGGTATAACCTATCTTAGGACATGAACCTAACTCCACTGACTGTAAAGAAAGACAAATAAACAGCTTCCCCAGGCACCTTTTACCTGACTGCAGTAAGCTGAGATGGATCCCACCCTCTTCTGCACTCTTGCTTCACTGAGTGTTCAATTCATCCCGAGGAACCAAAAAAAAATATATACTTCAAACAACAGTGTAGCCAGTGAGTTTAAAACAGTATCTGAATCACTGTCCACTTTTCAGTTCTCTGAAATGAGTTTAATTTTCAGGTCCTAAATAAAATTCCCAAAGAACTTAACAGGAGTTTTGCCTGCATATGGATTGCATATCACAACTAATATTCAGAAAATTCACTAATTTCTCAAAATCTACTTCTACTATTTAAATTCTGTAGTTACAAGAAATTTCATAATTGTAACTTACAACTCCCAAATTTGAGAGGACAAGCATGACCATCCATGGGAAAATCCACTAATCTCATGGGACACTCTGCACTTATTGTAAGCCTATAATGGAACAAATTAAATAGTCTCTGGTTGCCATTTTGTCTAGGCAGCACATCTTTTGCATACAGTAATTGTAAGAAGCTGAAAAACAAGCTAGATACCTCATTGTATACAGGATCGTGCCATTCCTCATTATTCTGAAGAGTTTATTTGGGGCGGTCATGTTATGTGCAACAGACTTTTTCCCATTCCTGAAGAAAGTGTCAGGAGTCCACACCTTCGAGACCATCAAGTTGTTAAGTCTTAAAATTTCAATAGGGCCATCATATTTTAATCTTTTGTCTACCCATGTCTGACGGAAGAAGACATCCATTGTATACTCCTGTATTTTGCAGAAAAATTGCAGAAAAATAAAGATCACATTTGCTTGTATAATTGTTTCCTGAAAAAAAAAAAAAAAGAAAAAAAAAAAAAAAGAAAGAAAAAAAAAAAAGAAAAAAAGAAAAAAAAAAAAGAAAAAAAGAAATCCCTCAGGAGAAAATAAACTAGCAGTAAAGAAAATGCTAAGTCCACCACACAAACGTAATGTCACCAGTTAAATAGTTTTGTGTACTCCTTAACTTAATTTCCCACATTAGTCATATCAATAAATTGATACACATGTTTAGTCATTAAGGAATAATTAATCTAATTAGATTGCAGGAAGCAGGCAGTTTAATTTGTAGTCAAGTATATAACTGGAAACAAAATGATCTGTAACAACAAATGTCAACATTTTAAAAGACATTTTTAAAGAAAAGATGGCCAGCACTGAAAAAAAAAAAAAAAAAAGTAAAATAAATAGATAAACTAAAGTATCAGGAGAAATGATTACTTCCATTTCAAAGCCAAAAAAGGGAAATTTAACTTCAACTGATTAAAAGTAAACTTTCAATGGAGGAAAGCTGAACATTTTCTTTGTCATGTCCACAAAACACATACAATGAACTATTCATAGACTTGTAAAAACGCACATTTATTTTTAACTACATAGTTATTCTATTCAATTCCTCAGAAAAGTTATTCAAGTGCTCCAAAGGAAACATATAAACTGCAGAACTGCAGACGCAAGTACATCATGAGAAATCACATGCAAATTAACTGATAAAGGAATGCATTTCTCATCTTGGGAAGTTAAAGCATTTTAAAACAATTATGAGAACAATTACACAGCATTAAGAAGGTAGCACAGGAAACTTCAGTCCCTTGTAACTTAAAACTGCATCTTTGTGTTAAACCAAATAATGCATTTAGAATTCATTTCAAACTCCTCTGCATATTATTACCACTTTAAACTACTTGTATGGTCATATTCATATGGGCACAGATGCATCTCTACAAGTGTAATGCATCTTAGAACTACATTTGGTTTCTTTTCTATGGATGTATCCTCCATCTTGCTTTACTGTTGTGCGGAAAAATGCAGATTATGGCCTGAACAGGAGACTAGAAAGGGCTCATGTTATCTTGGGAACACAAGTAAACCACCTCTAGATTCTGCATGGAGAAGAAATTTGCTCTACAGCTGTAACTAAGTATCCTCTCTTTCTGTGCATGGCCTTGACTATCCTGACGCACAATGCTTTATTGTCTCCCACTCATATATATTGTGGCAGTACTAAGGATGGTTAGCAGACATCTTGCTAGCCTGCTGCCACTGGCATCTGATGGGGATGATCCCAGAGCAGACACTATTCCAGTCGACAACCACTGGTGCTGGGACTGACCAGCCAATTTCCCCATAACGTGAGTGCCTCTCTATTAAACTGATGAATGTTAACTTTCCTCTGTGTTCTTCCTTCAGGACTGGTAAGTCTTGAGCAGAAGTGCTGACGCTTTTGCATTACAACAGTGAGTCTATGAGAAGTCTCTCTTCTCTGTCATCTCTTGATAATAATTTTGTAGCTTGCAGTAGCAGTTTCTGTTATCAGCATGCACATGATAGATCTTGTAAAATGAGAGTTCAACCTTTTTCATAACTCTGAGAATCAAACTAAATCAGTTCTAAAAAAACATTCAGATTATCCCATTCTGAGACTCTCACACTCCACACTTTCAACAAGGTTTGTGAATGCAGCCACATTCATATCACAATGGGTATATTCATTTCAAAACCAATTCCAAGATCCCTGAAAAGCCTCCTAATCAATCCCTAATGACAACAGGGGAAACATCTGCTGTAAATTCTCTTTTTGCCAGTTCCTTACCTACCTCCATTTCTTGTTTTCACTCCTGCCTTCTCCAAGGTAACCAGTAATTTCTCATGAGGCAGCACATAAAATGCTTCACTGCAGCCCTCAATTTAGAGTTGAGGCACACATTACTAGACTTATTATTCCACATTCTTGTACTCTTTGTCACATTGAACAGCATCATACTGTGCATTGAATGTGTAAGATGCAATTCCACACAAGACAAGCATAGGGACTTAGTCCTTGAATAAAAACAGCTTGCTGTCACATACTTTTCCCCAGGATAGAACCAATCACTTGCCCCAGAAAGTGCAGGATAGCACCATGTATGAAGGACATTACCGCCATGAAACTCCCTTTCCCTCAGAGAAATATAAACATATAAATGTACATATGGCTCTGTTACTTCCATGTTTCATATAAAAAAATCCAAGAAATGAGAAACTGTTGTGTCATTTAAGGGTATGCTGTAGGCACATTGCAGTGGATTTGACCCCAAATGCAGTTGCCTTTCAGGTACAAATAACAGTACATGCAGATGCAATGTTTGTCTTCAGTGAATACTTTGTGCATGTCATTTTAACATTCAATTTCTGCAGACAGTTATGAAAACTCCTATTAGTCAAATGTTTGCTGAAATTGATGCTAAAAGTGGCCCAAAGACCAACAAAGGGAATTCATCTGAAAAGAAAATGTCAACAAGTATTTGTGAAATTATGTCATTACTATTCACCTGAGAATAACACGCATTTGAGAAGGGAAAGGCAATTTCAAAGACATTACTTTTTTTTTCCCCACAGTATGCTTACTGTGACACTCCCCACAAGGCCTGATTCTGTCTCTACACCACAAAAATCTGCTTTTTTGGGAAGAAATTTCCTTAAACCAGACAAAAAACAGTGCAAGTGCGACCAGAATCAGGCCTGCTGTATCTAATTATAAGCTATAAATTAAGCCATTACTAATCTTGTCTACTTTGTATGATTGACAGAACAGTACAGAGACATGAATTAATCATCCACTCCTTACTGCAGTTAATGGTTTCTCAGAAACAGGAAATGGCATTTTAGTTCCAGCAATACGTACCATTTCTACATCAGAAACAGGTCCAAAACTGGTGACATATATATCTGTTTTGACTTCAGTAACAGGACCTAATATATGAAAAGTGAGCAAGAAAATGTGAATTTTGTAGGTCAACAATTGTCATAAGTGATCCTGGCATGTGAACAGTTATTGCTTTGAGGGTTCTGTGGACAAACAAGAGCAAAATGCAAAAACAGGTCATTTCAGATATGTCTTTAACAACAAGATCTACTCAACTGTTGTTACTCCACAGATAAGTCAAAGGCGTGCAAATTCCCATTTAGAAAACCAGCATTGACTCAGCAGATAAGAAAACAGGTACCAACAAATTAAAAGACTTAAGGAAAACACCATGCTGATTAACAACAAGCACATAATTCAAGAAATCCACATTCCCTGCGGTCTTTATTGCTACCATTCAGTCTTATTGGTAATAACCACATCACAGATATTACTGTGCTACACACTAGGCAATTTAGCAGGATCAAGAGATGCATCCACATCCAAATCAATAGTTATTTAATACTGACAAACAAAGTAAAACATAGATATCTTAGTATTCTGGGGGGTCTGAACACATGCTACTACATAGCCCCTCTTGCAAGAGCTACTGTTATTTACGACAGTGCACCAAAGTATTGAATATTCATAGCTGGGAATGTCAAGCAACCATCAGAGAAAGCAACTTCATATCAACATGATCAGTCCCTCCAAGACAGGACAAAGCAACTTGAAATACAAGAATGGCATCACTCTGGGTTCACAACTGGGAACTTTAGAGTTTTCTGTAAGTACATATGCAGTATTTATATCAGTTCCCAATGTAAAACTCTAGAAAACTGCTAATTATTAATAATTATAGTTATAATTCTGTGATCAAAGCATTACCTAATGGCTTAATTTGAGTAGTGAACATACATCACAAATGTATGAATATTTGCTGGTTTTCTCACCAAACATTATTTGTTTGAAAACACAGTATAATCTACAAATTCGCAACCACAGTTTCTCTCCTGATACACAAAGAAGATAAGTGCCTCAAGTCTGTTAATTCAGGATTTATCATAGTATTTGTAATACAAAATTAAAAAGAAGGAAGATTTAAGGAAAGTAAAAGCTGAAGAATTTATGCTTCTGGAAAGAAAAAAATAATTGCTGTTCACAGACAATATCGTTTTGAATCAAATATTAAGAGGAGAGAAATAAATATGCAACTGGAAATCAGGGAAGCTATATTTTGTGCATCTAGAAAAAGTGTCAAACTGTGAACAAAATGTAAAAGAAAACCGTATAAAATTATTTCAGTGAGCAGTTTGCAAGTTATGTATAGAAGAACAGCTAAGAACTTTTCAGCTAAATGTCAAGAAACAGACTCTTTAATGGAAGTTAACAGTTCTGTACAGAGACATTTTTTCCAAGATAAAATCTAAAGAAAAATCACCCTACAACAGTTGGTAGCTCAGTGGTCCCTGGAAAGCTGGATCCTTCAGCACGTCTGTCTCAAAGAGGTTTTAAGAATTTCCCAAGTTCCAGATAACACACACTCATAACATTCTGCTCTTCTAAACATGTCAAATGGAAGCTGCTTCCCTTTCTACAAATACTTAAGTATTCGTCATGGTACAGAATCCTATGAGTGGTTGGACCACTCATGTCACTGACAATGTAGTCCAATTAAATTTCCTGAATATAATTATTTCCACAGAGCTCCAAGAAATAGGGAAAAAACTCAGAGCTGTCAATGCTAGAAGTAAAAAATTTCACCTGCAGGATTAAAAAACAGGAAAGAAAAGCCCAATCATACTTAGAACATAGAAACACAAGCAATCCAAATATATCTGATCTCCCATAATCACCACACTATCATTTATCTAGGGTAAACTACATACAATATACATATTCACACATAGTATCCATTTATTTAATCTGATGAAGTCAAAATGTTTTTGAAATCAAAGTTCTATAGAAATGACAGAGACATTGTTTCACATTGCTCGAGTCTTTTGTTACCCAACAATTAAAAAAAAAAACAAACTGAAAGTTATACTTCTAAAAAGAGAACAAAATCACCTGTAGTGGATTGGTATCTCTATGGTATCTTCTTTTCTTTACCTCACAGCACACTGTAATTTTATAATTGTATCAAACAGAGCAAAAGGGAACATTTTTCCCATAAGCAGGAGCTGGTTTTCCTCAAGTACTGACTTCATTTGTTTTATTAGACTGCTTCACAGGCAACAGCGTTCAGAGACTTTTTGCAACTTTATTTTTTGGGGTTTCTTGGAAAGAAGGTAAGCTCTAAGATCAGGAAATTAACCTCAAAATCTGAAAGCTTATGATTTCATGCTATTAGGAATCTGATTGCAGCAACACAGGAATAAAAACTGTGCTTCTAGTAACTACTATTCTGCTTTCAAATTTGTATCTACCAGTGGGACCCACGAGACAGAAGGAAGCAGGACAGATAATGAAGCCACAAGATAAGGCTGAAATTAAAGTTTACCTTTGCTTTCTCCCCTGACGTGATGGCAGTATGGTGACAAAACAAATGTTCAAAAAAGTTTTAGGCCTCTAGATAATGGCAGATAAACAAGGATCTGCAAACATTTTAGGCATCACAATGGAAGAAACAATATCCACATATTACAGGTGTGAAAATCCTTTCATTGCATAACTGTGGTCAAACGTTAAAATGTTTGGTAGGAGAAAAGACAACTGCAAGGGGCAGTGAAAGCTAATTATTCCCCTAATGCTTTTCCTCCCATCTACAGGCCTGTACCAGATCTTCCACCTACTATGTCAGTCCATAACTGTTAAGAGCAAATACTGGATTTTTTAGAGCATCCCAGCACTCAAGGCCAAGCCAAGACAGCCACGGTGATACCAGAACCTATCCTCTATTCTGCTCATTGTAGAACAGAACATACTAATTCCAATCGGAAACTATAGCAGGGGTAGAAAGAGTGAGTCATGCCTTTTTCTTTTTTAATTATTATTAATTACGGGAATTCCTGTCAACAAAGAGGTGATTTGCAGTCACCTAACCTACTTTTACTAGTGATTCAAGGAGCCTTCCAAAATAAGCATGTTGCACCACTTAACCAACTTGGGCTGTGGAAGCAGAAGATCCTATTAGAAAACTTAAACTTCTACAGCTGGCAATAAAATGCAGGGCAATCTACTTTAAATATGACCACCTGTACTTCCCCTTCAGTGCATGTTCAGAAAACATCTAATCACCATAAGTCTTCAGGAACACCGAAGAACTATTTTTAATATACTGGTGTGTATTTTTATGTCAATGAAATAGGAGGAGAGTCCTACACACTGCAGTGGGAACAGTTAAGTCTGAATCACTGCCTGTAAGATAATATACTTTAAAGAAGCTCTGGTAGAATTAAAAGCAACCCCTGCAAAAAGCCAGAATAGTTCAGTGCTTGATAGAGATGCTACATGTGGGCTGCAGAAGTGATACCGGGCCCTAACCCTGTGAAGAAGAACATAAGACAGCTCTCCCATGCATTTGATGCCAACATATGGGTTGAACTGCAGCAGAACTCCCAGTAAAAGACTTTGGACTCCGTTATCCATTCGTTTCCATAGGCAACTGTCACCACAGAGATCTCCACTGTATGTAAACAGTCAAATCCTGCACAGGCTCACTGCAGATTGGAGATTCTGCCATCAAGAGTCACACAAGCAACTGCAAACCTTAGCAAACAAGTCTGTATAAAGGTCTCAACGTGCAAAGTACAATTGAAATGCTAAGCGTGGTCGCTGTCATGAGATCAATCCGGGATATATGAAATTACATTACATCACTTTCCACATCTACATCTTAAAAAAAAAAAAAAAAAAAAAAAAAGATGTAGCTGCTACACACAGTAGCAGTTTGTGAAAGATGCTTTCTCTTCAAGTTTTTGCCTGCTGCATAAAAAAACAATTGTATAAAAAGCATGCTCTCTTGTTTAATTCCATACCAGAGGACATCTGCTACATGTAAAATTTCTCTTGGGAACTTAGAACTGGGCAGGTCATTTCAAATACTCGGACTACATTCTTTATTCAGAGGTAAATACATTGAATGCAACAGCACATAGCAACTTTTACATTCTTCCAGTATCATGTCTAAACCTTGAACAGGGAAAAACATAACTCCAGAGATGAGGAGAATGTTCTGTTTCTTTGTCTGTTCAGCAGATACTCTGCTGATACAGCCAACAAGGCTGACACTGGTGCCTGTTTTCACAGCGTGGGCACCTGTCTACAAAGAACTGGACCAAGAATATCAGCTAATTTTATATAGGTCACTGAACAACAGACAGATGGTAATGACTTCAAGCATTATGGACCTGGGCCAAATTCAAACTAGTCAACTACAGGTATATAACACCATATCCTGTTAACAAGGCTTTGAATCATCTGCTCTCATCAGCTGAAGAAGATTGGACAATTGCCCAAGAAAAAAAATTATTACCTTCACTTTATGATGCTCACAGCCAGTCCATTTGTAATAAACAAACAAACAAATAAATAAATACAAAATCTATTATGCAGGACAATGGAATCTTGAAGGCATGTATGAGTTTTTTAATAGAAGAAGATAATAATGTAGATACTCTTATTTTCTAAATAGAAAATTGTCTGCCCTCTTCACAATTATTCTGCATCTATTTCCTGACTACAGTCATTTCTCTTGCTTTGACAGGAAATGAAACTTAGAAACACTCATAAGCTGAACACGGCACAGCCTAGAAGAGGCAGAAATGGTCTCTCACAGTCTTCTTAAGGAGACAGTGGCCAGTATATTTAATTCCACGAGGTATCCCATTGCAATTTCACAATTATGAGATCAAGAGAAAGAGGAAGGAAAAAGGAGAGTAAATGAACACGGTCCTGTTCCTTCTACTCATGAGCCAGAACGCATGGAGACTTTTGAACAGAAAGATGAAGTGCAATCACCACTTCAGTAGCTGACAATGAGATTTCATGCCAAAGTGTACTACACAAAAATAAGCAGAACCAAGGAGAAAGAGAGCTCCAGTCTTCACTGACTGATGGACAGCTACACCACAAGGAGCAAGGAAGATGCGGTGGGCAATACAGCCTGGCTCAGAAGGGATTTTTAAGACCTAACATCAGAGGGTTTTTCTGTCAACCTAAGAGCCTTGAACAGGAGACATGCCACACATCTTCTTTCTTTAATCTTACTGAAAAACAAAATTCCCAAGATCAGAGGCACACCTAGCAGAAAAATTCATTAGAATTAGCAGATACACAGGCATTGCAAGGGATGCTCTTCTAACTTGCCACAGCTGCCTCATTCCTTCTTGGCTTCCTAAATGAAGTGTAATGAGCTAGCATATCACATAAGTTTTAAAAGTTACCATAATATTTTAAATTCATAATCTTAATAAGTGATCCTTCTCTTCTACTCAGCTTTGGTGAGGCCACACATGGAGTATTGCATCCAACTCTCTGTCCCTCATTATAACAGAGACCTGAACATATTGGAAATAGCCCAGCAAAGGGCCACCAAGATGACAAAGGGCCTGCAGCACCTCTCATATTAGGAGAGGCTGGGAGAGATGGGACTGTTCAGCTCGGAGAAGAGGAGGCTCAGGGGGTTGTCATTAATGCCCATAAATACCTGAATGGAGGGTTCAAGGAAGATGAAGCCAAGATCTTTTCAGTGGTGGCCAGTGCCAGGACATGAGGCAATGTGAACAAACTGGAACACAGAAGGTTCTCTCTGAACACCAGGAAGCACTTCTGATCTTTGCAGGTGATGGAGCACTGGTACAGCCTGCCCTGAGAGTCTGCGGAGTTCTCCTCCTTGCAAATCTTCTTAAGTCACCTAGATGTGGCTCTGGGCACCCTGCTTGAGCTGGGTCTGATGGACCCAGAGAGCCCTGTCAATCCCAGCCACTCTGTGGTTCTGTGATCCAGCAGATGTTTTAATTGGATCTCATGGGCCCTCACTTCTGTCAGTTCCCCATGTAAGGTCTAAAACCATAGAAGTGTTAAAATGGCAAATCAGATTCAGACCTTTTATTCCAAGTGAATAATACTCCTATATCAAAAAGTTGTTCTACAACCATTCTGAATCTAATCACTGGTGGAAAGGTAACAAAGTGATTTTCAGAGAAAAATCAAGGTTTTCTAATTTTCTAGAGAGTTTTTATTTCTTTTTTTTTCTTTTTTTTTTTTTTTTTTGTCATATGCAAAAATTTCAAAAGCAAATAAAAGCTGGAATAAAGGCGTAAGTGGTTTTCCTTCAGAATTTTACACCTGAATCAAAAGAGCACTTGGGTAACATGAAGTTTTACAGCAGATAACGCTTTTCATTAATGACACTGCAGGTGACTTCTCTCAACACTGTGTTTATAATCTGTTGGATTACAGGCTGTACATGACTGGGAAATCCACATGCACTAAAAACTTCTTTCTGAAATTCAGGACAGCAGCAAAATGGCACATAGGCAGACTTTACTTCCACTACACTGTTTTCAAACATCATGGAGCATTACTTCATTCATTAGTTTCCAAATACTTTCCCACTACTGAAATTCAAATTGTTATACATTTAAAGTCTTCCTGACAGCACTTGCGGGGTTCTTTTCATGTACAAAAATTCCTATTCTGCTCTACTTAATTAAATTTCTTCTTGAAACCTCTTTGCTCCTCTCGCTTCTTTTAAGGATGATTTAGATTCTTCCCGCCCAAAGTCGAGGGGAACTTTCAACCTCCTTCATGAACCCTTCTGGTTTTGTTTATTACATTAGCAAACCTTTCAGTGATTAATAACTGACAGCAACCTGTTGGATTGTTTAACCTGTTTCGTGAAGCAACTTTGTAACGCCCAGTGTTCATCAAATGACATAGGAAACGCAATTCTTCTATTTACCCTCAAGGTAAGCCACGCTACTACATAACATATAACAGGGCAAGATCCGTATACTCCATTAAGGTTCAACCCTCCTGAGAAGCCACATTTACATTCATAAGCATGCTCAGGTGATTTAACTTCTTTATAACCACTAACTTTGTGCTATTGATGAGGCATGGAGAAACTGGATTCAGTCTTAGGAATTCTCCAAAATTTAATATTTTCTACTTTGCATGCAAAAATCTTCATGAATTGTTATTTATAGTTACTCTAGAATAAGCCAGCAAAATTCAGAATTTGGCTAGCTCCCCAAGCCCGATTTTAAACATCACTTGCACCAGAATTAGAAGTGTTTTCATTGATTTGAAGATTAAAATCAGCATCGGTCAGACCACTGAGAGGTCTTTTGTTCTTAAAATAAAACCTTCATTTCATTTTGAGCCACGTGCAATCTAGATGGTGAATCAGCTTCAGGAATAAAACAAAAATAAAATATTCTGCTGCTCATCATAAAACAGCTTTAGTGTTACCAAAACACACTACACTTTCCATCTCTAAATATTCCCACTATGATGACATTTGTTTGCTATGCTCTATAATGGCAAGCAAGCCACTTCTAAGAAACGAGTCCCATTTGCCAAAAAGACTTATCAGCAAAAAAAGCACATAATATGGACAAAACTTAATCTGGATAGCACATAACTAATCTGCAGACCATGTTGAGTTGTATCAAAAGGTCACATCTGACCATTACAGAGAAGTTTCTTTTTCTGGTTGATTTTGGTTTTTAGTTCTTGTTCTTGTCAAATAAGGTGACAATAACTTGCACTGAATAGCTAGGGTGCCTGGCATTGTTTTCAAAATTGAAGTAGGTTTGCCCATGTGTTACTTAGAAGTTCAAAACTCAAAGGTGATTGATTTAGGTATTACAAGGAAGGAAGAAGTAAATAGTAATGTAATACTCATTTCATGAGATATATACTCAGAAATGTTTTCCTCAGACTGAAATGTGAAGGTTTTTTCCTTGTATTATTTAATTCAATTCTGCAGTCAAGGAAGTTCAAGGAGATTCAAGGAACTTCTTGTTTTTGATAGCATTTTGCTGAAAGTCTGCAACACTGTAGAAAAAGTATCCTCTATCCTGCAAAATATCCTATAAGTGACAACTGTATCAAAATAAAAATCAACATAAACTGTATGTCACATTACATATTTAGTAGTTGTTTAATTTTAGAAATCTAATAATGCTCATAAAGCATATTTGCTAGATGACTAATTAGTTGGCATTCAACCTAAATGATGCCAAACATAGCACATCTCTCGTATGCGTGCAGAAATGTCTGTAACTTCTCAGCAGAGAGTAGATGGGGAAAAAAGCTACCTGTTCTTAATGATTCCTCTGGGTGTTCAATAAATTCAGTTTCCACTTAAGCTAAGCTATAGGAGGCCTCATTTATTCAATACGCTGAAAATAATAAAGAAGCAATCAATGATATTAGCAGAAATCATGCATGTGAGCACAATATATGGCATGTATGGAACGTGTTGGCATACACGTCAGTGTGGCTGTATCACGTGTATGAAGAAGGTACTTTCAGAGGAGGAAGAAAGTATTTCACAACATAAACCTACACAAGGATCTCGTTCAATTCCACATAGAAGCAGCCTATAAAATGCTCTACTAGCTTTGCACATCATGAAAAGGATTGTAGCACTTCTTTTTAAACCTTTAAAAAAAAAAACAAAAAAAAAAACAAAAAAAAAACTTTCAAATCTGTGTTTTAATAGCTCCATGCCAGATTATAAAATAAATTTGTATTTTGTCCCAATCCTGATTATTTTCAGTTCCACATCCCAACAGTAACACCAGACCCACACTGAAGAGCCAACCTGGCTTCTCGCTCACAGCACAAGGGGCACAGAAAAAACTGAAACCCAACATCCACACCGTGGGGGCGGGCAAATTCACGACCCCTCCAGTCCCGATTCCTACACAGCAACTGACTACTTCCAAATCCAAGCTGGAACGGGAGCAACTTGGGTTACTGCTGCGTGCCCGGGTTCCCGAGTGCCGGCTTTCCCTAACTAGTTGGACAGAGCCCATCAGCCACACGACCCCGCAGCACAGACAGAACTACCCTCTCTCTCCTCGGCACCTGGGTGGCAGCAGATCCCGGCACTGGACAGTCTTCCCACCCCCACCGAGCGGTGCGCCCGCAGCGCCGCGGACCCGGCTGCGTGCACGGAGAGCCGGGCTGAGCCTTGCGCTCCCCGCGGGTCCCCCGGATGGACGGCGGTCACCCCCGCGCCGCGCCCGTACCTCCGAATCCCGGGCGCAGCCGGTTGTCATAGCCATCCAGGAGACTGTTGAGGATGCTGGTGAAATTCTCCGGCCACAATTTCTCCTCTTTTTTGATCTGTCCCGGCGGCCCGGTGAGACTACGAGTTAAAGAGGAGGCGGGTGAGCGGAGTCGCTGACACCCGGCTCGGGGCAGCGGCACCGCTACGAGCCGTGCCGGGTGGGGGTCGCCCCGCGGCCGGGGAACTCACCACGTCGCCAGGCACAGACAGTGCAGAAGGGCGATGGAGAGACCCGAGGACATGGCGAAGGCTGGCTCCTTGGCAGAAACCATCTTTGCATGCCATACTTCACGCCTGGGCACGTTGTCCGGTGCGGGGGACGGCAGCGGCGCCGGCAGCCCCCGGCGGCCCTACATGCGCGGCGCCCCGGTTGCCAGGAGCCAGGCACGGGCAGAGAAGCGGCGACTCCCCGCGCCGTTAACTCTCTCGGGGCAACAGGCACCGGTCCGCGCCGCACCCGCCTCCGGCCAGCTCCGCCCCGCCCCGCTCTCCCACCCGGGCCGCCTCAACCCCCTCCGGGCGGCCGGGAGGCGCCGAACCTGCCCGAGAGCTGCCTCCCGCCCGGGGGAGGGCGGAGCGGAGCCGCGGGGGAGGTGGCACTCAGCCCGCCCGGGCCTCGTCCTGGCGCTCCGTGCCTCGGGCTCCCCGGCTCGGGGGATATTGCGGAGGATGTGTGCTTGGGGTTACGTTGAGGTGCGTGCCTATGTGTGAAGATGGATGGTTTCTTTCCCCATCTGTCCTAGTGAGGACTGCAGCGTTAAGTTTTCATTTGCCCTGGTCGACTCCTCTCCCGAAGGGGAAATAAAGCTGAGAGCTGGCAGAAAGAGCATAATTCCCAGAGAGGGTCCCTCAGCTGGTAGTGTGAAAGTGTTAGATGAGGGGAAGGGCTGTGACTTCAAGGTTAAAATGGAACACACCTGAAAGGGATGGGAGTTAGTGGGTTATCCCACACTTCTGGAAGCAGAAATGCCAGAAGCCTGGAACTGGTTTCACGTTGTATCTTTGTTCCTTTCTTTTTTCAGTTTCCTATAATTAGGAAGCCAGGTTAGTGACCCAAATAATTTCCATTATCCAAGGTCCAAGGGATTCTGCAGCAATTACCCACTCCAAAGCATTGCTGTTCTGTCAGAGACAGAATGGGGCTTTGGGGAAGAAAGAGGTGTTCAGGATGTTCTTCCCTCGTATGCTTTCACTGACAATAAACAACTTCAGACCAGGTGTGCTGCAGAGTCCTTTACATTTGGAGATCAGTGTGCATGCTAATTTCAAGGACAGTGAGGTTTGTTGTGCCAGAGCACATGGATCAGGTATGGCAATTGACCTCAAGACTACAGTACTGTTTATGCCAACATAAAAAGGCTTTATTTGTTACATGCTACAATATCTCCAAGCACTGAGGTGCCTGATTATCCTCGGAACTACTGTACATGTGAAATCTTCCTGATTGTACTTAGAGTTTACTCCAGCTAGGGTGCCCTTTGCTGATTGAAAAACAATTAAAGCTGTGCTTCAAATCCATTTAGCTTGCTGATGCTGTTTATCTTTAAAAAAAAAAAAAAAAAAAAAAAAAAAAAAAAACCTCCAGTCAGTCAGTTCTGCTTCCAATTTTAAAAGCTCTATTTAGGCCTCTGCAGATTGTGAGTCTGCTTCCTGATATTTTAACTGATGAAATGCAGGCATTTCTCAGCAGTGCCCTTCTCACAGGTACACTGGTACAGGAACCACTGTTCCTTAATAAATAGAAGGCACCGGGCACTAAGGCAGGTTTATCACAACAGAAAGTGTGATTTTTTTGACTCATGACTTTATCCTATCCAAATTTGCCTTCAGGATAGACTGAAGAAGAGGGCTGAATGACCACTTAAGTGATAAGTAGTACTGTGATATTTGAGTCCAGTCCTGACCAAAGCTAAGTCACTGTTTAAAGAATCAATTGGCTTTCTGCTACTCTACCTTTCCTCTCCTATTTGAATTCTGGCTTTTTTGCCCCAAGTCTTGCTAGATCCTCATCTCCTGACTGCCTTGGTGGAATGATGAATGCTGTGTAAAAACTAAACTAAGTGAGCAGCCTGCTTACAGGTAGCACGTATGTTCTGTGGAGTATTTATAAGCTTGGACTATGGTAGGATGTCAGTCCAAGGTAACTTAGCCCCAGTGAGGACTCCCAGTGTGAGAGCAGCCTGGTGGAAACCAGCACACTATCAAGAGCCCACTGTCCTTGCTCCATTAGCAATCTGATCAGGAATGACACCAGCGTATATGAGCAGCTCTTCAGGAGGCTAATTTCCTCACATCATTTAAGTTTGCCAGCATTAATCAGCCTCTTTTTGTATATAAACAGATGTAATTTGTTTTTCTGGACTAGTCTTAGGCCCATGTTATAGAATGAACTCGTACAAGGGCGTACTTAGAAGTATCCTCCAGTAACGAGAATTGCTACTTTTACAGTACCCTGTGAGAAAAATCAATCCATGTGGCAAACCAGTGAGATTATCTGATCTAGGGATATCTCAGAAAAATTTTGCTGGCAGAAGATAAATTCACAAAATTAAAGCAAGGGCAATAGATGATAATTCAGAAGTGGGAAGAAGAAGACCAGAAGTGGCTGGTCAGACGTAGAGAACAAAATCCAGCTCTACAGTACTGTCACTTCTAGCAGCTGCTGTGGAAGGAAGCCAACAATATCCTGGCAGAGCTGGGAACACCCTTGGTTTCAAATTATTACATGTACAGACACCTGTGTGAACTGAAATAGAAAAGCTGAGTGGTATTCAGTAGTATTAATCTCTCCAAACAAGTGTCCTGAGAAGCATTATCAGTCAGCCTCCTCAGGGATCTGTGCCTGGAGTCATAGGAATTGTGGGTGCTGCAGGCCCAGTAGTACCACTGCAGGTAGAAAACATACTCAGTCATTCCCTTTCAAGTGATTCCCAGGTTCTTTAGAACAAACAATAATAATAATATCTTCTGTCTTCTTCATAAAGGTAACATCAGGTTGAAAGGTCCGTGAATATACCATGCCAGGGCACCAAAAAATAAGTACTCCTGGCATCTGAGAAAATTCACAGGTTGTATTTGATAAGAAAAGGTAGACATTAATGTCTTTCTGTCACATTCTGCCTGCTGCATGTTATATTGATGTAGAATCAAGTGCTCTTTGACGGCATTTACTCCCTACGTGTGTTTACACTGCAAGAGAAATCTAGATTTCTCTAAATCAAGAAAATTAGAATACTTATTTATCAGCAGTATCTTCCTTATCCCACTTTACAAAGAATTTACTAAAACTAATACTGAAAAACAGAAACCACTATCCTTGATGTCTGAATGAGTGTGTCATTCGTATGCTGCTGAAACTTTTACAAATCAAGGTTTGAGGGGAACTTAAACAGTCCGGACAGACAGTAAACAGTCCTGTAAGCCAGATACATCACTTCTGCCTTTTGGTATATCCAATACCCTGGCTATTTTCCAACATTTTTGAATCACACCTTTAGTGAATTCTGTGCATTTGTGGCATAGACACATACAAAAACTCCCAGGATGACTATTTGTCATCAGCAGATATATGCTGATTTAAGAAAACAAACAAACAAACAAACAAAACTACTATTTTAAATCTTCTTTGATCACTTCAAAGAATTTCTGGGTCATGTCATCTCTTTAAACAAATTTGATGACTTGAAAAAGGTTTTAGTGGTCGCAGTCTGGACTGATAGTCTCTAAATATGTTTTCTGAATTCAGCATTTTCTCAGCTTCTCTAGCTTTTACCACCTATTCTTCCAAAATTTCTCCCAAGATATCTCACCCATCATGGACTATTGTAAGAAGGGGACTATTTTTGCCCAGCACCATATGCTCAGAAAGCACTTGAATAACTTAAATAGGCTTTTTTTACTGCCCCTGTGTTGATACATCCCCCTAATGATTTTTGATGAAGCAGATATTCTGGCCATGCCTCAAAAGCAGCTTTAGTCAAAGCTATGGAAGAACTTTTTATTATTACAACATGTAGAGCAGCAGGAAAAAATTACAGCACTCCTCCCATTTCTACTTTACTATCAGATCAAGTGGAAACAAAAAGGAAGTCAGTGCTTTGCTTGTGGAACACATGACATAGCCTTTCTGTATTTTTATTAACATTTTTTTTAACTATAGGCTCCAACAACTTTGCAGGTTATATAAGCAAATTATGGTTTGCAACCTTTTTCCCAGAAAACTGACATGACCTACGCCTGGCATCAAATACATTAAGACAGCCAAGCTTACTTGGAAAAGACCGAGGAAGTCTTTAATGCCATCCCTGGACAATTATGGCCCTATCTCATTTTTGGTAAATTACTGAAAATCATACAGGTACCTTTTCAGTATTTTGTAATTTCTGGTTTTTGATCCCCTCCTTGCACCTCCTCGTGAGTGCAAGGGGTCTTTCGTTCTTCTCTTCCACATCTACACAGACTGAAGAGATTGTGGGAAAAATACATCTGCTCTTAGCTTTGTCAAGACTTTGATCTAGAACTCAGGAGAAGCCCAAACCAACTGTTTAGGGAGGAGCATTGGTGGGGAGTCTGTGGACTGTGAGACCTGAAGTCACCTCTACCAGTATGGTTATCCATATGCAGTCTGGGTTCTGGGTCTGTCGAATGCAATTTAAGTTCTGCTCAGGGAGCAGTAAAATAGATGCTTCCGATTTTTTCATCTCTTCTTCCTATCCAGCTTTCCCTTCCCACTGTAGTTCTGTCATTAGCACATTTCCTTCGGGACTGCACCTTTCAGTATTTGATTACAAAGTTGTTAACTCCAGTTTTAAAAGAGTTCCACTGAATGGATTGTAGCTAACATTACCAGATGCAATTCCTTCTCTCAAGAGCTTACAGTCTAGATAAATAAGACTAACTAAGGATTGGGAAAAAGCAAGCACTATTATTCCTACTTTGCTGAGAGAAAAAAAAAAACCTAATTGACAACCCAACTTCATGGAGGAAATTTGCAGCAGAACAGGAGCTTACTACCAGCCTGCTGGGTCCCAGTACAGTTCTCTAATCACCACCTCAGATGTCCTTTCAAAGCACAGCGTAAGCTCTATGTAAAACTGTAACCTTCAGCTGGTCCAGCTTTGCTTCACTTCCATGGCCAGAACTCCTACGAAACTGCAGGAGCTGATGCCGACATGCATTTAGCTGTATATTTTTTCCTCTGACATATGGTATTTACAAGACTGTTCTACAGTACCATGGTTATTTTAACATACATGTCCTCGATACCTTGGAATAAGGCTAGAAAATCCTTTGAGTACCAAATATACTTACATATATATATATATAAGCATAGATGTATATTGCTATTACTGATTGCAATAGGATTTATGTGCATTCTTCTAGTGATTGACACGTGGATTTTTAAGAAAGGTAAGCTGTGAGCTTCCTATTTCAGAGGCCTCTACACACTGCATTGTAATAGTGCTTTTGGAAGCACTTACTACAGGAACAGCCAGTTTGGGACAAAAAGCGTCGTCAGCAAGAAAGCTTTACAGATTTCCTGTGCCACTTCTATCTCATCTCATCCTGCGCACATACTCTTATGTTTGGACACATCATCAATCTACTTCATGTCTGCATCAGGTTTCTTGTTGTACAGGCACCACCAGGGCAGGTCACAGCCACCTTCTCAGTGTCAGAAAGGAGGAAAAAGCAGATGTCCTGATTTCAGGCTCAAAAATGAGACTGAGAATATATCCTCAGAAAATATGATAAGATCTCTTCATGCAGGGGAAAAATTTCTAAATTGAGACTTTTTTTCTGAAAGCAGTGTGAAGGACAAGGCAGCCAGGGTTATGGGGAGAAATCTGGGAAGCCCTACAGCCTACCTTCCCTTCTAAGAGCTGCCAAGTTTAATGAAAAATGTGTCAAAAATTGTGGTTGCCCTGAGCAACAGTAGCAAACCTTCTGCAGCTTTCAGAGGCGGCAGGCAGGGCAGAGGGTGCAGAGGCAGATACAGTAGCTGCATCCCACTGCTGCTGCCTGTTCCTAAAGACAATGAGAGAGCAGAAGCACCAGCAAGCCCTCTCCCTGGAAGGCTTCATGTTCCTGCTCATTGCATGTCTATTAATCTCAGAAGTGCATGAGTCATGGGCAGATGAATTAAACTTGCCTCAGGAGCCATAGGTCTGGCTGCTGACTCACACTGGAGATGGCAACTGTTCCAGTGATTCTCTCCCTGCCAGCATGCTGCCTGGCTTGCCAGGTCTCTCATAGGCAGGTGAACCCTATTTATCCTTAAAAGAGAAAGAGGGAGAGCACAAAGCCTCTGAGTTGTGAAATAGTTGAGAAAAAGCCTGAATAACTGACCTAGGTGTTTTAAAAGGTACTGCATAGAGACTTCTGAAGTGGGGCCGACTTCTGATTCTCCAAAGTTTGGGTTGACTGTGGAAGATTTTTCTGTGCTCTCTTCCCACTTGTAGCTGTGCTGAGGATGGATAGCCCTGCTCAGTACCACCCCTGTGCTGACAGCAATGTTCAGGAAAAACGTGTTTGTTTGGTTTGTTGGGAGAGGACAAGAAGAATCATTCCTCACTGCTGCTCTTTTTGCTGGTGTCAGGCACACAAATTAAAAAAAGAGGCATTCCTTTCTGCCTTAAAAAACAAACAACCTACATGTCATAACATTTTAAGAAATACTTCAGCTGTAGAAGGAGCAAGGCATACAGTCATCATAAGGTGTTCTATACCCACCTTCATACAAGAGAAGCTTGTGAAGTTGCTCATCAACCACAGTCAAAACTTTCCTTATAATGATAGCATGTCTCTACTAAATAACCATGTCAGCTAATAACATGTACTCATATTAGTTAGAAAAATACCCCCTTTAAAACACTTTAGCTTAAAAACAAACACAATGAATTCTTTATGACAAGTGAGCTGCTAAGCAGACTTTTGCAGTGGCTCAGGGTGTCTGTAAAGAGCTGAGAAAATCAGCATTTATAGCTGTACTTGTAATCTCTGCTGACAAAAGCAAAAATTGCCATCGCAGTAATACACTAAATCTACACAAGACACACAGCCTATCTGCTCTTCATTACCATCTGGTGGTTGCTGCACAGAGCAGCATTACTCACGTCTCAAAATGTTACACAGGGGAATTTCCATCTTAGCACCAACAAGAAAGGGGTGCTGTGAGAGCACAAGGGGGCTGGCTTTGTTTTGCAGGCCCAGTAAACTTTGTCAAAATAAGAGGGTGGAAAAGAAAAAGGGAATTTAGAAGCATCTAGTGGTACCTTGGCATTTCATCAAGTAATTTAATTGTACCTTTATATCACTAGCTGTGGAAGGCACAGTGCATTGTTTGAGTTTCCTCCCACTCAAAGCAGTGGCAGCTGACACTATTTTGCAAGGCAAGGCATCTTGTTGACCACTTCTAATAGCTGGTTCCCAGATCATCTCCAGTACTTATTGAGTGAGGTTTCTTGCAAAGGTGTCCTAGCAGAGACATTATTATTCATTATCCGGCAGTGAGCAGGAGAGATATAATCCCACTGTGCAGCTCTATGGAGAGACAGTTAACTTCTTGCAGTCTGTGGTCTCACACTAAAGCTAAAAGCACTACTAAACATGATGAAGCTGCCCCTAACCCACAGACACTTAAATACCTCCTTCTGCAGACAAAAAGTGCTTTGAACAGGCTAGAATACCTTGGCAGCTGGGAGCTGCCTTGCTCCTGTGCCTTGGGTAGGATGGCAGTTTTTGCCCCATGGTATGCCCTGGCGTCAGCTCCTCTGTATAGTTTCTTCCCAATCAATGGTTTCATGAGAAGGAAACTGTGCAGTGTCATTCAGCTTGGAAGGTACTTACTAAAAGCACTGGTCCAAAACACAGCTCACATCAAATTTGTTCTTATACCAAACAAAAGAACAATAGTTGTTAAGTTAGTACAATGTCCTCTTGCTTTAATTTAAGCATATGAATCAATGGATAGTTGATATAGCCTAGGAACAAAGTACCTTGCATAAACAACTATTTTGTACCACTGGGAATGCAACCTCTTGGCCCCACTGACACAGGGTGCTGGTCTATATATGCCTGGGGATTGATCCAGTGCAGTTGCAGTATTTGTTGTCTTACAAATATACAAGAATAGCATGAAATGAAGTAAAATCACTTCATTATTGTAATTATAAAATTCCTGAAGTATAATACACTTAAAAACAGAAATAGTTCATAGAACTATTGTTGCTTTGTTGTAGAACAGTTGCTTTTTATGATAAAGAAGGACACTTCAATTTCCTTCCCAGCTCTGCCTCTGATTTCTGTGACCTTGGCTAAGTCATTTAGGCCAAATCTTCAAATACGAGTACTTAATATTAATTGTATAGATGTATATGAAGACTTTTGTAAGAAGGAGTGACCTAGATCTTGTGGAGTCCAAATACTCAAATCTGCGTTTAAAATTTTGATCCCCAGACCTCTATGTCTGAATTTCCTGTTCTGTAAATTGTAGATGAGGCTTACATATGTCATAGAGATATTTGAAGTATTAATTAGTTCAAATGTGCACAGTGGCTTAAAAATGTAAAATATATAAGTACCAAGAATTATTATGAAATAGGTCAGTATTTAAACCATACAAATGTCCCCGTTAGTTTAGGCATTTTGTCGACTTTGTGTCTCATTTTGGATGTTTAGCACATAATCAGCTTTCTAAATATTTCTCTGCTGGACACAGGTATCAGAGTACATGAGATTAACACTGAGAAATAAACATTCCTTAGCTAATACACTGTCTACATGAACAGGTCTCTGCAGTCCTCTCCCGACCTCTTAGCTCACTTGGACATGAGAATGAAGCCCTTTGTTGATGGTGAAAATGAGCAGGTAGAAAATCCAAGGGACAAAAATGAAGGTTGAATATTCTACAAATATAAATGCACAATTGCAGGAGGTCGATGTCAAAAGAAGAATGGTTCTAACAGGATGGATGACGTCTACACTTGTAAGCACTCCTGCTTATTTCATAGAAAAACATTAATGTATTTCCTATTACCCCAAAGCAGTACATACTGTTTCCTCCAGCTCACAGCCCAAATAGATGAAGTACAAATAGATTTGTACTTTCTTACACGTCTAATGCTTTAGACATTAGGCTATTTAAGGACATTCAGGTTCTAGTCCATAATTCATTGAAACAAACTAAACACCTGCCATTCACTCAGGGGATTCTGGAGAGGGACCAGGAAGAGTTTTTCACTTTGGGTTCCTAAACTGCTCACTTGTTGAGTTTTCCTCTATGCTTATAATACTTGCAGATTCTTACAGATTTGTTTGTTTTTAATCTGTTGTACAAATGTTCAAAATCCTTTATTCCTCAGCTCCCAACTGAGACCAGCAGATAATCTACCTTCATCAAAGGGGGATGGACAGGAGCTTCACTTGCTCCCACTCCTGTTGCCAGCTTCTTGGACAATCCTAACACAGAGGCAGTGCTGAAATATATGTTGATGATGTTCTGAAATGAAAACCTGGATAACCTCCAGAACCACAAGTAAAATCTAAGCCTGAATGTGCTAGGCAAAGTGAGAAAAATTCACTGAGCAAAGGAAAAAGCAACCTAAGGAGACATTTGGCAAGACGAAAGAAGAAACCACACAGAGGTTAAGAATAAGAGAAAGACTCAAAGTCCTCTCTTGCAGTAGGAAGGGGAATGCTTCCAAGTTATAAAATTAAGTATATTCACATTATTTCTTTTTTTGGCCTCTTCTACCCACAAAGCTTTGTCTTCGTTCAACTTCTTATTTCTGTTCAGAGATGGAATTAGAAAATATTTGAAGCTGACACAGTCGACATCACACAAATGCTTGCTTCTGCTTCGGGGAATATGGGAATGCTCCCACACTTCTCATTTCACACTTTAAAGCTTTCTGAGCATTCAGCTTCCGTTGATTGCCCTAAAAGAGACTCGGGTGGTTCTACCCTGTATGGTGGTCTCCCTCCCAAAATGCATGCACAGTGAATTGACCAATGACCCCTGCTGCTCAACCATCCCTCCCATGGGCCACTTATCTGTGCAGTTATCCCTGTTAGAGCCTTTCTGCTCCTATCCCCAGTGCTGCTGTGGTGCTAACATATCAACAGGGGCAGCATTCCAGTTTTGTGGTCTGGCTGAGGAATCTTTTTGCTAAATGTCTTCTTTCAATTTCTTTTTTCTTACAATTCTTCTCTTTTTCAGATAGCTAAAAACAGAACAAATGACAGGGCATAATCTATTTCTCAGTTTATGGACTGCTTCCAGTGACTCCTGCCAGCCCATGTGACATATATAAATCACAGATTTGAGACCTGCACTCCTGCACTGGTTAAAGTGATAAGTAAAATTTCTTGTTGTCTTACACCTCACTGCTGACAAAGTGACTCCCAGCTGAAGAGATTCACATGTGCTCTTTATTTCAGCAAGCAAGAAGCATATATTTCACTCATCAAATGTGCTCCTCTGACAGAAAGGAGAGTGCAAGCAGCTGTTGTGTAGGACTACTGCATTTGTTAAACTCGTGCCCACTTTGTTTTCTCCCAGCGTAGGTATGACTTTACGTGGCAATACATATTTAACAGTCATTTTCATGGCTGTAAATCCACCCAATTGAATTCTAGAGGAATTTGCCATCAGCAAAGAAATCAGACAGCCTGCAAGTTTTCAGTCTGGCAGCTTTTACTGTTGTATTTTGCTGTTGTTCTAATACTCCCTCTTAAATGTGAGAGGTGAAATGTTTCATAAGCATTCTTGAAATATAACACAAATTTTCATTCTTGTCACCTTTGTCCTTGGAGGCAGCAGACAACATTATAGATGAAGTGGAATTACAAAATGTCTACTTTTTATGAGGTGGGTGCAGTGGCAAGAGGACAGAGAACAGTTCCTATTTGCAGTAGCTCTGTTGTAGCCTTTACTCTTTAGTTTTACCAATGTAAGCATAACATCTTAAAAACAAGTTTACAAAATCTCAACCAAGTGTTTCTTTTCTTATTGAAGTTGGCTATTTAAGATGCGTGTGGAATTGGGAAAGAGTTCCCAAATGCATTAAGGAAATTTTTAGATAGATCTAATTTGAAAGCCAGAAGCCCCAGCCAGTGGAAAATGCCATTTTTAACCCCCAATCAAACTGAAGTTAAAAATTAAAAATAAATAAATAAATAAATAAACAACAACAACAACATTTGCTTTAAGGAAAAGTAGTTAGGACCTTCAAATTTCCAAGCCCTGTAGAACACCAAGAGGGCAGGAGCTACTCTAGATGAGAAAGGAGTTAAAGAGCTTAGAACTACAGCTTCCATGGAAGAATGGCAAACCATTAGCAGAGAAAGAAAGTGGTGTTACCATCCTTTTGAGTAACAAAATCACAGAAAAGGATTGGAAGGGGAAATTATTGAGCTTCCTGCTGCTCATTTTCTGAGCCACATTCAACTCCTTCTCCAGGTTGAACTAACCTCAAAGATAGATAAAGTTTCTCAGAGCTTGGAAAGGAATATTTTTTAATTCTAAACTTCTTGAGAGTAAATAATGCAAAAATCTCTCTTTTCTCAAAGTAAAGTTCATTCTGAGTAATATCTCCAGAAAAGTTGCTTTTGTGACTGAATTCAGCAACTCTGTCTCCTTATAGATGGAGGAAAACAAGCTAGGCTCTTATTTATATGAGCCACAGATTCATAGGCATCTCTATGAGTAAGTGCATCACATCACTGAAATGGGACAAAGAGACACATTGCATTCTAGTGGCCCAGTGTAGTAAAATACTTCTATTTTAAAAAAAAATGTGTATTTCTCTATTCACAGCTTTTAAAAAAAACATATTAAATCTGACAGTTTAAATACTTTTGCCATGAGCTTCTTCAGATGCTGATGCAAAAGCAAAGCTAGAGAAAATTAATTCCATTTATCAGAAAACATAATCTGTGCCATCCTAGTAAGAGTTTCATTTCTTCTACAAAATAATTACCCATACGTATAGAGACAGTACCAGGCCCAAAAAAGAAAAGAAGCAAAGGTCTTGATCCCACAAACACACATAGAACTTCCTGAATTAGCCTATTTAAATCAAGGGGGCTGCCCATTTCTACATGTGAGTTTGCACATCAGTCTATGTCTCTTTCCACTGGGCTTCTGACATTTCTGACATAGAAATGATAACATTGACACATCTATTATTTCTTCTCTATGTTCTTTAAATTTCTCCTAAAAACCTAACTCTGCAGTTCTGTCTATAATTGCCTGCATTGTCCAGATGACACTTAAGACTGCTGGCTGCTTGTGGTTAAAACACCAAGGCCTCTAAACTGTGCAAATGCATACAGGCTAATTGCTACCTGCACCTTCTTCATGCCCACGTCAACATTTGTTTAATGTCTTCCTGACTCATTCTGGAAGCCAGAATTGTCTTTTCTATTAATCTCTGCAGTTACTGTCTCAAAGACCTGCATCTCCAGACTCTACTGCTCTTGAAATAAGCAGAGGCTCCCACAGTTGGGATGAAGAAACAGAAGATTAGCAGAATTGCTTCCTTCAGGTAGCATGGAGTGGGACATGCAGACACGCTGCCAGTGGAGGGGTTCTGATATTAGGCATGCAGTGCTGGACTAGTGCTCCTCCAGAGGAAGCCAGCTCTGCAGAGTTAAGGATGTTAGGTGAATGGTAAAGACATGCAGCTGGAAGATCTACAAAGGGATTTCAAATTAGCATTTCAGATGTTTATTTGAAGTGACTAAAAAGTCACTAAATTATTTTGGCTATGGATACGGAAGAACAATTTTTGTCCTAGAGTTCTTATTATATATATTCTTCTCACTTTATTATAAAACTAAGAACAATTCACAGTCTGAAGATCTCAGGATAAAGCACAAGTTCACTGTGACACTCCACAGCTCTTCTTGGTTGTTTTTCTAGTGCTCTGAAATCCCCAGAGCACACTAGAATTATCTCTAGCCTGCTATTTTCCATCATCCAAGAAGACTGCTCACTAGCTGCATCTGATTCAAGGGATTACTGTAGGTATAAAATGACAATAGCATTACCTCTAGCAGATCAAATATGTGACCTACTTTGTTACCAATCGCTTTTAAGTATAAGTAATACATATTTTTTCACCTGCACATGTAGTCATTTCACAGTTTGTAGGTTTTGTTTCATAGTTTTCAAACCTGATCGTTTACCCTATCTTTTTACAAATTTAAAATTTTCATCTTAAATTGTTAATATATTTTATCAGTAAAATTACTGAAAAAGACCATTTGCTCAGTGCCAAGTAAGAAAAATATTTATCCCTCCTAATTCTCATTTTTCTTTGACATAGGGGATATGCAGTATAATAAGCCCCATAGCCTGGTGGGAAGCAGCTGTCTGATAATGAATAATCCAAAGAGCCTGCTTTGCCTTATGTTTGTTGGATTTTTTTATTTTTTTTTCCTTATGTGCACACTGTGCCAATGTAAAGCAGTTTTGCTAATTAATGATGCTGCTTTCAAACTTACCTCCAGCCTTGTTTTCACCCAGTAATTCTCCCTACTAACTGGAGAACAGTAAGTCCAGTTAGACCACCTGGTTTATGAGCATCTTGTTTCTGCAAATCCTTGGGTCGGATCACTCAAGCCAGTCAGCAGCACAAATATTAACTTTCAAAGTCTGTATCTCCACATATAAAGAGCAAGGAGTGAAGCATGGAGCTCCCCCTCTCCATTTTGAGCAGGTATCATGGGGACACACCTGCCCTCCTTCTACATTTAAGATGGCATAATGTATCACTAGAAAGAGATGCATAATCATCACTTTCGCAATGTTTTTTTTTCCCCTAGTTTTATTAAAAAATCACAGCCTTCCTTCCTACAGAATGCATCCACTGAAAAACAAGGATTTCCTTCTTTTTTCAATGATTCCAATGATACATTCTTCTTAAGCAGCTGATATTATCTGAGCAATGCACTGGCTTTTTATACTGTGCACTTTCTGATTTCCAAATGAAAAAGAGCACTGAGATAAAATGACTTTTAATAAACTGGAAACATTTCTCTGCATGAGAAAAAAGGTTTCCTCCTGAAAATCTATGCATCTCTCTCGTTGACCCTGTTAATACTAAGCTCAGTGCAGAAATGAGCAGGAGAAGAATTTGCAATTATTATCAGCAATGTTTTAAAGCACAATCTGATTTCCAGCAATGCAAAGCAACACAGACCAGTGTCACACATCCCTGCGTGTCTGACTTTTAGGGCACTCAGGCAGCTCCAGGAGTCCAGAAGGCCACACAGGGAACCTATCAGGTTTCACTCAGCCCAAGAGGGAGAATAAAAATCTAGAGCATATGGAATCATGCATTGCACTTTTCTGAATCAAGTTTATTGGCTGCAGAAGAAGCTTCAGTTTCATAAAATCAGACCACCAAGTGTCTCGTCATCTTTGATAGCTTTTAGAACATGTCTGTGATAATATAAGGCCTATGAAAGTTAGCCTCTTTGCCACAGTCACTCATTTTAGAAGTCATGGTTCTTTATCACAGGTATTAAAGAGCTGCAGAAGGATACTAGGATGTCTAATTTTTTATTCAAATGAAAGACAAGATTCTGCTACACTGGTGACCTGGAGAAGCACACTATGTTTTCTTTCTAGAAATAAATCTTTCAAGAAGAAAACAGAACCTCAGTATTCTTTACACATCCTATAAAACCACAGAGTGTTTCAACTGATAGTATATCAGAGCACAGAGGTTCTGCTGTTAATAATAATTCAGCCTTGGAAGCATTTGGAAGATAAGTTCCATCATGGTGCCATCACCCACCCCAAATGAGCCAGAAAGGAGCCTTCTTGCCACCTGCTGTGGCCATGTAATGTCAGCACTCTTGAGGTGTGTTGTTCAGAGCCCCACACAAATCCCTGCTCTCAGCAGGGACAACCCACTGAGGGCCTTCCCAGCATTCTCTTTGCACAGTGAGGTGTCTGCAGCTGCTTCCAGAGCCCAGCTTAGATCCCAACCATCCCAAAAGGAGCTTCAGAAACGCACCTCACGCTGACAGGCTGCCAGCAGAACAGCTACTCTGAAGTACAGTTGCCTTAAACCATACACAAATGAGAATTTACATAGGATAATCCCCTGCGCTCACATCTTATGACAGATTTTAGCAGGCCAGACAGAGCAGGCGTCTCCTTTTAGTACAGCTGTAGTTGACTGCCACACAGCTTTTGGCAAAGTTAGAATTATGTAGAAGACAGAATGCTGCAAAGCATCGAGAAGACCAAAGGGACTCCAGTCCCATGGAAAACCCTAATTTAGTGTTTAAAAGAAACCAGGTAACTTTATCAGGACCATGTTTTCAAACTTTTAGTACATGTCGAGTGCTGTATGCCCAGCAGCACCAATCACACCTGATCACCAGTACAACTACAGCATACAATAATCATGACTAGAAAACATTAAGAATTCACAAAAGCAACGCCGAAGTTCCACCGAGTTGAGCTAGGAGGTGATTAAAAGAGGAAGAAAAGAAAGGTGCGTTCATTGTAGCAGCCCTCACGGCCAAACGACAGCACTCACGGCACCTGCGTTACGCAGGCTAACAAAGATACCGGTGCCCACGGCGCTCCGCTCGGCGCATGCGCTGCGCTGCCGGCAATTGTTGCTCCGCTCCGTTCCAACTTGCAGTCGCCCCCGAGAGGCGTAGGCGCGGCCGGAGCCGGGATGAGAGCGGCGAGGGGGGGCGGCTCATGGGCGCTGTCGCTGTCCCTGGTGCTGGCTGTGGGGTGCGCGGCGCGCAGGTGAGCGCTGCCGGGTCGGGGAGGGGCGCGGGGCAGCGGCCGCCTCCCTGACTTGGTTCTGCTCCTTCCCGCAGCGCCGATGAGCCCAGCAACATGTCCTACGTGAAGGAGACGGTGGACAGGCTGCTGCACGGCTACGATATCCGCCTCAGGCCTGACTTCGGAGGTGAGGCGCCCGCACTTCTCGCTCCCCGGCCCTATGACCGGCGGATCTCCGCCTAACACCGGCTCCCGCTTCCCCTCCCTCCCTCCCTCTCCCCCGCGCAGGTCCGCCCGTCGACGTGGGCATGCGGATCGAGATCGCCAGCATCGACGTGGTGTCGGAAGTCAACATGGTGAGTAGCGGCGGGACGGGGTTGCGGGGCGCCGAGCCCTCTGCGTTATGGCGCCGCCTGCCGGCCGCGTCGCAGCGCCGCGACAGGTTCGCGTCCGGTCTCCGCCGGCAGCATGAATTCCGCGCGGCCACCTGTAGCGGCGTCGGGGCTGCTAAGAGCAAGCCCGGATTCGGGGCTGTCTACCGCAGGGGAGAGCACATGCTGCACAATAGCCGAGCACGTCGGGGTTGCTAGGAAAAGCTATTTGCGCTGTTGGCGTAATGTTTGCATGCTTAAGCAAGCACTCCACATGTGCTCGCTGCCGTGTTCGAAATGCCTGCAGCAGGTCTGAGGGTCTGGGCTCTGCTAGCGATGGTTGTTCACACGGTCAGCAATTGAGTTTAGAAATGTTGGGGTTGCTTGGCTGTAGCTGCACAGGGATAGGTCGGTTTGTTTTTGTGTGTATTTGCTTTTTTAATGTAAAATGGCACTGAATAAAAGCAGCAAAAAGTAAACAATATGAAGCTTCTGCAAAAACAACCCTTCCCGTAGAAAACTGTTGTAGATTAAATGCACAACCATGTCCCCTCTCCAGCTATCAAAATTAGAGAAGTCCCCAAGGTACAGGTGTAAAAGGAGTGTCATTTGATTTCAACTCTGCTGCTGAGTTCCAGCTGACTAGAGATGCAGGCTTGGAGGGCAAAACTATGTACAGTGGTTGCCTCGTTCAGTAGTCTTTTCCCAGAAGAAACTGAAAAATCATCAGTTACAATTTTGAACATTTTACAGAAATGAAGGCATTTTGCTCTCTCTCTTTTCTTATGTTCGGTCTCATGAAAATCTAAGATGCTTTTTTTCCTCTTTTTAGCTAAAAGAAGCTTAAAACCTTATATTTCCATTCTGATCATCAGTTTATTTCACACACACAAAAAAAACGGGGGGGGGGGGAGAAAAAAAGTAATATATGCCTGTTCAAAGTAATTTTCTCATGTGTTTGCTTCATATAATAAAATTAACAGTTGTCACACAAAAAAGAAGAGAGATGTTTTTCTCTTCATGCTCTTCATACAGGGTTCTTTCTTACTTGTCACTGCTAGATTTTTTTATACACCTAACAGAATCTGGAGGGAGGAGTCTGGCCACTTTGCATGGAGCAAACTGGACTCTGCAGAACATAAAGAGAGCATGATAGAGGTATCAGCTCTTGGAGTTCCTGTTGCTACTTTGTACTCTGGTGGTGGTCATGGTAGGAACTGTTCAGATGAAGCAGGGAGTTTCTTTAGGTCTGAACAATCGAAGAACAAACAAACTCCAAACTATTTCTCCCACTCTGTAACAGAATCACTGCTTCTGCAAAATGGTGTACCCTGGGATAACCAAATACTGCCAACACCATCACCAAAATACCTGCTCAGAAAAGTCAAGTGTCAACACCTGAAATACTGTTAATTCAAAGGGGAGTAGATCTGACAGTTTCCAGTAGCAGTGTCGAGGGGTAATAATCGCGTAGCACTGGCTCACAGCATTTTTGCTTAGCTTTGAAGGATCCAACATGCACCCCTCTTCTCCCTTCCAAACCTTGCACAGCCCTTGGGAAAGTGTAATTTGTTTTTTAATTATGGAAAGTTGTATGCTGGATGTTTTTAGACTGCTAAGAGGGGCAGCTTGACTAAGATGGGTCAAAAAAATCAAAATATTTCCATTACATAAAATGCCACATCTTTCCCAATGGAAGGAAGCAACCATTCCTAGGTAAGGCCAGAAGACCATTCTGTTCAATCAGTCTCACACAGGAGTAGCAGGGGCAGTTGTCTCATGCCTGTGCTCTCCTCAGTCATGTAAAACCTAATTTTCAGAGTGACAGAAGCAGCTGTTCCAAATCCTGGTACACACTGATGGGGTTAAACTTCCTATTCCAGTTCCAGTGCTTAGATAAGAGTAAAGATTTTTACTTTATCTCTGTACCTCTTCAGTGAATTAGATGAGAATTTGTCTTGGCTGTAGGCTGTCTGCCAAGTCAACAGGCAGATTTGTATGTACAAGTCATAGTGTAAAAAGTTGAAATATAGTCAACAGAACTATTGTGAATTCTGTGAAAACCAATAGTAACAACTGTTCAATCAGGCAGCTTGTCTTCCTGTAGCCTCTTCTCTAAATATGCTAAACTATTCTGAAATATTCTACTGAATTGTCTTACATGAAACAAGCAGGAGAACTAGGATGTAAAAGACCTAATGACCAATGCTCTGTTCAAAAGCTACTTATTTCCAAATATAAAATAAGTTTTAATCTCTTTCCATCAGATTTTCCCATCCTTGCTACAATAATTGGGATTTATAAAGCATTTGCTTCCAAAGATATAAAATGATTCTTCGCTTTGTTTCAATTAATGACAGTTCACCTAATTTTCATTCATGACAGAGTTCCCTTAGAAGATTTCTAGGGACTCACACGAATATAGTGATTTCATTAAGAACCTCACTATTACTGAATCTATTAAATTTCTGTGATATGCATTGTCTGGTTTATCATGATACCTTTATGCTATTAAGAAGAGATGTGTATTGCACAGCAAGAATGAACATGGGCAGCACGATTCACAGTAACTACCTTCAAGATCCAGGGCACGCAAGCGAATCAAATGCTCTATCTACTAGAAAATAGTTGAGAAGTAGCTGGAAAAAAAACCAACATCACATACAATACATGACGATTTTCTCTCTAAAATATTTTTTCTACTGAGCAGGTGGTCATACCTTTATCATAGTGAAAAAGTAGCTGGAAAGTGCTTGGAAAACCAATGCACTTGAAAAAGAACCTTTTATAGAGAAGTTGAGAGAGATGCAAAAAAGTACTCACATTAGTTCATTTTGGGAAACTCTGTACTTAACCTACCATACTGATTTGACACTGGTTTGTGTGATACCAGATTGCAGTTTTATTTCTGAGCAAGAAGAGGGAAAAAAATGTTTCATTGTTCTTTGAAGTGAGTGATATAATTTTTTATCTTCTTCACACCCAGTATTCTTCCCATGCTTTCTCCTTGAGAAGTCTGTCTCATATACTGTCAACATACCTATTCAAAAACATGTGACTCAGAAATAATTTAGTTTAAACCACTCATTTTTACATCCTTTTGAGAAACTGATGATATCCCAACTACATCTTTTTTTTGTTTTCCATTCATTTCATGTGATACCACCCTTGGGGGGTTGGACTCGATGATCTCTGGAGGTCCCTTCCAACCCCTACAATTCTGTGATTCTGTGATTCTCTCATATTCTTTTATCTTTCCTGCTTTTATGATTATACGTAAGAAACTGAACCAAGAAACAGAATTTATCTTCTGGTGCATTTTTGATACCTTGACTTATACTGAATGAGGAAGTTATGTTTTGTGGCACAGAGCAGATCCATATCATGACCCCATCACTGTGATAGATTTGAGGAGCAAAGTGTCTCTCACAGCACAAAAGCTCCACTGCTCATGTTGTCAGAGTTTACCTCACTTTTCCTGGAAGCAATGTAGTGCTTTAGGGCTGCTCCCAGACCTACTGTTGAAACACTAGTTTACGCTGCAAATGAAATCCAAGATCGAAGCACTTTCTGATGCTACTTTGGAAGTTTATAATCAGTCTGAAGGCTCAACTACTTTAGTGCATTCAGGTCACCATACTTTGTTCAGTTTGGGTAGTGAACAGTTCTGCAAGTGTGGAAAACTGAAAAACAAACTCCTGTGACACCATGACCTATATAGCAAGGGTCATCTTTATCTTTAGCGTGGATCATTCTGGAAGGCCGCATGCTTTTTCAGTTTGAACTTTCACAGAGTCATTTTCCACATAGCAGTGTTGATGTGCTTTAGTTCTTTTGAGATCTTCACAAGTTTGCTGTTCACTGTTTATCACCAATGCAACAACACAATTCACTTCAAAAAAGACAGAAATCAGTATGTACAGAAAAGAAATAAAGCATGTTTCAGAGCATCCTGTGATCATCAGGAATCCAGAATTAACATCAGAACCAAGCAAAATTAATGAAATCTTTGAACAAATATCATGTACAATGTGACGCAGAGGGTTATGGATCCATTCAGTATAAAAGGCTGTTGGCATCCAGGGCTGTGTGACCAAAGCACAGATAGTAGGTCAGGGGAACTTATTATCTCTTCTTGGTGCTCACTAGACTACATTTAATACTGCATCTGGTTCTGGGTCCAGCCCAGTTATGTGATGCAGAACTGATGATAGTTCAGTGGAGAGCAACCAAGCTGGGTTGCTTGCTCAAGGATCTGGGACTGTTCTGTCTGGAAAGAAATGGTTCTGAGGGCACATTCTCAGGATCTGTGAAGAAGTTACGGAGAATATAGAGCCAGACATTTCACAGAGGTATGTGCCATGATGGGAGATGCGAAGTGAAACCAAAGAGGATCAGAGTTGGATGTAAGGAAACGATTATTTTTTATTCTGTGAGGACAGTCCAGGAAACAAACTGGATGCTCGGGGAGATTGCAATTTACATCGTTGGTAGCCTGTAAGACCCAGCTGGATCAAACCCAGAGCAACTGGGTCAGACTTCATAGCTGAGTTACTTTATTTTATAAAATCATAATTGTTTACTGCATTCGGGAAACAAAACTCCCCTTGATATTAATAAGCATTAATTCAACATTAGTTGGCTGCGCTTAATTCCAAGATCTAGGACTATCACACAAGACTAACTTGTCAACATATGCATATATATAGGCAAATGTTTTCAAATTTGCCTATAGATGAAAGGCAAGCACATAGATGCCTCTAGAGGTTGGAATAATAGAAGTGCTTCCTATTACTTGAAGGCTGAACCTGTAAATGGCAGAAGGTATTCTCTCTCAGTAGTTACCTACTGAATCTTACAGAAACTGTGTTTTGGTTCAGGATATGCAAAATTATCATAAACAAGCAAATAACAGTTTGGAAAGATTCTTCCTTTGATTTTTTCTTTTCATAGTAATTTTGTATCACAGAACACCACCACTGCAGCAAATGCACTGTGGCACATTTACAACAAAATGCACAACAGCTTCCAGAAAGTTATTCATTAATATCCAGCACAACTGCTTATATTAACTACCCCAGTTCTAAAGGTAATTTCATCTTTTCAATTCTTGTTGTATATTTTTAGACTATTACATATATCTATGGGTTACCACATTTTAGTAAATTCTTATTATTTAGTTCAGGATAAAATCATGTTTTGTATTAGTGAAGAGAAATCAAGAGAAGACTAGAGTAATATTCAAGATAAATATACCACAACGCTGTCCACAGCCCAGGACCCCATTTTAGTCTTCCTTCCCAGGGGCTAGTTTAAGCCCTCAAGCTGAGTAAGGCTTAGAATCACTTTTAGTTTGCCCATTACCTCTGTCAGGCCAGCATTTGTACACTAGACTCCAGCTATTGACCAACTTCTATGTATCCTTGCACGTTATGTTAAGGCACTTATTGCAGGCTAAGGGACTCTTCAGCTGTGTTTATTGACTGCCTGAAGTTTCACACGTTGTCTTGTCCCTTCTCACTGGCTGGGTTAAGTACTGAGAAAGCAGGATATTGGCTACTCTGAATGTCAAACTAGAAAACCATCTCTCTTCTAGGCAATTTCATACCAAAATGAATCCCATTTCCATAGATCCCTTCCTTCACAGCAGCAAAATCTCCTTTATTTGAATCTCAAGTTTGGTACACGGAGAATGGAAAAATCAACTTCTTCTGCTCAGTCAGGAAGGCAACAGAAGCAATCAGATTAATTGCAATGATAATAAATGCAAATCCTCAATATAAATACATCCATCAGACAGTATTCATAGAGATTACATTGATTTTTAAAAGTGACATAAAACTCAACAATTCTTTATGAAAACTTGTGTCCTGCAGTGCAGAAGAAGGGAGAATTACTTTCTAGTTATAGCATGAAGGACATGCAAAGGATTTGAAATGAATATTAATAAGAATGTTCAGCAACTGATTTTTTCCAGCAAATAAGGAAAAACTAGCCAAGTAATAATATATAAAGGTCAGATCATTTCATCACTGTCTGCTTCAAATGTAAGTAATTATGTTAACAGTGAAACATGGAGTGAATGTAGAAATCAACATCCTGAGGTTAAGCAGCGAGGTCACTGTTATTGGATGTCATGTTGGGCTGTTTTTCATTTGAATACAGAACTAAGTGATACTTCAACAAAATTAACAAGTACACAAAAAGGATAAAGTGCTTCATATGACCCAGAAAGGTCAAACATATGACTCAGAAAGTGGTCCCTTCCAACTGAAGCCATTCTATAATCTTAATTTGTTTTTAAAATCAAACTAAACTGAGAACAGCTTCAAGGTTAATATAAGCAATATACCAAATCCTTTTTTTCAGCCTGACAGGCACAATACTTCACAAGTTTCCTTACTTCAAGGTTTAAATGAACTAGCTATGAATGCCCTTCATAGAAAATGTGATTCTCTTATTTGATGTTAAAATCACAGTTGCCCACAGGCAGTTCTTCCAGCTTTCTCAATTTCTTCTCTCTGGACACAGCAGGTGGCTTACCCTCACTACTTAGCTTTTCTCAAGGGTTGATAAGCTCAGTTCTGACCTATGTACTTCATACATCTTTTAGTCCGGGTTTTACACCTGACACCACATGGTATCCTGATACGTCTATAGTGGAGGCAGATCGTATAAACCCTGCAACACCCACATTTCTGAATAGAACAGACAGTATTCACACTTCCCGTTTGTTTAAAGCACATTCCAAGTACGCAGCACAAGATTACAAATGATAGAAAACTATCTAGCTAGTCTGTTGAATTTTAACAACATTTTTTATAAGCTGCATCTTGCCTTCTCATTTCTCCTGAACCTAGAATAAAAAATAAATAAATACATAGGACTGAAACGTGCTGCTATTACTGTGACAAACTGCCAGAAATAGCTGCAAAGAAAAGGACCACACATTTCCTTAATCATTCTCCAAAACACTTCTCCTTCCAGGTCTCACTCCTAAAATCTACAGTTAATCTTATAGCAATGGGAGGCTTGTAATGAGATGGATTTTCTCATCCCATAACTGAAGGTCACATGTTTTCTCCAGATGTTTTGTGCATCTGCATCAAACAACATGCTCACATCGTGAGCACTGAAATCTTCTTGCTTGGGCTCTGTTAGCCTCCACAAACTTCACAGTTCAGTAGCACAAACACACTGAGGGCATTCAGGGTCACAAATGATACTTTAGTAATTGAACTGCCAACAACTCACACAAAGGACTCATACTGTAATTATCATTTCTCTAAAAAGAAAAAACGTCTCTGTAAAATTCAAAGTCCTCCCAAGAACCTGTTGTTTCTTTAAATGAATGTGTAGGTAGGTAGAACAGAGAGCTTAATTAAAAGTTTGTATCTTTATTTTCTTTCTTTTCATTGCCTTTTTTATTCTGATTCTGGAAAGAAGAGAATATCAGAAGCTCCCAAAGTAAGTGTTTGCTTTTATAAGGAGATTGAAGGGGCGCATTTCAAATGACTGCAGAACTTAGTGGGTCTTTTTAAAATCAACTTTATTTTTTACTCTATTGCCTGTTTTCTGTAATTCTTCTAGGCTGTTCTCATACATTCTCTTCTAACTGCTGTTCAAGTAACGCCTGGAAGTAAAACTGAGGAGTCAGGAGAGGAAATAATCACACCATCATTTCTCCCTGACATGTGAAAAGATTCCCAGCCTCAGGGAAGGAACAGGAACATGCTCCAAAGCTACCACCAAAAAAAGACTTGTTCCTGTTTGCAAGATGCCAGGTAGTCTGGGACAACATCTGAAGCTACAGAATTAAGCCTGAAGATTTCTGTCATTCAGCTGGTGATGCTGAATGACAGAAAACTGTGCTTTGTGGAGTGCTGTATTCCAAGCAGCAGCTGCTGGGAAGAGATTTCTGGGATGTCTCATTCCTTATATTAAAGTATGCTGTTTTGAAGCGTAGTGAAACCTCAGAAACCAGCTAAAGGATTCTCAGTTGATGACAGAGTCCAAGGTGGCTACCAGAAAGGTTTTATACTTGAATACTCTCTAAGAGTCCTTTTCTTCTTTCTAGAAGAATTCTGGATCTAAAAGAGGTGCACATTTGGGCTTCTAAAGTTCCTCTTCCCTCACATGAAATACTATCTGTAATTCTGACGGCACTCCAGAAAATATATTAAAATGAAACTGTTTCTAACCCAAAGGCAAAACTGTTGCAAATATGTCCTCTAAGAAATTTGCAGCAGCAATCACTGAATAATCTAGCAGAATAATATCAGACAATCACAAATCACAGAATGGCCCTGGGTTGGAAGGGACCTCAAGGATCATGAATCTCCAACCCCCCTGCCACATGCAGGGCCACTAACCTCCACATTTAATACCAGATCAGGCTGCCCAGGGCCCCATCCAATCTGGGCTTGAACACCTCCAGGGATGGACAGGGCATCCACAACCTCTCTGGGCAGCCTATTCCAGCACCTCACCACTCTCTCTGTAAAGAACTTCCCCCTGACATCCAACCTAAATCTTCCCTCCCTCAACTTAAAACCATTTCCCCTTTTTTTCTAAGCAATAGCTCTGTATTAAGATTTTCTTATGCTGGAGATGGAGAAGGTAGATTAGACTTCTTGCCTATTGAGGCTGACAGTGTCCTTTCAAAAGTGCAGTGCTGGTTTTGGCCAAAGCGGTGTCACACTGAGGTTTGCTGTATCTTCTGCTAAGGAAAATGCTTGATTGTTTGGGTTAGGTCATGAACAAGTAAAATGGAATCTAAAACAAAAAGACAGCTTCCAGAAAGCTGCATTATCACTTAGCAAGATTGAATTGTAAGGTTTTAAATGCCTACAATAGAATACATAGTTTCAAAGCGAAGATTTCAGACTGCCAAACATAATTAAAGACTGGAATAAGTGTTCTCCATTAAAATTCATCAATCCATTTGGCTGAGATGAAGAATTTCAGTTGAGTCTGTTTTAATTATCTATAGAATGAACTGAAGAGACAGCAGTTAAAACTGCTGGAACAGATAGATGGTGTCTAAATATTGTTCAGGATCTTAATCATACTAAAAGAAGAGTGCAGTTATTTCCCCAGCATGTTTTTAATCAGAAGAGCCTTTTAAGCACAGGTGAAATAAAACAAGTACCAGACAGCTGCAGGTGTTCATGCTGAAATATCTCAGGAGCTTCTAGGAGACTGCTCCTTTCCAAAAAGACTAGATGCTGATAGTCCCATTGATCTCAGTGAAACTGCTCATGGGTAAAATTTGTTACATCAGTAGAAGTGCATGTTCATTTTACCAGCTTATCAGTTTCTTTAGCAGTTCGTATGAGCACTCCAGCTCTCCAATTACAGCCGTTTCTAAACCTTTGTTTTGTTATAATTTTCTGTATCCTTAATTTTTGACATGAGAGAATAACCAAGCCTGGAACAAGAACCTTTCCCTGTGTTCTTCTATGCTGATTTATCCTTTCTTTGATCAATTTGCTTGTAAACCATTCATCCTGAATACCAATACACTAGCCAAGGAGAGGTTCATATAGATGAGGTTCAAAGGCTACATAAATATAATATATTGCATCTCACAGACAGTAGAGTTTTGTCACTGGCTTCCTATGAAAGGAGTGAAACATGGGACTAGCAGTCACCTATAAATTCAGGATTTATTTTACCCACTGCACCAGGACTGACTGGAAAAAAAAAAAAAGAAAAAAAAAAAAATGTAAGCTTCCAGAACATCAATAACATGCCAATGCAGTAGCAATTTGAAATGAATCCTGCATAGAAATTCAGCTCGCACTGCCAAGAGAAATGGTTTTGTTTTCCAGAAGCTCACCAATAGTATATATTATTGAGATCTCAAGAAATACCACATTATTTCCTTTTCATTATTCCTAGCAGAAATTTGGAGTAAACAAAAAGGAGAGGATTACAGTTACCAGCATAAGTCAGAAAAATACAGTGTAAGAACAACCTACTAAATAGCAGGTTATTAAACAGGAACCAGTCAGCTTACAGTAGCTATTTTAGCTCTTCTCACCAGCACAGCATGGTTTATCAGAGAGAGAGAGAGAGAGAGATGCTCTCAGAGGAGACTTTTGCACTGTATAAAATTATCAGTTCATTAAGACAATTTCAAATACAAAAGTAAAAATTTAATTCATTCTAGAGAGTCTCATCCTAGACATGGGATCAAGAAGAGAAGACTACAGAGAAGTCTTATGGTGGCCTTTCAGTACTTAAAGGGGGCCTATGGGAAAGCTAGAGAGGGACTTTATCATGGAGTGTAGCAACAAGACAAGAGGTAATGGTTTTAAACTAAAAGAGGAGAGATTTAGATTAGACTGCAGGAAGAAATTCTTTGCTGTGTGTGTGGTGAGGATATGGCACAGGCTACCCAGAAAGCAGGAGGTGCTCAAGGCCAGGCTGAATGGGGCCCCGGGCAGCCTGAGCAGTGGGGGGGAGGAAAGAGGGGAAAGGGCAGCCCTGCATATAGCAAGGAAGTAGAACTGGGTGGGCTTAACTATTCTATGACTTTATGGTCTTTTTTTTGATCATTCATTTTCACAAGTACATTACCACATAAGCATTACTTACAAGCTTTAAAAGTCACAAGTGAGAGTCTCTTCCATTATTTGTAAAGATTAGTGATTTTTTATTTATATATTTGTATTTAAATAAATTAATTAGGATAAGTCCACAGTTTGGAGAAGTATGTGGGAATTAATTCTTTTCCCTCCCAATGAGCATGACCATCAATCTAACAGTGGAGCAAAGCTATCAGAGGAGGTCACAGCTCCAGAGGAAAATATAGTAATTCAGCTAGCTTGAACAGTATGCATCTTAGAATGCAGAAGCCTTAGATTTCACTCTTTGTTCAGCAGGAGATCAGTGCCATCAGTAGTTAAATGTCACATTATAGAAAAAAAGACAACAGACTCAGGATGATGTCTATGGTGGAACCATAAGCCAATTTCAGATCCTTACTCAGACGTTGTGCATGGCTGTGGACACAGAGCAACTCCTCTGGCCCTTAATTTCTCCTCTGTTACAATTCATGTCTCGCAGGGATACTGTGAGAATTAAACTCATTGTGTAAGAGCTTACTTGGACAGTGGACAAGTTTCTGTACACTCAGATGGAAAGAAAAGACATACAGCCTGCAGCTAAAAAAGAACATACCCCCTGTGACCAGTAATTTCAGTGAACCATCATGGCTTATGACCCAGCTGGTCTGCTCCAACATCTCCAAAACACTATTTCTGCAGTACTGACAGAAATTTATTTTTTACTTACTTAGTGAGAAACCCCAAGACAGTGCGGGATGTTGCATGGTAATTACATTTTCCTCAGTGGGATTACTGAATGACATATTGTGATATATCAAGAGGCAACTGTGAATTCAACTTGAGTCAGCGCAGTAGACTTTGCCCTGTACAGTGTGTTTCCAGATGAACAGTGTGAGTGCAAGAACAAAAGGAAGTTACTGGATACGTCACAGCATCACATATCCTTCAGCAGCATTAGATTTCAAAATACACCTGATTCTGGGCTAGCCTGGGAGCACATTTTTACTTCATTTACTTTACATATGCTGTTTGCAGAATGGATTCACCTCCTGGGAGAAGGCAACAATTATACTCATTTGTAAAAAGAACAATGCATGTCAAAATACCGAATTAACAGTTTTTTTCTATTTACTCATTTACATCACTAGCTGCCTGCCTCTTGTAACAGCAGATAAGCAACAGCCATGGCTCTTTTGTGAACAGGCTATTTAATTGCATTAAATGTTAGATTTACTCGGTTTTTGGGACATTGCAACAACATCCAACAGCAGAGGGCTCTGCTAGTCATTAAAGAGGTTGGGAAATTTTCATGTGTATCCCTGATAGTCTCACCATTTTTGCAAAAATTGCAAGAATAGTATCTGGGTCAGAAGGAGCAATAGACAAAAAAAATTTTTTTTTCAGTTTCACATGTATTTACCAGAGCAATTACCAGAACATGAGCAAAATTTCCCTCCCATGGAAAAGATTTTTCCTTTGGGTATTTGTGGTAGAGTTTTAATGCACACTAAAAACCACAGCTTTCATGCAAAATGCGTGTCTTGAAAGTTGAAAAAGTCTTTCCTGATCTGCTGTTCTCTTTTCTCAAATGGCCACTTACTGGGTTCTCTGTCACATCCATATCCGGTGTGCTTTCTCAAAAACAATCCTTAGCAACTCTACATTGCAATTTCAGTAATTTCAACCCTTTGGTCTCTTGAGTAAATTATGTCTGTGCTAGGAGCAACACATTTACAGCCATTCACAAAGGCAGAAACTATAATATTCATATCAATGCAACATCCCGCACTCAGTCAACCTTCTGGTTATATCATCCCACAGGTGGGCCGATGAGAAGATTAATTTGCCACAGAGATTATTTGCAGAAACATTGGTACACCCCATAGATAACAGATTTTGTGATTCCCCTCCCCCAGGATACTCAGCGTCTTGTAAAATTGTGCTTTAAATAGCAGTTGAACAACACTGAGTTAAAAGAAGAACAGTAAATGATTTACATTAAATTCTTCTGTGAAAAGACTTATGAACAAACCGGGTCAAGATGCTATATCACAAAAGGTGCTTTGCTGGCATAAATTATTTCTCATCACATTTCCAGAGTTCTGTGGCTGAGTTAAGATTTGAACCAATGTCTGGAGAAAAAGTGTTTTGACCATTTAGTCTCGGGTTTATTACAGACATGAAACAAACAAGTTCCTGGGGAGGCAGTATATTTTCCACAGCATGACTGCTAGTAGATAGGCAACTTTTATATGACTTTCCACATCAGTGCCACAGATGAATTTGTGTGCAAGTCTGAGTGAAAATAGTTACAAGAACAGAAGTAAACACATGCTTTTAATGTCAGCAAACCATTTCATTTTCTCAGGTTTGGGTTTCTCATTGTATACGCCCAGGAGACAGTCATAAAGTCACATATGTTATTTTTCATACTCAATAGCTTTTTTTCTGATACACAAGATTTGCATGATGGGGCAGCAGTGTAAGGGCTCACCACGTGTCCTATTCATTGATGTGGATATGAGCAAACCTAACACCTCCATGGCAGATGAGAAAAGGGACTTCTGGCAGAGAGCAGGAAGACACCCAGCTGGTTTTTAGTTATGGGTTTGCTAAAATTGGCCTGTGCTTTGAGAGATATTTTGAATTAAATTTCATCATTAATATCTAGTTCCGTAGATAAAATTATAGCATTTTAAAATGATGCTGAATGGGAGGAAAACAAATGGTGAATGAGTCTTTGGCCTAGATGGAAAGACATAGCATAGACTTAGATTGACAACAGTGCTTAAAAAAAAAAAAAAAAAAAAAAATCTCCAGAATTTCTGGGTTTTGTGAGGGTGGGAGGTATGTTTTTCTGAAGTGCAATATAAACATCAAGCAAAAATACGTTTCTTAACTTAACAAGAAATGATCTAATACCTTGATAGCAGGCATGTGCAATTTCTCAGTTTCTTTGTAGTCTTGATGTACCCAAGAAGTCTCACTGAAATTCGCATTCACAGAATCAATGATGAAAGAGTATCAAATACTTAGTGAAACGTACTGAAGAAATGATCTGCAGAAAGAATACGTAAATAATATTTTAATAAGTATGTAGAGCATTCTGGAGTCAAATGCAAGTACTAGACAGTATATTATATTCAATTCTAGTACAATCAAATTTCAAAAATTCAATACATTTTCCTTAGGTTGAAAGATGGTTTATGAAAAAATAAATCTCTCAGAGGATGTAACATTAAAAACTAAATGCAAAACAGTTATGAGCGCTGCTCCAAAATAAATGCCTCCGTGAATTTCCCATTAAAGAAAAAAGTTCAAGAAGCACTACTTATGAGTAAAGTGATGTGGGATTGGAAAGCTGTGATACTTCTGGATTTCCTGGAACTTGGACAAGTCATCAACTCTGACCGTCACATCAAAACATTGACTAAGCTGAAGGCTCAAACTTCCAGAATTAGACCAAAAAATAGGACAACCTTTCTCTTGCATCATAATATCACCAGACTCCATACCAGTCTGAAACACGTTCCCAATCTTGGCTGGACTGCCTTACCACACTTATCCCATAGTCCAGATTTGGAACCTTCTGACTTCCACCTGTTCAGGCTAATGAGAAGATTAACTGTATGAACAACATATTCATAGCAATGATGCCATTATTGCAACTGTGAAACCACAGGTCACCCTCTTCGGTGCAGATCTTTATTATTATGGAAATGCAGGCTCTCATTCATCACTGGCAAAAATGCATAGCTAATGATGGTGACTATGTTGAAAAATGGTGCTTTGTAGCTGAGAACTTACTCTATCAAGTAGTGCTATTGTGCTCTTTGAATCTGTTGTAGCTCCTGTAAAAATAAACAGGAAGCATTACTTTTAGAGTGATAGATACAGTAAAAGGAGAATTCACAGAAGTTTACAAAAGACGAAAATCAGCTTTTTAGAGTGTGCTACACCATGACTGTGAACAAAAGGTTTCAGCTTTGGAACAGGAACACTGATATTTCTTCTTGTTCTATAGAATGTTTTGTGAATAGACAGTGCCAAGTTTTCCTTGTTTTTTAAACCAGGCAGTTTAATCAGCAATAATAATCAGCAAAATAATCAGCAGAGTGGTATGAATTTTACTCTTCGGTTTACTGGCTTATGTATTTGAACACAAGATTTAAACAAACAAACAAAATCAGTGAGTGCAAGTAAAACATTACATCTCAATTTCTATATCCCTCCATAGTGTTCCATGGCAAAAAAATAAAAAAATAAAAAATCCTCTCTGGGCTAAAAAGTAAATGAAAACATAAGGCAATGCAGCAAACCAAGTTCTCTCCTACAGATTTTATAAGCCAATCCTTCTGTGTTGGTGACAACTATTGTTTATTTAGCATGGCATCCTGTGTTTTAAAATGGATGTTATTTGTTCTTTTACATATGGGATCCTTTGGAAAATTCTCCAGTTGGCATTTCTTGCTGACAAATTGTCCAAAACCTATGAATCTATCCCTTGCCTCCCACAATAGCTATTTGCCACTGGTGGAAGATAGAAGAGATGATCAACAGCAGGGAAGCAGCAGGAGTTGAACGCACAGAGCTCCCCAAGCAATGCAACCTCTGGAAGAAAAACAAAAACAAAAACAAAGGCTCTTTAGAAAAATAAAGAAAAAATATAATCACCCCCACAAGAGATAGAGAGATAAGAAAGGCTGGCCACAATTAATTGGCAAGAGCTTAAGCAATATGATGAGTCAGGTAGAGAAACAATAAGTGAAACAAGGAACTGTGCTGGACAGGGATCAAGGACATCATATGTAATGTTGCTGGGGATCTTCAAAAAGTGAGTATTGTTTTCCTCTGAGGAAAGATTAGAAAGGAAGCTTAGATTCTGGGTAGTCTAATTCAATTCCTAAATCAACAGTAGATATTTATGTTTTATCCAGCTATATTACTTCCCTTTACCAAAGACCTGAGCTTTCCAACACACCAATTATGACAACATTCAACAGATTTATTATTGAAATACTGGAATATCACTATGAGATTTTATGGTATCTGATTTCGTTTTTAAAGTGAAGCTATCTAAATGAGCTTTAGTTGATAAGACGTAGACTCACACAGAATGGTTTATTTCTCTGTACAATGTATTTCTGCCTCTTTATTTTTCTGTTTTGTCAGGTGACTATGATTTCCTCACAATATTTTCATGTCATTGAGAAGTCTTTTTTTAATACTCATAACATGAGTTACTAATGACTTGAAAGTTCATTGTTCAGATATTTAGGGGAAAATGGTAAAGAGGATTGTTTTATCAAAGGAAATGCCTACAAAGATGCATTTTTGCTGTACCCATTTTCTTCCTCTGATTATAAAGCTAAGAGAATTAACAGTATTTACTGGATTTGTACACATTGGTGAAAATATATATAACGTTTATGGAGCCTCCGCATCTCTGAATGTTCTTTCCTGCAAGACTTAGGCAGCTGTAGTCCAATTTCTGTCCAACAGAACAACAAGAAAAAAAAAAAATGGGATTTTTGTTTTCCCCAAGCAAGTCTACTTGGAATATTTGTCAAATCAGTAGCATCATTTGCTTCTGTAGTGAACTGCAGAAAGAAACTTTGACTTTCTTTCAGATTTATCATCCAATAAGGAATAAGTTCTGGAAGCCATAACAAAACAAAAATCCTTCTGAATTAAACAAAGGTAAGACTGGATAACATAGACAGAGAAGGGCAAAGTTGGTTAGCATAGCACTTCATCACAGCTCTGTGCAGGTTCTCCACATTCATTGTGAATACAGAATGGTTCAGCTGAGGCGATAGTTTTCCTTTGATGTCCAAAGCTGTCATTAAAATATGTCCTCTTCAACAATTAAACTAACTTGTTAAAAGGTGTCAGTAAGTGCTTTCTCATCATCATGCCATACTTTTTGAGAGTGAGGTAGAAGAGCCACTCTATACTTTCTTTTCAATATGGCTATTTAAAGGTCATTTAAATTTGGAACAAACTGATGATGAATTAAAGCACGCTCTTTCCTCAACCATTTTACAGTCATAGCTTTTGTAACCTTGGTTACTTTGGCTCAGATAGAAGGCAGGAACTGCAAAGACACATTCCCAAACAGAAATACTGTAACCTCATTCCCAATCCCATTCCAATGGGAACGATCTCAGTAGGACTTAATTTTTCCATGTAAGTCAACAATAACTCCATTTATACCACTGAGTTACATCAACAGGGAAACTGGTAACTCTCTTAAGAATTACAAAGACAAAATCACTTAATTGTGAGGACAGGCTGAGATCTGGGGCTCTTTGGCTTGGAGAAGAGAAGGCTCCAATGGGACTTTATAGTGACTTTCCAGTACCTGAAGGGGGCCTACAGGAAAGCTGGAGAGGGACTTTTTATTAGGGCATATAGCAAAAGGACAAGGGGAAGTGGTTTTAAATTGGAAGAGGGTAGATTTAGACTAGATATAAGGAAGGAGTTCTTTACTGTGAGGGTGATGACACAACTGAAACGTTGCCCAGCGAGATTATGGATGCCCCCACCCTGGAGGACTTCAAGGTCAGGCTGGATCGGGCTTTGAGCAACCCGGTCTAGAGGGAGATGTCCCTGCCTATAGCAGGGTGGTTGGAACTAGATGATCTTAAAGGTCCAATCCAACCCAAACTGTTCTATCATTCCATGAAAATGCTGGCATCTGTAGCATTTTGAGGTTTCACATAGTACTCAAGCTAACAGCTAACATTATGATGATGCTGTTTTTATCAGTACAGCTAAGAAACCTTGGGAAATGCTGATTAAACTATGCACTTGATAAGAAACTTCTACAGAAGCTATAGAATAGGATTGATACATTAATAATTATAGCTCACTTAAGCTGGCATGACTTAATATTATTTGTATAATGACAAGTTATAATCTATTTGTGCAATAAAATGTGATTTCAGGCAAACAAAGCTGGAAAATGTCTCACTTTGAGAAGGATTTTTAAATCTCATTAACCAATCAACTGCATCCTTGAAAACCAATGAAATCTTCAAACACATTTTAAGGCTTTCTGACAAAAAGACTCACACTGCCCTGAATAATGTGAAAAGCAACAAAAGATCAGTGATTACAGGCTAAGTATTTATATTCCAGGTTTTAGTTGGATGATTATAAATTCTTCAGATTGGAAATTCCTCAGATTCATTATGTTCACACTGCCAAGAATTACTCTAATGTAGTAGGCGAGAATTACTCTAATCTATTGCTGCTGACTGCCAACAGTAATTCTATTAATTCAAAGAGCTAATGACATTTACTAGTATTGCCATGATGTTTATTGCATCTTTGAAAGTATGTAGGAATACTTAGTGGTGCATCATTCTAAACAAACTAAATTGAGACTGAGTAGGTGAATGGCATCTGCACTCCTGAATTATATGCTCTGCATCATCATACACAGACAGCATGAAGTGTGCTCATCCAGTGACAGAGCCAATCATCAAGCCAGTACCCTTCTAGGCTTGTATTTTTGCATAATGACAATAAATAACAACAATAAATGACAACAATAATACAAAGATAAGGGTTTGATTCTGGAAGAAGAGCAGCTGAAAATTGCAGTACTATCACCAAAATAAGTCCAGGCTCAGCAGAGCATCCCAAACTGTAGCTGCACTGTTTCTGTTTCAGAATAGACATAGGTCAGAAGCAGTTCAGGTTGTCTGTACTGAGACCTGGTGCATCAGGACATGCACCAGGTGATGAAACTATGATGTCAAATGGGTGGGCAGAGACCTAAACAAATAGAAGTCACCTTCATAACTTTGAATGCCCAGGGTGTACGCATCCAAGCCAGGGATATCTCTCAGAAAAGGAAGGTGCAGTAGGTTTTCTTAGCTGCCTGCAAGCTTGAACAGTCATGCAGTATATTATGTACACTCATTTGCCAGCTGTAAAGTAACAGGTTTCATTCCTCCCTGAGGAATTCTGAAACAAAATTATCCTGACACAGGGCTAAGGAGCTCCTGTGGAAACTGTTCTGTGATTCTTATTAAAAAAAAAAAAAAAAATGAGAAAAAATGTCTGCAGTCCAGCCCTACCCTGGCAAATGTCTAATGTTAAATATACACTAATTTCAGATAAAAAATGTTTGCCTGTGCAGCTTTGGGGGGGATATACTCTTTCCCGAGGAGTTTAGCAGAAATCTAGCAAAGTTACAAAATAAGAATGTGTGAAAACTCCCAAATAAAGAGTTCTTTCTTCCCCCTAGCAAGAAGCAGAGACTGAGCTGAAGCTTCTTCTTTCATCCAGAAATCTGTTCAAGTTATGTAAGCATGCATACTATTGACTCTTCAGCATACAGCATTTACATAGCCACATTGTCAGAAGAGGTAGGAATGAAAGGTTAAATAAAGATTTTTTAAAAAGAAATAATAATTAATGCCTGAGAGGTCTCCACAACGAAGTCATAAAAACTCCCTGGAAAGATGCAAGAAGTTTCTTCGACAATTACCTGAACAGATGAAACCCCTCCGTACCAAAAACGCACAGAGTTTGTTTTTCAGATGCCAAATTTCGTAACGAATCACAGAACTGTAGGGGTTGGAAGGGACCTCCAGAGATCATCGAGTCCAACCCCCCGGCCAAAGCAGGTTCCCTACACCAGGTCGCACAGGTAGGCATCCAGGCAGGTCTTGAACATCTCCAGAGAAGGAGACTCCACCACCTCCCTGGGCAGCCTGTTCCAGTGCTCCGTCACCCTCACTGTAAAGAAGTTCTTGCGCATGTTTGTGCGGAACTTCCTATGCTCCAGTTTCTGGCCATTTCCCCTTGTCCTGTCTCCACTCACCACTGAAAAGAGTCCGGCCTCGCCATTCTGCCCCCCACACCTTAGATATTTATAGACCTGGATCAGGTCCCCTCTCAGTCTCCTTTTCTCAAGGCTGAACAGACCCAGTTCACTCAGCCTTTCCTCATAGGGGAGATGCTCCAGGCCCTTCACCATCTTCGTGGCCCTCCGCTGGACTCTTTCCAAGAGATCCCTGTCTTTTTTGTACTGGGGAGCCCAGAACTGGACGCAGTACTCCAGATGAGGTCTTACCAGGGCAGAGTAGAGGGGGAGGATCACCTCCTTTGACCTGCTGGCCACGCTCTTTTTAATGCACCCCAGTAAGCCATTGGCCTTTTTGGCCACAAGGGCACACTGCTGGCTCATGGCCAACCTGTCGTCCACCAGGACACCCAGGTCCCTTTCCGCAGAGCTCCCCTCCAGCAGCTCATCCCCCAACCTGTACCGGTGCATGGAATTATTCCTCCCCAGATGCAAGACTCTACACTTGCTTTTGTTAAACCTCATCTGGTTTTTTTCTGCCCAGCTCTCCAGCCTATCCAGGTCTTGCTGAATGGCAACACAGCCTTCAGGCGTGTCAGCCAATCCTCCCAACTTCGTATCATCAGCAAACTTGCTGAGGGTGGCCATTATCCCCTCATCAAGGTCATTGATGAAGATGTTGAACAAGACCGGACCCAGCACAGACCCCTGAGGAACACCGCTAGTTACAGGCCTCCAATCGGACTCTGCACCACCAACAACGACCCTCTGCGCTCTGCCAGTCAGCCAGTTCTCAACCCACCTCACTGTCCACTCATCTATCCCACACTTCCTCAGCTTTGTTATAAGGACGTCATGGGGGACAGTATCAAAAGCCTTGCTGAAATCAAGGTAGACTACATCCACTGCTCTCCCCCTATCCACCCAGCCAGAGACAACATCATAGAAGGCTACCAGGTTGGTCAAGCACGACCTCCCCCTTGTGAACCCGTGCTGACTACTCCTGATAACCTCCTCTTCTTCCAGTTGTCTGGAGATGACATCCAGTACAAGCTGTTCCATCACCTTTCCAGGGACAGAGGTGAGGCTGACTGGCCTATAATTGCCTGGGTCTTCCTTCTTGCCTTTTTTGAAGACCGGGGTGACGTTGGCTATCTTCCAGTCTTCAGGCACCTTCCCCGTCTTCCAAGACTTCTCAAAGATGACCGAAAGCGGTTCAGCAATCACCTCTGCCAGCTCCTTCAGCACCCATGGATGAATCCCATCGGGTCCCATGGATTTCTGAACATTGATGTTGCCTAGGCGCTCCCGGACCACCTCTTCCCTGACAGAAGGGGGGTCTTCCATTCCCCAGATCCTCTCACTAATCTCCAGGGTCTCAGATTCCCGAGGGGGAGCTTTTTCACTGAAGACAGAAGCAAAGAAGGCATTCAGTATCTCCGCCTTCTCAGCATCCCCCGTTACCAGAACACCCCCGTCACTTAGCAGGGGAGCCACATTCTCCCTAGTCTTCCTTTTACTGTTAATGTACTTGAAAAAACCTTTTTTATTATCCTTTATCCCCTTTGCCAGATTTAATTCCAGGCGGGCTTTAGCCTTCCTTGTCGCGTCCCTGCAGGAAGTTCTTTCTCAAATAAGTGTGCTAATGTTTAACAGCAATACAGCAATACTACAGGGTTTGCAAACAGGAACATGTCTGATTGTTACTGATTTTGTTGTGTTTATCCAGTCCTGTAGCAGAGACTCATCAAAATACACAGCATCAGCAATGCTAACCAAACTACAAAGATTGCAACTCTACATGGGCTGGCTGAAATGGAAATTGCAGACAGCTGTGTTCCACTCACCTTCCTCTAGACACCAGGGTAAGGGCTGAGATCACAGGCTTTGTATCAACAGGGCAAGCAGCAACAGTTGGCACATGTGAGCACACAGCAGAGATAAGCATCAAGACAGGTAGCTCATTCAACCTTTGCTCCCAGCCTGCATAGGTAGTGGGTGCATGACAGAGTCATTCTTCTGAGGCTATGAAACTGAATTTTACCAAAATGAGTAAGTTACTTTTCAATCACTCTCAAGGCAATAATTCTTAATTTTATTTGCACCAATATGAAATATGCAGCCAAATCAGTACTTGTAGACAGACACAAAACAGCACAGTACACCTCCCATGCACTTTTCATAGCAGAAGGCTAAAGCTCTTGACAAACCATGGCACAAAGGAGAATCTCTGCTACTGTTGAGCATGTCATGAGAGTTTCTAAGATGTGACCTCACTGTGGTGAATCCTTAAGCAACAAGGAGCAGCCCCATATCATATATGCTTAAATTTTCTATGCTTAAATGCCTTCCTATGTTTAGACTTCCTCAAAACTATGTTCTGACTCCAAAGGTCTTCTTACTCATTGTTTTTGAATAGTGTGAGCATTGGCCCAGAAGGAACAAGCGATTTATGCAAATACTCAAACCCATTCTGGAAGAATCACTTCAGCGTCTCAAGGGGACTGAGATCCTCGGCTGATGCTGCCATCAGCCCCAGGAAAGCAGCATCTCCCTGCAGCGTTAGGCTCAGTTTCATAAAGTAAATTTGCTGCATCTCTTACCTGTTTAGAAAAAATAGTTTTATTCTTTATATAAGCTTTTTTCATTTCTTCTCCTGCCTGACAATATTCTTTCCAGATATTGAAATCAAACTGTGAAGGCTCAAGATGTATGAACTAAACTATTCCACAGGCAGAGATACGTACTGTGAGCCTTGTTTATTTTCCAAGATGGAAATTCTAAGGCCAAAGCAGAGCTACCTATGTGTTAGCAGTCTTGTCTGCATCAGACATCACAGCTAATTTGTAGCAAGTGATCAATTGATTCATCCTCACTCTGAGGTGTCAAGAAAGTTGTGATGAAAGGCTCTTCTACTGCATGCGCACAAATAAAATAAGCTCACATAAAATGGGATTTAGTAAGTGTAAAAAACATGTTTGTGTGAGATAATGAGCAAGGGAAAGAAGATAAAAATCAAGAAAAAATCTGTAGCAAAAACTGCACTTGGATATTGTCTCCAGTTCCATCTTTATCATCTGGAAATGGCATGACAGAAACACACTTGTGTACATTTAAACACCTGACCACACAGAGTGGTCCCAGTTGCATAAGAATGTAAAGCAATGAAAGCGTTTTGGAAAAAAATAGTATCATGTGTTGTAGTAATTTCATACTCTCCCTGTGCACATTATTAAAACATTCACTAAATCCTTCTTTCTTGTGGAGTTTAAAACATGCTTGTTCAAATATGATTAAAATTGCATGAATCTTAGAAAGTTACTATTAGAACATAGGCTGTATAAAGAGGATAAATCTGTGAACGACCTTCAAGGATTTTTTTTCCTCATCTGTGCTAATGTTAATGATGTGCCACCCACATAAAAGCCAGAGAAATACTTATTAGTGTTACTAAAATAAGCACCAAAAGAATTGCTACCAACGCAGTCATTTCAACAGACATCAGTCCATTACAGCGTCATGAAGCCTACTTTGGATTGCAGTGAACAATGTTTTCCAAAGCAGGGAATACCAGGAAGACAGAAAAATTCATAAACACTGCACGCACCACCTAAACTCTCCAGCCATGCTACCATTTTAAACATTGTCATTCATTGTCAGCATATTTTCTGTGAGTTTTTGTTGTTGTTTTCTAAACTATTTCTTGTATTTACATCCATCTTTCACACCCCTTCATAGAGTCCTTTCCCCAGCATACCCAGCCAGAACCTCCCTGTGCTAGGACAGGGCATTACACACCATGGCCCTATCATTGCCTTCAGGTGATGAACAGGGCACTACCTATCTAAGCATTTGATTTTTCAAACACAGAAACATAGAGTCAAGAGGAGGTAGAATCTCATGCACACTTCAGATATTGTCACGTTAAATTTCTACATGTCATTTGTGTAATTAGGTCATAAAAGTGCTAGATCTGAGTAACGTTGGATGCTGTCAGACTTGCAGTGCTGAGCTGAATGGAGGTTGTACAGTTCGACTGCATGCATTTTGAACTGAAGTTACCTTCAGTTGAAGAAAAGTTCATAAGTCAAAATTAATGAGACTGGAATTTGAAGGAGTAGTGGCAGTTAAGAGACCCATTACAACACATCAATTACAAAAAGACAGACACTACACAATTTCCTGGCAAAAAAAAAAAAAAAGTGCTTCTGCCAAGTAAACACGAAATAATAATAATTAAAAAAGCCCTTCATTAATATTCAACAGGAAGAATGCCACAGCTTACCTGCTCCCTATACTTAAGACAGTATAAATGATGCAAGTGGTAAAGCTTCAAAACACGCAGGTATGTCTGACTGAATAGAATCAGGCTCATTGAGTTCAGTTAATGTCCAAGCTGAACGGACTGTCTATGTTATTGCAAGAGGTTTCTTTAAAATAGTTTGATCAATAAAGCAGCTGCTAGAGACAACAGTAGTAAAAATTCCTTGTAAGAAACACACCATTTTCTCTATACTTGTTTACTTCAAATTTACTATGTGCTTTGGATTTGACTAGGACTAATGTTATTCCAAGAATCTCCTCTAAGCCTGTATGCATGACAGATCATTGTCCTGTCAAGATTCTCTGTTTGCTCAAACACTAGTGTTTCTGAATCACTATTTATAATTTTTTATATCTTCCGGTATTGTCCACTGGAAAGAGGGCATTTCTGATTTGATTTTTCCTCTACTCTGAATGAGAGCATCTCTCCAATGATTATCATACACTGTAATCCAACGAGTAGACATTGCTGAGATCATTCTGCCCCATATCTCATTGGTGGGAAAAATTCTTTTATCTTGGCTTCATCTCTGTCTTCATGTGATGCAACAACAGCTGATACAAGATATATTAAATAAAGTCATATGGTAAACCAAGAACTATCAGTTCAAACAAGTGAGTTCAATATTTAAAGCCTTCACTGATGAGCACTGGCAGTGGCTGTCTCCTTGGCTATCAGTACACTTCACTTGTCTTACGACACACTCGCTACCCCTCTCACTACTTCCCCTCTAAGTTCTTTTTCTGCAATGCCCTCCTCCTAACGTCTGTGGTTTCCCACCCTAACAAGTGGGAAAGTGCAGGCCAGTCAGGCTCAACACACTGTGTGCCTCTTTTGTAAGCCACATGTTATGCTTAATAGCATAAAAAATAAGCATTCCTAAATGTTTAATTGAAAATCATAAACTAATCAATTAACCAAAATCAGATATTAATCAATTTCTCCTGTTCTGGAAAGCTTCTACAGCAAGTGCTCTATTCAAATTTCTTTCCAAGTCCTTGACTTGAAATTGTTCCCATGATTAAGCTGGTCTGCTCTTTTAGGCACTCTGGCAAACATAGGACAGGGCAGAAAGCCCCTGAAGAGAGACCAGAGCTGCTTTTATATAGAGCAGAACACTACGTACAAGGCAATAATCCAAAACATCTATGTGAAAGCTCTCAGATTTCATAGTCTGAACCTCAAGACTTAATATTCGCATAAAGCAAGCAGGTGAACCATAAGAAAACTAAGAATCTGATTAATTAGCAAATTTTCTTTTGCCAGTCTGAGACATGCTACACAATTCATAACAAGTTGTACTCATGGCAACATAACCAAGTTTAGATTGACGTATGAACTGTATGTCATGGACAAGGGTTCTGTAGGATATTTTCCACAGTTAGAAGTAATATGAGAGAATAAACTTATTGATGTTGTTGGTTCAGAAATTTCAAAAGCACAGCTCTGATAAAAGGATGATGTGTGTATCATGGAGATCATTCTCTATGTACATTGGGCACTACTTCAGAGATTGTTGTAACCCCTTTCTGTCAGGAATTAGCATAAATAGATACTTAAGTAATTGTAAAATAAAGTAATTGTGCACCAAAATATGTCACCTTTCTTCTTGCCTATTATCAACTACTGTCCAGGTGAGATGATCCAAGGATGTGTATTGGTGTCCCAAAGAACAGGATCGGGAGGATCCACAGTCCATTCTTTAGGCAGGAATACTGCTGCAGTACAATACCTGTACCACTCCTGAAACAGATTTGTACAATATGTACCTAGAAATTGCCATTGACTGATTTCCCTGTGACATTCTGAGGCATCTAATGCAAAATTTATCATCAGCATAAGGAAGTTTTTCCTTTATTGAAATCTACCTTCCTGCATTTCAAGCCCATCAGATCTTCACTCAGCCACTGAAGTCAGCAGCGGCCTTTCATGTATTTGAAGACTGATACCACAACCCTTCTATGCCTTCTCTTCCTTATGTTAAACAAGAGATGTTGCAGGTTCTCTTTCTGTTTATCATCCCCCTACAGCATATGCCTTTTTTCCTTTCATCAGCTTGTCACAAGTCCATTCTTGTCTTGTGAGCCCCAATAAATCCCCCAGATCTTTTTATTCAGAGCTATTCCCTATTTCCTCTTCTCTCTTTGCATATTCAACATACCTCCTGTTCTCCCTTCCTCTCCTCTTCTGCATGGGAACATCTCCCTGCAAATAACTGGAAAGTAGCATCATTGTCTTGCCTTAGTCATGATGTCAGCAAACTCTTCACTATTACGAAACAAGCGGGAGGATGCAATGGCAGTGAATCATGCTGCCCTCATAATTCCACAAAGCTGTTAGCATGCTTTTTCTGCTGTCACATGCTGTATCATCTAGTGGACACTGGCCAACTGTCTAAGCCAACCTAGACGTCTATCACCTTTTACGCTCCCTGAAGTATCCAAGACATTTGTGAAGGGCTGGAAGATGTGAAACAGCCTCTACATCATTCTGGATCAACAGCTGAAGGCCAGGCAGGACATACTGCAGAGCCCAGAGAGGCCTCAAATACCCATGGTTGGGCTTCTAAATCCGTTTGTATGGTGCCACAGCATATAAATCAAAATGTGCAAAAAGGAAAATATAGAAAGACTGGAATTTCCAAGTCCTGTTGGGGACAATGGTGAACTTAGGCAATCTCAAAATAAATGTAATTAGTGGGCAAAGACTAGATAGAAAACATTTAAAATCAGTTGCTGAATATCTGCAATCCAATTATATGAAAAATACCTGTCCAGGATCAAATCCTCTCAGAACCACATGGAGAAATAAAGAGACAACACTTGTCCAAAATTGAGATCGTGTCTATTCAAGCATTTCAGATTTTAGTGCAGAGCCAAAGTGTTCATTTCAAAGAGATGAAATTACAGTTCATAATCACCTCTTGCAGCAGAAGGTGAAGAGCAGCACACAGGCACTGGGAATCAACACTTGACCCTTGTCTGCTTTTAATCTGCACAAGGAAGAAGGGGGAAGATGAGTATCAGCTCCTGTGGAAGCTGCTCCATCTTTAAATCCAACCAGGCTGGTACCTTAGGAAAAGATCAAACAAAGCTAATCCACAGCATTTGCCTTGCTGTGCAGGCAGGTAGGGCAAGAACAACTGAAGCTGCCATGATTTGATATCTGTCAAGTGTACTGCTGCTTGGAAGATATATTTACAATACTAGCAAGTGCAAGATTTGTAAGGATCAACTGTGGCATATATGTAACATCCACGACAGGATGAATTTATAAAAGACAGCTCTGAAGTTGCTAAGTAACAGTATCCTATCCTCACAGGCACTGATCAGCAACAACTTGTTCTCATGCAGTTCAGTATCCTTGATTGAAATTTGTGTGAACAGGTTTTTAAATAAAACCAGATCTGAACCAATCCCTTGGATTTACAGAGTATTTTCTCTGTAATCTAATTTTCTCTGTAGTCTAATCCTTCACTCTTGCACCAAATGCAGCTTCTTGTATTTCAGGGAAATCTCAGCCTCTTCCCAAATCCCCACTCTTTCTGGGAGAACAATTAGAAAATTTTACAGCAGAAAGTTCAATTCTCTCCCCAGTCTTATTAAGAGAAAATAAAGGGAGAAATGCATTTCTCTGGTGTCAATTCTTGATCAAAATAAGCGCCAAGGTAGCAGATAGAGGAACATGACTATGAAGTTTACAAACAACCTGAATAAATTGTCACCCTGCAGTGGTGCTCCCAGAAGGTCTGAAACAGCCTTGAGAAAAAGATGGTAACACCAAATCAAATCCAACTGGACACAAATTCCCCAAAGCCCATCATCAATAATAAAAACATCTGCTGCAGACATAACAACACTGGGATTTGTATGATTGACTGTGACAGGCAAGGAACTCTGACACCAACCAAGTCTTTTCTTGGGCTCTATTTTTTCCAAATGTGTTAACACGGTTTACTCCTTCCCTTCATCTCACAGTGGCATTTTGCACTTTCTGTTGTTTCTGAGAATAGAGTAAGCAGTACATTGTAGATCACTGTCTTCCTGAGTTAGAGTTTCAGTGCTAAAAAGTCATTGTCTGAAGATAGAGCAGCTTCAGCATCTCCCAGGGACTTTGTCTCCAAGGCAGATACAGAGTCTCAAAAGGAAAGGCTCAGCTGTCTTAACTGTTCTGCAATGCTTTATTCCCCAGCAGGACAGGTGAAAGCCTTGGAAACCTGTCCATAAGGGCCAGAAGAAGTAGCCCCACCATGCTGTGCAGAAGCAGTGATGCAGAGAGCTGCAGCAGTATACTGCCTTCAGACAGGTCCCTCACAAAGGGAAAACAAACTGTAACTCAGAGAATGAGTCATCCCAGGAGCCAGTGGGCAGTTCTGATCAGTTCCAGCCAGGAGGCCACACTTACTAGCTTAAGAAACTGTGTGCATCCAGAAGTTTATTCTGAAACAGAGCTTTCTAGGAATGATAGTCATCATTTTCTGCTGGTTTCCTTGTATTTTAAACATACTGCTACAAGAATTCTGTGTATAATCTAGAGGTAATTAGTCCCATATTACAGCATCATCAAAGGCAAACAAGAGTTTGAAGTCACCATACACCTTTTACAACAAGAGCCACAATTCAAGTGTATCACCTGCGTTAAAGAGGCATTATGCCCGACTTTCTTTTCACTGAGATGAAAGCTTCATGCCATGATTTTGGTTCAGCTTGTACAAGTAAGCCCCTTGCCAAAGCACTTCTCTATAGAAGACGTATTCATTGCTGCTGTAGCCCTCTTAAACCAGAGCACACAGCTTTGCCAGGATTATTCTGCTCAGGTATATTCGTCACACCCCCTGCTGCAAATGGTGTTTTCTCTATTGGAATCTGGCTTATTAAGGTTGTTTTCATGACAGAGGAATCTACATAGTGAAGTAAATAGTGGCACATCTGACATCAGATAGACCGAGTTATTCCATTGAAATTTTTGTTAATTTCAGCTTATATCAGGCATGCTTCGCTGTGAATCTTTCCCCCCTGGCAATTTCTGTTCTCAGTGCATTTCTTTCAAGAATCTTTATCAACACACAAACCTTCACAAACATCCCCTTTGCCACAGGATCTGTTAAATTCTTCATGGTACGCCTGAGCTTTCAGCTACCAGAACCTTGGATGACACATCTTTATAGTCAGTAACATCCAGTCATAGTCCTTCTCTTAGGACATGCTGTTCATCTCCTTTATTGCAGGGTTGTTTACCTAGCAGCATCCATGAACCTCTGGGTATATATTTCTCCTTCCTAGCTCCTAATGCTTTGAGTGCCTAAGTCTGCTATCCACCAGGCATTTGCAGACCAACCATACCTTTACCTCCTGGAGAAAATTCAATATTTCTTAAAAGCTGTTGTTACATGGTTTAGAAATCCCCTGTCCTCTGGCAGTATATCTGTTTGTTTAAAACTACAAAGTCTACAAGCTGTAGCTTAAAAACAAACAAAAAATCTGCAGAGATTTTTACCTGAAGCTTTTCTCAGACATGGTACCAGAGAAAAAGGAGAAGAGTTCAAAGAAGCAGGCAGCTCTCTTACTTCCTATCAGCCTGCCTATCACAGCTCTGATTTTGACTGCCGATATCATGTCTTTTGTTGTTTCTTTTCATTTTTGTATTACATGGACTCTCATCAGCTGCCACTCAGGTTAGTTCACCTGTGAGCTCTCCGAGATACTAGTTTTGAAATAGATTTAAGTTATCACAACTGCAGACCATACTATGCAACCCTCATTTCTATTTTGAGAACAGTTTCACAGACAAATCCCTAAACAAAATTCCCAATTTTCCCACTGTTGAGTAGATGCTACATAATAAATTCTTCAGTGACCACTGCTGGCTCCTCTAGACTTTCCTTATTATAAAGCAACAGATAAGTCAGGACAATAATTTGGACATGCTTTAGCTGATCCAGCACTGGATTCAATATTTCTTGTATTTATTCCAATAAATACAGTACTGTTCCTCATTACCACAGCCCTTCAGAGAGGGCTAACTTTAGTTCACGTTGTATACGGAGCTATTTGTGTCTATATCAAATCCACTTCTGAGCGAGTCTTGTGAAGGCTTCCTAGACATATACACAGATGCTCATTTTTAACAGGTTGTGGTATAAGGCACAACAACACAGCTAGCACCATTTTGAGAAGACATCATACCAGAAAAAAAGGAGTCTGCAGATTACCACCCTGTGTACCTGAAACACAGAAATGTTACACACAGGTCAAAGCATAGAACCTAGATCTCCAGGAGCTCTTTTGGCTGCTTACAGTCACAACCAGTGACTGTGTGCACTCCAGTGCACTCCTCCAATGAATTCTTCTACCACTAAACATTTGAGCTAGAGTCTTCATAAAGTGCAAAATGGGGAAGGGGAGGGAAAATAAGCCATATTCCAACAGCTTTAACTGAAAAATTAAATAAACAACAGCAAACAAGCAAGAGAACTTCTAATTAAGGTTTCAGAATTTACCAGTTCTTTCCAAAGAACACATGCCTGGAAATTTCCCTTGCTTATGACAGATACTTTTTAATGCTATATGTCAGCTAAGTCTCTAGAGCAGGCCGTGTTCTTGTCATTTCACTCAGCATTTCTCACTTCTCAGCTTGCTGTGATAGAAAGGAAAAAAATGGCATATAGACTATTGCAGTTTATGAGATGTTTCTTCTTTATTCCCTCTGTTTTTAAAGCTGGTTGTTAGTTCACACATTAACACTAATTGCTGCAGCAGAGGCATCAGGTTTGGAAAGTCAATTCTCTACAATAACAAAGTCACAAAACATTTAGGACTTTATAGGGTAATAAGGCAGAAAGCAGCTAATGCAGCATGCAGTGTGCTAGCAGAATGTGTGAAGTATTACAGCTTAGATAAATCCATTCAAATCTAATTCACCTTTTGGGTGATCTCAATAAAAACCCATCTACTGCATAAATACGTGTTGGTGAAGGTGATTATATAAGTTAGAAAGGCCAAATTCTCCTCAGTAGACGCTGTGCCTGTACAAATGTCCAAACTTTAATATACTTAAGAACTGCAAACTTAATAGTTGATACGTTGATAGAAACACAGCCCAGCTGAGGCTGGAAGGGACCTCTGTGCTCATCTGAGCCAATCCTCTGCTCAAAGAGGGACCCAGAGCACACTGCCCAAGAACATGCCCAGATGACTTTTGGAGACCTTCAAAGAAATATCTAAGAGTTCATGACTCCGCAACCTCTCTGGGCAACTAGTTCCAGTGTTCTGTCACCTTCACAATAAATATTTCCTGACATCCCGACAGAACCTCCTGTGTTCTAGTTTGTGTTCACTGCCTCTTTCCCTGTCACTGAGCACCACTGTAAAGAGCCTGGCTTAATTATATTTGCAGCCTCCCTTCAGGCATTTATGCAAGTAGATTGTCGATACAGATCTCAGGGCTCAGCCATACAGCCGGTATTCAATGCATCGCGCTACTCATCCAGCTCATACATCAACAACATCAAAGTTGTCCTCAAACTTTTTCCTGCACTCCCTCATTCTATAGAGAAATTCATGAATTTAAACCAAAGAGTGTCACACACACACACATACTCAGGTGTACAACTGCCTGTCAAGTCGCTATTAACACATAACAATCCCTGGAGCAACCCACATTAGAGATCTAGCATTTGCCTAAGAAATTTGCAATTCCTTATGCAGATCAGACGGAACTTCATTTATATATACACGCACACACACAAATTCTCTACTGTAGAATAGCTGTAGGGAGCATTTTAAGTAATAGATGATAATTGAGCTGAGAGTAATTGCTATATTGAAGCTACTTTAAAGGGTGGAGAGGCAGTTTCCTCCCTAAGCAATCAAAAATTGCAATTCTACCAAAACCCAAACAAATATACTCTAAAATAAATAAATAATGTCTCAAAATATATACTGACTACAGACAGTGTTTCCATTACCAAAACCTGTAATTTTTCCTGAGAATTCAGGTGGTATATTCTGACAGGTGGCCAAGTAATAGGATGCTTTCAGTATTAGGTTCTAGTTCTACACTTCTAGACTGAGAACACTGTATTATTTGCAGTCTTTAATTTCATCTGTGATTTCCAGACGTCAACACATTCTCAATTTAAAGTCTCTTTAAATTAGCAATGAAGGAAACATTCTACTGATGTATGTATTCATTTTAATTTCAATTCTCCTGCTTCTCAAGTTAGTACTGCAAAGAAAACTAAAAGCACCTTCAAGACACAGATCCCTTCTCAACATCTGTAGCTATTTGAACATTTCATTTCTTTCACCTACTACTGTGTGACATTTTACATATTGCAGTATAATAACTCTAGTTCTTTAAAGAGTATGATTAATTAAGCCTCAGAACAGCCCTGTGAAAGATACAAGATTTATTATATTACAAGTGAGTAAATTGAGGTACAGAGAAGTACAGATCAAGAAAAAACTTGAGAAATACTTAGTAGAAGGTCACCACAATCATTCTTGCACTCATATTGTCAGTTTCAACTCTTCACTTCTAATTTGCTTATTAATTTGCAAGAAGACATTGAAAGTTTTTCTGTAAATTTTGAAATGGAGCTGGCTTAGAACTGTTAGCTAAAATCCATATGTTTTTTTCCCCCCTTCCGAGTCCAGAATACAGCATGAAGGTCTGCACCTTCAACATATAAAGGCATCAGACATAGATGGCTTATGAAGGTCATTCAGAAAGCAAAAAATAATGAATTCCTGGAACTGCTTATGTGGAGGATGATAGATTACTCAGCCCTACCTGTCACCTGTACAGTTAATCTGATTATTCCAGTAACTTATTTTAGCTGCAATAAACCTACCCTAAGTCCAGCCAAACTGTCTTGCAAAAACAAGTCGCTGAAAGCATGAAAGGAAACATTATGTTATAAATAAGAGTAAATATATATAAGTAAATATATATATATATATAAGTAAATATATATATATAAGTAAATATATATATATATAAGTAAATATATATATAGCATGGCTAAATAGCACATATAATCTAGAAGAGAAAAGCACAGCATACTGAAGATAAATAATTTAATAAATATTCAGTAAATTGCTTTTTTTTTTTTTTTTTTTAAGAACTGACAGTATTTTAGAGCTAGAATAAATTTTGTTTCACAAGAATTTTTCTTACTTGGCAAGAGTGTGATGTAGGAAGCATGAACAAAAGGGTGGATTTTAATTAAAGTTAACCTTTGTATTCTTTAATCTTCTTTAACCAGAGATACTATCTGTTTTAATCTGCAGCTCATCTCACAAGTCCAGGACCACTCTTTCTTTCAAAGTTTAAAGGCCACCAGCATAAGCAGCCCTCGCTTGTCCAATTTCACATTTATCACACAGTGTTGCTCTACTGGTCCATATCAAACTGTCTCAAGATGAACATTTTGACAGCTCATTTTGTAAGGGCTAGAAGGCTCACTGTATTTTTTCAGCAAACAACATGTAGAGTGGAAACAAATATTCACCCACCCCAGTGCCTCCAGTTTGCCTTAAGCAGTCAACTTAGCCACAAAACAGAAAAGCACCAATAGCAGAAAAATATCAAGAGAGATTTGGGTAGAAGCGTTTACCATTTTGAACAAAAATGTATGAACTGACTAATAAAGGAAGAGATAAAGAAAAACTGTGAGAATTAAGTCATTGCACTCAGAATGTAAATACTTTCAGTATGTCATGCAGACAAAAGGTGCATCTGACTACTGTCAGAGAAAAGTCTTGTCCCCATGAGCAGCAGCAACAAACACTGGTCAAATTCATATATTGACCTGTGAATTAATCCTCTCAGAGAAAATACTTCACAACACTGTATGCAAACCTATTAGACTCAGAATCAGACTAGGCTCTAAAACTAAGAGTACCTGTAGATCTGGTAAATAACTCCCCATTGCTGTATTGAGGGGTTAAGCCTTGATTCTCTTACCCGTTGGCCTGATGTTACAGCATATTTCTGGCCAACCTTTCACCATTTTTGCAGCCTCCACCTACAAAACTCCAGGGAAAAGTAGTGTTGCAAGTTAAGCTCACAAATGCTGGGAAGTCATCACCAACAGTTTGACTCAAATGATGTTTGACACAGGTCACTGCAGTGTATGTGTAGTACTCAGCGTTGCCAGCTGCTTACCAGCTCTCATCTTATGGACAAGTATGTTTGGGAAGGACAGTATGACTGCACTTGGAGACTTCCAGCAACTCTAAACGTGTAGAAAAAGTGTAGAAATAAAAAGCCATCTCCATCTCTGCAATGCTCCACAATATGTCTCCATTTGTTTCCATACTCTTTTTGTCTGGAGTATTGCGTTCATGAGAAAAGACTGAAAAACCTGGGACTGTTCAGCCTGGAGAGGACTGAGAGGGGATCTTATCGACACTTACAAACATCAACAAGGCAGGCGAATGGTCTTTACTACATGCTTATCCTGCCACATTTTATCAGTAAATCTGAAAAAACAAAACAAAACAAAAACAAACAAACAAACAAAAAAACAACAGTATTTGAAAATATACAAGAATGGGATGCAAACACTATTTTACTCCCCATAGTTTGTTATGCTCCACCATCACAGCATAGTGCCTTCTATTAGTGAAACATGTTTTCTTTAATAAGGAACTATTTTATACCTTAGACAGTGAAAAGAAAGAAGAATGAGCTAGTATTCTGGAATCAAATGTCAGATCTTCTCCTTTTCCAAGTATGAAAGTGATTATTAAAAGCTTAGCTGGGAGCCAACTCTTACATCAGGATATGCACAGAAACATTCCTATATTATTTGAGCCACACACATTTCTGCAGTAGATACCTCACTATTAAAATACAGTGGCCAGAAAGAACTATTACTTGCTAAAGAGACTTCTGTATACGCACTACATGGTACATGTGTCTGTAAGCAAGCAGTTACAGAACTTGACTCCCAACATTTCTTTGCTCAAAGTGCAAGGGACACTTCTCATTTCTTTTTTCTTCATTTTTCACAACACTTGAGAGTACAAGAAAACACAAGATGTATCATTCACTTAACTGTTACTCACAGTCATTCAAAGCTCCCACTGTTATTTCTTCTTTACTAATGTGCACTTAATCACAGTGAAGTGTTTCAGATTAATTCTTCACGAGTTCTTTTTCTGCCATTCTTCTGCCAAAGCATGACAGTATTTCATGGTTAAAAAAAATTAATCCTCATTATTTCATGACACACTTTAATTAAAAAAAAAAAAAAAAAGCACACATTCTATTGCAGTAATAAGGATAAAATAATGTAGGAGATTCTCTCAGAAAAATACTTTACTTGAATGGAATAATTTTCTGTGTTAGCCTCACAAAAGTGAGGCTAACCTGGTGAAGGGCATCTTTTAAAAAGCATAAGCCAATTAAAAGCTGTCATTTGCTTAATAATACGTAAGAAAAATTTTCATTTCAGCAAGAAAACTCAGCTTCTTACTTTTGGGTGATTTGATACGAATTTTTATTTATTTTTCCATTTGATTATTGATCTGAAAACACACTATTATTCATTCTGATGCAATTATTCCCCATTTCACAAGCATTCATGCTTGCCTCTTTCTTTTCCCAGGCTTTCACAGCACTATATTGTTTAAATCCTTATATTGCTTTTGTTTCTTTTTTTCCCCTCTTGTTTTGTAGAAGTGAGAGCTTTGCAAAAAGGAACGGCATTTCCCAGACTTCATTTCAAATATTAGAAAAGTGCTTTCCTGTGCCGCCCTCTGATTCCTTCTGGTCAGTTTCCTGATCTCTAAGGAGCCAGCCTTTGCCTGATCCTCACTCTCATGCTCCAATACTTCAAACTCCACCTCCTCTCCATGTTGAGCCATCACTTTCTGCAGGAAAAAAGCCCTTAAGGTTTAAACAGGAGTTGTAATAAAACACCTAGAGACAACCTTACCGCTGACCCCCTACCAAAGGTGGATTTTTGTCAGGCAATTGAAACTAAAATCGTCTTCTCCTGTCTGCAGGGAGCAGCACAGCCTAACCTCACAGCTTGCAAGCATCATTGAAGTTACACTGAAAACTCTGAAGCTAGGGAAAGGATGAGTTTCTTCCCTATCTGCAGCACATAAGTCAGGAAACAGCCTGCAGCTTCAGAAAGAGCAGACCCAGACTTACTTGCTAGTCAGAAATGTGTTTTTAATAGTCAGCCTGCATCAGCATGCAAAACAGTGGCTTCACATTGTAAGGCAGAGCACACAGTCCAGCTGTCCTTGGCTTGTCTAAGTATTCTATGACTGCATACAGCCATCTTGCCCTGGTTTCCTAAAGTCAGGTTAACCAAGCTCACTTCTTCCAGAGCTGGAACTGGAGCTCAGGACTCTCCAGCCTTTCTATTCATCTTCTCCTGCTTGAATAAAGCTCCCTGATAATAAGCTGGTCTCTGTGAATGACCAGGATGGAACTCTGTGTTCCCTGCCCCACTTCCTGATGGACAGCCAAGTTAGCATGTCCCTGAATCATTTCAGGGTATATCATTTCAGTATATTAATTAGTACACAATAAGATCATATTTCTTCTGTCACATCTGCTGAAAGGGGACACATCAGATTGATCAATATTTATCTCTTTTCTTCTTTACTTCATCCCAGTAAGCTGTCAACTGGTAAAATACATTCTTGCCATTAGTCTCCCAGTCCATAACCAATCTCTTTTCAGCACTGAATATAATCCCACTTCAACTATCCCAGTATTCAAGATAGTCATTGTGATATTTTTATATTCTGATACTGACACTGGCTCCACCTTTAATATCAGTTGAAAATTTGATTGACACATTTTGATTGTCAAGTCATTAAAGAAAAAAAAACCACAACAAAATGTAGTCCCAAATCTGATCCTTGATTATTTCCACCTGTGTTCTTCCACATTCAGCACACAGTACTAGAATATTCCTTTTATCCAGTATCCTAATCATTCTTGTAATAATTCCCATCTTCTCCAACACAGCTGGATGTTTTGCTGAACACCACACAGTTCAGAGCCACCACGTTTATCTTTCATCTAGACAAGTATTCAGAAAAAAATATGAAGTGACATGATCTACATTCCCTGTTCAGATTCACAATATGTCTGAGTCACAGCCAGGAGGCTTCTGCCAGTGCAAAAGCATCATTTGTTCAGATTCTACATAAGACTTGGCTTTAGGCAGACCCCCCTGCAATGATTTAATGGAGCTCAGAATCCACATTCTTTCAAGCAGCTCTTCTTACAGTGAAGACACTGGGTGCTTGAAAAGAACAAGCTTAAGTGAATTACTGGCAGCACCAGTGGAAATCAACACGCAGACCCTGCTGAGGCTCAGCAGCTCAAAACAACTGAAGACCTAGAACAGATCTGCATACTGATTTTAGTGCCATGACAATCCCGCATCAAATCTTACAAACAAGTTGTCTTGGTGAAGCCAGTTTGCACACTTCTTGTTGCACAAAGGCTGGTCAAATCTCTGTGTTTGGCCTCTCTGATATTGCTTTTAGTTGTAGCTGACTTACAAATAGATACCTTTATGCTGGAGAGAGCTATGGTAGGTCATCAATAATCTCCCCAGCTGAAAGCAGTTGGGTTGAAATTAGGGATGAGAGCTCAAAATAGGAGATGCCAACCACCACAGCAGCCATAAAAGTCATCTGCTGTATCTTGCAGAAGCTCCAATGCTTCATAATGTTCATACTCTCATAATACCTAAAAATGTCTCACTGTAATGTCTTGGCAATATTTGCAGCTGGGAAAGAATCAGCTTTCAATAGTTTCTTGGCTGAAAGTGTCGACACAGACTGCTATCCAGGTGGTGACTAAGTCATGGATTTCTGACTGAAGAAAGAAACCAACATGCTTTAAGCTATGTTTTGAACTCGTGCATACACTTTCACTTCTTAGGTAAGCAATAAATCTATAATAGCAGATTACTGTGATGCAAGCAAAACATTGTAATAGAATTATATGAAACTGTCAGTGTCAGTTTTAACACTTGCAAATACAATCACAAATGTCCATGGGTGTCTCAACTACATATTTTGTTAAAAGCAGTAAGGTCTAAATATCCTGGGTCCCTCACTGGCTAACGTAACCATAGTGGTTTTCTTTCAGTTATCAGATTTTGACTTCTCGTGAAATAGAAAAGGAGAGTTGATCCAATACTGAATTGACACAAACTGCTGAACATAATTTGATTTTGAAGAGAAATAAGGATATTTAAGAGAAGCAAACTTTGCATACAGAATTTGAAGAAGAAAGGAATACAGTTAAAAGCTGACCATGGCTCCTGGAAATACAAATTTAAAAAAAAAAAAAAAAGGGGGGGGGGAATAAATAGGAGGCACTGCCCCCATACAGAACAATGATCTTAGTGATCTTTTCACCACAGGAAAGCTTTTCTCAAACATCTGGGTGGTAATATAGGAATTAGTTGTCTCCTGAGAGAAGACATAAGTCGGAGGAGTATTACCTATGTTTCAAAACTTCATCAGCTACCATTACAGCAGGCAATTTACAAAGTAAGCCTACTGAATTACATTTTACTACTACTGAACTTATTCTTCTATTTTGTCCTTACGTGTTCTCAGGAAGATTATGTTTGTTGAATTAACTGTCCAGTCTCTTACATGAGCTCTTATAGAGCTCTTTCTCATCTGATGTTATTTCTCTGCTCAATACACAGATATTTATCTATTTTACCATGTCTTTAATGCAGGAGATATCCAAGAGCTAACATTCATTTGGCTGCCTTAGAACAACAGAGCTGACATGATGCCTGAAACTTGACATTATCTTTAGTCTTATCCCCGTAACGACCAGCATCAGATGATATGTGAAAAGGTACAAGAATCTCCAGAATACAGGACGGAAATGATCTCTCCACAGCCTTGTGGGTTAGACTGAAAGTAGCACAGTTTCAGAGTACAATGACTTCCCTGTTAAATTAAATTCCTCTTAAAATTTATTTATGACACATTTTCCTCAGCCTATTTTAAAGAGTGCAGATTGGATGCCAAAGTTCACTTTTATCATTAAAAATCACAAACTGAAAATTAATCCAGGAAAGTAGTTCATTTAATTAATCCTAAATTATGAGAAATTGGGGAGATTTCTGCCTGAGAGCAGTGGTGAGTGCTCAAGTGAGACCTGCTTCTGGCTTTGTGCAGTAGAGCTCAGGATGAAAGGGGAAGGAATCAGGACTGTTCTTTTTTGATGATCTGCTAATTAAAATGGTTAGAGAAAGCTGTTCAAGTCCTACAGTTACCACTTGATGTTCTATCCTGTTCCAAAGAAAATGCATCTGGTAAGTTTGCTGTAGGATGCTTTAGAAAGCCAATCTAATAAAAGGAATGAAATATTAGGATAAGAGATAGCAAGGACAGCCAGAATTGTTTCCCAAACTCCATTCTCCATTCCACTTATTAGCTCTATGATTACAGTCTGTGAAAAGTCAATCTCCAGGGAACAGATGTTCATATTATCCTGAAATACCTAGGGATGTTGTAATCGGCTGAAAGCAAGGAGGAAAACATAACGTTTGGTAATCTGTTAAATTTATTATCATACTTGAACAGATACTAAAGCCACTCGTGCTATAAATAAATGAGAAACTAGACATCTATCCAGAAGCAAGAGATTCATCTAGAAAGTCCTTTAACTAGCTACAGTGTTTATCTCTAAGCCTTTCAGCAAACAATCATGCAAATATACCAATTCTGTACTGAAGATTTATTTGATCAGGTAAAGAAAATAAGAAGTGACAAATGGAAAAGGATCATTCCACTAAGGCTGTACTCGACCACATCTATACCGCATAATCAGGAACCTTAAGAGAAGTAGTTTGCCATATTCCTTCTGCAACTGTATGGCATAACGTGCCTTACTTTGTGCTGGAGCAGCACTTACCTAGCCACCTAGGATTTATCTCTGAAGTCTCTAAACAGAACTATTCTGTTCAGGTAAGAATTAGAAATTGGAGACTCACTGCCATTACCACAAAGAGCCTCCCCATAATCTCCATCACTGCTCATATCAAGAACAATGTTGTGACTTAGTCAATGCCTTGGCCATCCAGCAAAACTGACAAATAGCCAGTATCATGTCACAGCTTCTATTTATTGCCACCATCTCCTCCTTGCCACAGATCATCTTTATAGGTGCAAGAAAACTGCAGCTGTCCCATATTTTACTTCTCTGCCAGGATGCTTCACTGCCACTTATTTTCTATTCATGTCCACAAACATGTTTATCTCTGTTTATCAGTGTTATCTTCAGAAGAGTCAAGCCGCCTGAACCTCCACATTTCATATGCCTCTGACACCAATGAAAGCCTTTCATCAGTTCTGTAATAACTTAAGCAAGTCCTATCAAAAACTGTCATTGGGAGAACATTATGTTTTATTTTTAAACAAAGGTGGCACAGACTACATAGCTTGGCCAGCTGCAAGTAGAGCTTTTCTGTATAAATAACAGCAGATTTTAGCCAAAAGAATGTATTTTTCTACTCAGTAGAGTCATTAGGGAAAAGAAAAACAGCCATATTTGTCAAATAAGGAATAAAAACATAGGCAGAATTTGGAGGATTTATTTCAATCCTGAAATCACAGTGAAATTCCTTTCCTCCAAGATGGAAATTGTCTAATTTGCAAAGCAGTGAAAACTTATCAGTAGCAAGTAGCTTTTCGCTTGTTTTTAAATGAAAGAAACTCATAAGGACTTTTAGCAGACAAGGTAAAAATTAAGGACATCCCAAATCTACACCTTCTCTGTTAGTGATAATTGATCACTACAAAGTGTTTTAACTTCCTCATTCATACTTGTGACACAACTGTACAAAAAAGCTCTAAGGGGTGTAAAACTGTGTACAAAAGCATTGCTACAGGTACTACTGTTGCTATCTCAGGATAGACACAGAAAACTAATATTAAAGTAGGAAAAAATAATTATAACAATCTCAGAATGGCACCCAATCGTTCTAAGGTCACCATGCTGGATAAGCTCCATTGGAGAGCCTCAACATTCAGTAGCTGACTCTAGCAGTTGAGGAAGCCTTGAAGGTCTATCCTGGTTTTCCTCTGGCAAGTATTTTGGTTGCTTTTTAAGTTAATTTTTTTAAAGCACGTACAAAAGATTTTTCTGGTAATAATAAACGCAAGATAACTCTGAAACAGCATAATAAACAACAGAGTAAGATAGCAAATAGGTCACCAGATGCCAAGCCGTGGACTCTGAAGTCCACAGTCATTCTAGAAAGTGTCAGTACAGCCCTGGCAGTAGATGCGAGTTTCTTATGTCATCCTGACCCAGAAGGCATAGAAGAGCTAACAGGCTTGGCTTCTGCTATAGCCCCAGGCACAGCCCCAAGCTGCTGTCTCATCCTGCTTTCCCCTTGTTTCCTCTGAATAGCAAATAAAAAACACAGCAACATGTGCCTTCAGTTGAGAACAGTAAACACACTCTAGGATCTTTCAGAAGTCCATATTTTTTTTCTTGTCTCATTATTCAAGGAGGTAAAAGCTGTTCTGGACTATAGTTTCACAGCTGCTCTGAGCTGCCCCAAGCTGCCCTTTCCCCTCACCATTAGCACTTGGGTAGACTGAGTAGTGACAGGGTCAGAAAACTGATGTAAAAGAAAACCACACCAAAAATTATATCAACAAGGTCAGCTTTCAAACTGGATCAGTTTTCCCTGCTTCCTAACTAGCTATTCTGCTGAGCAGTGGCAGACAGGAAAGGATGGAAATAGTGGTCATCTTCGTTTTCACTGAGGTGAAAGCCTTTGGATAATTCATTCTTAGGGAGACTTTTTGCCATAAGGGTTAAAGACTGATTTAATACACCAGAAAGCAGTGCTGTCATTCAGTGAGACCTGCACAGGCTGGAGAGTGTCAGACAGAGAGGAACCTTATGAGATTCAGTAAGGGCTTCTGCTGTGTCCTATACCACAGAAGGAATAGTCATAGCATCAATACAGTTAAGGGGCTGAGCTGCTGGAAAGAAGCCCTGTAGAAAATGAACCTCAGTGTCCTGGTGAACAAAAGGTTGGCCATGAGCCAGAAGTGTGTCCTGATGCCAAGAAGACCTATTGTATACTGAGATGCATCAAAAAGGGCATGGCCAGGAGGTGGAGAGAGGTGATCCTCCTTCCTTACTCAGTCCTGGTGAGGCCACATCTGGAGTACTGTGTCCAGTTCTGGGCTCCGCAGTTCAAAAAGGACAGAGAACTACTGGAGAGAGTTCAGCAGAGAGCCGTAAAGATGATTAGGGAGCCTGGAGCATCTCCCTTATGAGGACAGGCTGAGAGATTTTGAACTGTTCAACCTGGAGAAGACTGAGATGTGTTCTCATCACTGTTTAAGTATCTGTAAAGTGTAGGAGTCAAGTGAATGGTGTCAGGCTCTTTTCATTGTTGCCCAGAGACAGAACAGGGACAAATGGACACAAACCACAATACAAGCAGTATTACATGATGAAAAAATTTATGTAATGTGAGGGTGACAGAGCACTGGAACAAGCTGACCAGAGAGGTTACGAAGTCTCCTTCTTTGGAAATATTCAGAACCTGCTTGGATGCTTTCCTATGGTGTAGGCAATCTGCTTTAGCAAGGGGGTTTGTACTAGATGATCTCCAGAGATCCCCCTCCAATCCCTGCAATTCTATGATTCTGCAATTTTTAAATTTTGCCTTATCAATAACCTCATTCGCAAAAAAAAAAAAAAAAAAAAGCAACCAAAAAAAAAACCACACACAAACTTTCCCTTTTTTCTTTTGCATATGAGTGCCAAATTCCAACTTTCTCAATTAAGCTACTCAGTTTTCCAAACAATTATAATTCACCCTTGTTCTATGTACTACCTTGTTACTTATTTTGCAGGAAAGAGAGATTGAGCTTTCGTATCTTAATCAGTGCTCAGGGTTATTAGTCATATGCCTTCAAACTGACTCTTTGCTCTTGCTCATATTCTTGTATAGTGTACATAGAAGACACGTAGTAAGTGTTCGCACACTACAAAATGCTTTGAAATGTGGATTCCCATGAAACTGATAATGACACAGGATTTTTATGTTTTTAAATCATTTTAATTTGGCCAACTCAATTAATTATCCAATTGGTTATGCTAGTAATAAGATAAAAAATAAAACAAGCCTTTTATTATCAGCACTAAAAATAACCTGGGTTCTGTTCTGAGGATTTAGTGTCAATGATTCATGCAGCCAGACTGACTACCCACAAAAGCCAAAACCAAGTTTTCTGCAGAAAATTTGCATCCATATTGTCAAGTCAGATATTAGATCTTCATGTAAGCAGCTTAATACTTAAATTATGAAGCTCATGGGAAATTGCAGAGGAAAGGTTTTTCTCAAGCTGCCTTTTGCAGAAAAATCCTGGGTGCAGAGCAAATATTTACAACACATTTGGTTTGCAGTGACCACAAGATGACAGATTCAGGATTTGGAGGAAAGTCGGGAATGGTGAGCAGTAGAGTTAAGGCTCTGGATTTCAGGATGGTAAAATCAATCTTGTCTGAGTAACTGTCAGGTAAAATTCACCATCAAGCAGCCATACAGGGGAAATAATTTTTAAAGAGAAAATGAGAATCAGGAACATTCTATCTCATCATCCATGAAGACTGGGAACTTCTGCAGAAGGCATATCTGGCTAAGATAGGTGCTTCTTGATGAACTGAAGCACAGAAGGGAGCATGCAAGGGGTGGAAGCAAAGCAAAGCAAACTGCCTAGAAAAGCAGCAAAGTCTGGCAAGGAGAAGAGACAGGAAAAGAAATCTTATTGCAGCCTATACCTGCCTCAAGAGTAAAAAAAATTTAAAAGGCAGTTAAAAAAAAACAACATGATATAATGAAGAGCAACAGCTACTAATTGTGCCTTGCCACATTCAGGGTGCATTACAGGAAAGACTTTTTTCCACCAGAGAGACATTGCACTACTGGAAGCATCCACTCAGAGGCAGTAAATTCCCAACCTTGAGAGTTCTGAAGATTTTCTAAGGGAAGAAGAGAATTTTTTTCTGTGGATGACTGAAACTTTATGATAGTTCTGCTTCAAACAGGAACTTGGGCTGGAAACTAGAGGTCTTTCCAACAGCACGTTGGTAGTTTTACTCTACTATGGCAGTAGTATCTTCAGCATTATCAGTGCTGAGTGTAAAATACCTCCCCTCAGATAAGTACCATGAAGTAGAAACATCAAGATGCTCCCCTATTCCCAATTTCAAGAAACAACACAAAATGTTGAAATTATTCATTCGAAAATATCAGAGATAGATTGATCATATGATTTTTAGTCCTGATTGCTGTAAAGACAAGCAATCACCAGAACCACAAAAATAAAAATAGCGCCTACCTAACCTATATAGAAGTAAATTCATTTAAAAATATATTAATTAAAAAAAATAAAATAAAACCACACACTAACCACCATGCTACATAACTGTTTATGTAAAGGCATTAAGAAATATCTGCAGCTATTGTAGATTTAACCCAACCTCATCTCGACATATATATAACTTCCCTCCTACATTGTTCAGCATCTTCCCGAATGAAGGAGTCTGGCCATGGTAGGCTTGTCTAACTGCTTTCATATTAAGCTCCAGTACAATGCAGAATTCAGGGTTCTGTGTCTTTCTGTCCAGCACTAATAAAATTAGCAGAACAATGTGTTATGGCTTACACAATAGTGTACAAGAAAAATTTCAGCAAACTCCCATCTGCTCCCAGGCTAGCAATCAGCTCAGCTTTGCCTTCAGCACTGTTCACTGACACCATGAGCCCTTATTGCTGTGCCAGCCTTCACAGACCTGCAGCGCTCTTTGAAATGGGCTCATAGTTCACGCCTGCTGAGCTAAGTGGAAATTTCAAGAAAAACATGAAGTGCTTCAGAAACAACTGTTGTCAAAAAATAAAAATAAAAAGAGAGGTTGCTTTCCCATTCTCTTTCTTGTAGATACCAAGGGAAGCATTAGTTTAATTTATCCTTTTTTCCACAAAGTTTTTACTTTACAGGAATGTTAAAGTGCTGCATCTTTTCTTAGCTTGCTTTACACCTCATGTCACATATCACGCTATAGACCCTCAAAGGTAATCCATGCCCACCTCATCAAGAGCCAGTCTTTCAGTAAAGGGCTACCTCCTAGCAGTTCAAACTAGAACCTCAGAAATACTGTTTCCTACCAAATGCCCATCCTGATTCCTATGTGTAAGTAATTTCAATCCTAGCGGGCAATTTTATGGCAGTATTGTCCTTTGTTTGAAAAGAATCACAGAATGCCCTGAATTGGAAGGGACACACAAGGATTCCTGAGTCCAGCTCCTGGCTCCAATCAAGACCTCCTCAAATGCTTAATGTATTGCTGAGTGCTTTGTCCAAAGACTCCTTGGACTCTACCAGCCAGCCTGTTCCATGCCCACTGAGTTGGTGCAGAACTTTTACCTAACCATCACCCGGCCCTTCCCTGACACATCTCCACGCTGTTCCCTGGGGTCCTGTCATAGTCACCAGGGAGCAGAGCTCAGCATTATCCCTGCACCCTCTGTCAGGAACCGTAGGCCACCATGAGGCCTCCTCTCAGCTAAGAGAGGAGCAAAACAGAATTTTATGGGAATACAGAAGATATTGACCCTCTATGTGGGATTTTAACCCTCTATGTGTTAAATAATACCAAGTCAGGTGAAGCACAACTATTATAACAAAAATCTCAGAAGCAGTAATAAATACAAACATACATCAAAGCGCAGAACAAAATGTAACAAAAAAAAATATATCAATGATCTTTCAAGAGCTGAGAAATATTTCACTTTTTGGTTTGACTGAAGACATTGAATACAATTTTTGTCACATTGCTATTAAGAGGACTTCTACCATTGACTGCAAAGAGTAATATTGGATCCCAGTACAGTAATGATGAGTGTCTTCGTTCCCAACATGCTGCACTTATAATGAGTCTAATCTTGTTCTTGGCTGTTCTTTGTACAATAGAGAGAATCATGATTAAAGCTATAAAGACTGCTGCCAGATCTCTGCTTCTTTTTGTAAGACGACTGTGATGCTGCATACTTAATTTAATTGTGAGTTTATAAGTGCCAACAAGGTTTTTGAGACATACCCTGGGAGAATTACCAGCACTTCTGAAGAAAAAAAACGTGGCGCACTTCACTATCAACCAAGCAACCAATTGGAACAATCCAAATATCCACACAGCTTTTTCTCCTGCAGAAATATTGCATCTACAAGTGATGCACCATTTTCTGAGAGAAAACACAATTTTTGCAGAGCTGAAGCTTGCTTAGGGAAAATTCTTGTCCTTTTTTAAAAAAAAAAGTAAAATAAACTTTATCTTAGGGAAGTAGATCTTTTTCTATTGTCTTTTAGTCAGGGAACCTTCCTATCTTGTTTCCACAACAGAAGTCTAGTTCACAATAACCACATTCTTTTGTGAAAAAGACAGAACATAGAATAATTTAAGAATATTTCAACCTTCTTCCCCCTCTTCTCACTTCCTTGGGCTGAGAAGGGGAACCAGATAACACATGTTGCATCAGTGTGCACTTGAAAACAAATGAAGAAGAAACACTAAATCATGTCCTTAGAAAGAAAAGCAAATGCAGTCAATCATTAGAGTGCATATCCATAACTCACTGGCCAGATGACTTACTAAAGATACACAGCTAAACTGGAGTTTCTAGAGAACAGAAGTAGTAGAATTTCTACTTTCTTCCTCCATAATTTGGAGGAAGAATATTTTCCCCTAGTTGTTGTGCAATATCCGGAATTGATCACCATGTATAGATCAGAAATTACACAAAACTGGAAAAAAAAATTCACCACGTATATTGCCTTGTCTTAAAATAGATCTTTTGCAGGTGAGGGCATGAAGCTTCTGTAGGTTCTTCAAGATGAATCAGAGGAGAGCTTTACTGAACAAGCGCAAACATTTTCTTCTGAGGCACTAGCATCCTTACAACATATAAAAGAGCATGTCTTTTCCAAGCTGCAAGTACAGCACTTCACCATAGTCTTGAAACTCTACCTTTCCCTTTTTCTCTGTATCCAGTAAGTCCAGACAACAACCTTCTCCAATTAATCACATGTTGGAATTCCTGCAGGATTTACACATATGGTATTCTACATTTATTGCATTATTTCAGTCAGTATTCTGATCGTCACTCCAGATTTAATTTTAAGTTGTAGTTTCAGTTATGATTCTCTTGATTAAGCTATACTGTATTTGAATTGCATCTTAATTGCAGTGGTGCTGCAACTCATTTGGTTATTGGGTGATTCCTAATGATTTCATTTACATTTAAGATCAGTATATATCCCATCACTATTAATGCACACTGATAACTATTAAAAGTATAACATTGATGTGTTTTCTGCTTTGCTGCTCTCAGACTCATCTGGAGTTCTAACAATTGATATTGAATTGATCTACAATGGTTACATAATTGCAATTTTTTTTTTTTTTTTTTTTTTTTTGCTAAGAATTGCATTCCAGATGTTAATTTTTAGCTTCTTACTTAAATATATGAAATAATAGCAGAACTTAGATTAGGATGATTTTGGAAAGAGAGAAAATAGAAAGTCTTGTAGATCACACTGCTGAATGTGGCAAATTAAAAGATCCCTTTTATTTTGCTCTCAAAATAGGCGTCTGCTATATTTTCAAAGACTCCAGACATTTTTACTGTTCTTATATTCCACTTATATATTATTCCATTATATATGTAGTCCATAAATCATCGGATAAACAGGGCAATACCAGTGTGCCTCCCAGAAAGTTTGATTATAATATAGCAATGTATTTCACATCTTCTGTTGTGCTGAACTGGTAAACCACACAGTGGAAAGTACTTCTGCATTTTAATGCACCTCTACTGGTTTCAAAGAGATGCAGAAGCTTATCATGAAAGAAAAGTTCCATTATTGCACTTATATCATCTATACACGTTGCATTACAAAATTATTCAAATATATAACAAAACAAAAAAAGAAATAGTTTTGTATGAGACCTCTCCAGTCTATTATTTACTGAAACTACAAACCACTTTCTAACTTTAGTTACAGAAGGCAACAGTCATCTGTTCTCCTATAAGAATTTTATATTACCTAAGTGAAGTTTGGTGCCAGTGATTATTTATGAGGTTGATTAAACTCAGATTAAGCAGCAATTTGGCATTTTGAGGAAAATACATTAGTTTCTCCTATTCACATTTTCACAAAGTCTCCCACTTAGCGGAGACTGGCATGTCAGTATTCCTTTTAACTCCTACACCTTAAAATGCATCACAGAAACCAGGATAATGAAAAATCTCTCATGTTTCTATCATGTTACAGAAATTAGCCTAGCAACCAGGTCACTTGAAGCCTAATAATATTTACATTTTAAAAATGAAATCAGTAGTAAAAACAAGATGAACTTGCCTATTGAGATGTTGTCATAATCTTAAAAAAAAATTCTGCAGCCAACCGCCACTATAAATATGAAAATTTAGCTACCATTCATACACCTCAAAGCTTGAAGCCACAAAACCTCCAGCAAATTTTACAGTGTAGAAGATGATTAGTCATTAAAATCTCACCTCACATATACAACTACAAAATGTAGAAAATAATCGTTCTAGAACACATCCCAAGATGAAGCTAGGTACATGGCCTGCTGGCACTTCATTCTCCTCTGATGAAATAGGAGAAAAATAAGGCTGTATTCTAAAAACAAAGAACAACTACAAGCATAGCAAACAATTAAAAAAAAAAAAATCAATTATGTAATTTAGATTATTACACTTCAGATACAATTTTTCACTGAAATAACCTTTAACTTCTCTTTTTAAAATGAAAACTTACTATGACAGGGACACCCAAAAATCACAACATGCAACTCCTCATTTTCTTCATTAAAATACCAAATGAAGAACTCCCAGATTCGGGGAAATAGAAAGAAAATGCAACTCTGTGATGTAAGAAATCTGGTGATACTTTTATGATGATGCTCAAGTTTTCTCTCCTCCTTAATACTTGTTGATGTGCCACATATTTCTGGACAGTACAGCACAACTTTAGATCACAGGTTCACCATCTCTGCTCTAGTGCCACCAACAGCAGTATTCTGTATAAAGCACAACTAGATGAAATAAAAATTGAGACAGACCAAGATACTAAATATAGTAACTTATTTCATTCTGCTAGCTACAGCTAAGAGACAGATTATTATTTTTTTTTAACGTCTGATCACATCCTTCAGATATCTTGTAGCCTATCTTGGCTATTTTTCTCTCTGATTGAGCTTTGAGAACCATCACACAAAACTCTCAATTGTTAGCTTTTTTCCCTTTTTCCCCTGATGACATGACAGTTATACAAAAGCAGCTTTAAGATCTGTAGAAAATATAAAGGAAAGATAAAAATTGCATGTAGTTGGCTTTGCTGAATTACACAGAAGACAGAGGATACAAAGCAAAGAGCTGAGCTTTAAGAACTGAACTTCCATCCACTATTTATGATACTTTTTCTATGTAAAAATTTAAGCAGTATAGGATAGAACGCAGACAACATGTGAAAACTGTACAAGAATGTTGATTTTTTACCCCTTCATCCAGCTCCCATCTGCTCTCTGTTTATGTAACGGAAGCAGAAGGGAACTTCTACAGGAAGGTGCCTGCATAGGCAAAAGTGGACCAAAGTCTTTCAGTGTCAAGCTTCTTTACATTGGGCCAAGCACAGTCACAGTTCAGCCAGACACTCCTTCAGAGCTTAAATTAATCTGAGGCAAACCCTGATAGACCTATGTAGTTCATATCTCCGTGAGATGCAGTATTTCAGGCAGAAAGGCTTTTTGAAAGGTAACAATAGTGCTTTGATTTTCACATGTTCTTTAGAAGCCAATAAAGACGAGGAGAGGAATTCACATCAGACAGCTTTTATCCTCTCTATTTCTTCAAAAATTACAGTCCAGGCTAGGTCAGGTTGACACAGGTGAGGCTTTCCCTTACATAAAAGAAAATCTTACCCAACCAATCTTTTCTATATCTATAATGTCACTTCACTTTTAATGCTAAGTATGTGACAAAAAAAGACTTGCAAATTAAAAAGGGGGACAGGGAAGAAGGAAGATAAGGAGGATAAAACTGGTAGTCTAAAAAATTTCTGGAACAGCAATATGTAAGAACTCCATCAGATATAAAGAACACAGTCAATTTTTCCAAGTGGAAAAGCCATCCTTTAAAAACCACTAAATTCATAAAGAGAAAGACAATGAGAGACTAAGACGAGAAACTTTTTAAAACAATTTATTTTTAATCCAATTGGAAAGCTGAAGGACTACATAAATTGCTTTTCCCCTAAAACACAGCATGATAGTCTGCAGAAAATGCTCATTTCCTACAGGGCAATGGCCTGAAGGGCCAAGGACAGAAAGCCCCTCAGTACCTGGGCTGAAGTGAAGTTTATCCAGCTCTTGAAGATCTTTACAACTGGCAACTGCAGCCATTGCAGAATGACTAGTTATTCATTATACACTCTGCAGTTCTATTTGCTCGTTCTCAGAAGGCTTAGGGAGTGTTGGTGTTTCTGGATTGCACGTAGAATATTTCAGAATGGAGACATTGAATACACGTATTCTCAGTAATATGCAATGCTATTTGACTGAGATTGGCTAAATTCTACTGTTTTTTCATGTAAAAGGAAATCTTGCAAGAGACTGTGAATGCAGTCTGTAGGCTGGAGATCTTGTGACCTGTACAACGGAGACCCTCTGGCACAAGAGGCTTTGAAAGCCCACGGCCAGGGATGTCTGAGGCAAATCAGTGCCACTGGCAAACAGTGTGAATTAGACACTAACACAAACAGGCTAAGACTCATTGTAATGGATAACGAAAACATACCGCGCCCAGTTCTCGGCTCCCCAGTTCAAAAAAGGCAGGGATCTCCTAGAAGAAGTCCAGTGAAGGGCCACAATGACAATAAAGGGCCTGGAGCACCTCCCTTATGAGGAAAGACTGAGTAACATAAGTCTATTCAGCCTGGGGGAAAGAAGACAGAGGTGAAATCTGATTAACGTTTATAATTATCTGAAGGGAAGTGTGAGGCAAATAAATGAGGCCAGGCACTTCTCAGTGCTGCGTATTGATAGGCTGTTGCTCCTTGTCCTAAAACTTGAACATTGGATGTTGCATAAAAATGTGTGGTAGAACTTCATTACAGTAAACATGACAGAGCATTGGAACAGGTTGCCCAGAGAGGTTGTGGAATTTCCTTCTATCGAGATATTCAAGACTCATCTGGACGCCTACCTGTGCAACCTATTGTAAGGTATCTGTTTATGCAGGGGGGTTTGGACTTCATGATCTCTCGAGATCCCTTCCAACCCCTGCAATTTCATGATCCTTAAACTTCCTGCTGCATTACTGATATTCAGTTGCAAACAGAAAGTTATGTTGTTAAGCAGCATACATGCAAAATAGAAAAAACCCTTCTTATTATTTCTCTAGGACTACACCCTTACCATGTACTTCCAGCAGTCCTGGAGGGACAAAAGGCTCTCTTATTCTGGAATACCTCTAAACCTAACTCTGGACAACAGAGTAGCTGACCAGCTCTGGGTGCCTGACACGTATTTCCAAAATGACAAAAAGTCTTTTGTCCATGGAGTGACAGTGAAGAACCGAATGATTCGGCTCCATCCAGATGGGACAGTCCTTTATGGCCTACGGTATGTACTGGGTGTTTCCTGCTTGTTTTAAATCAGATGTATGGATTGTGATTTTAGGTGCAGGTATTATCAATGTGCTCCTTTTACTTGGTTTCTCACTGCAGCTTTAAAAGTCAGCAAATATTCCAGATACTGCACAACAACATATATAACAGTTTTCCAAGAGTCATGAAAATTACTTTTCTTAGCTATAGCTAATAAAAATGTCTCTTTCAGTTCTTCTGAGCACGTTAACGCTACTAATGAGATCTTTACTACAGATCTTGCCTAGTAATCTACTATAACTTAGATAAACCCTTCAAAGATTTCTCACATAGTTCTTTAGAGTGATATGAAATATAAAATTTGGGAATCGTCTGAAGTAGAGAATAAAAAGACATCCATAAATTTAAATGAATTATTTGAGGATTATCAACGCATCTGAATATAGGTTTTATTTAATCTGCCTTGATCTAGCGCATCACTGCTTCACATTACAACTGCTACTTTATACAAAACAACCTATATTCACACCTATAGAGAAAATATATTCTAGAAAAGAACAGCTATAACGTAATAATGTTCAAAATATTGAATTGAAATTAAATTATGTATTATGTTGAGATGGCTGCAGAGCTTGAGTGAGCTTTGGATTATTTTTAAAGTTAAAAATAGTTTTGCTGCAAGGCTGTGGAAAAAACACTACCTGCTTGAGACGACTTCGATTGCTGTTATCATTCAACAGCAAAAATCCTCGGAGAGCATAAAACCGATAACATATTTCAGTAAATCCAGGGAGGAAAAAAGCATTAAACCTAGATTAAGTGCCTTAAAATTGTACCTAAGGTAGGAGTAGGAAGGAAAAAAGAAAAAAAAAAAAAAAGAAAAAAAAACTGCTGCAGCAATTCAAAATGAAAGTAATATGTGAAGAAATATAACTTACATCTTACAAAAAAATAAATGTTTGATGTGACCTCTTAGCCTATAAAGTCACAACCTTTCAAAATATTTCATTACTCATGCTCTCAGAGAACCTTCCAACTCATCAACTCAAGCTTCACAAGAAACAAACAAAAAGAATTTAAAAGCTATTTATTATGTTGGCTCATCATAATTTTTCTTTTGAACTCGTTAGATTAAAAGGCCACACACTTTCTACCAAGGCATGAAAGGTACTTTAGTACAGCCAGATCTGTTCTATTGCTTCGGCTGTAAAAAAGTAAACCAGAGACCCATGAGGAAACAGCTGACAGATTACAGAACATCATTACTACCTGCTAAACAGAACATGGGAAAAACACCTCTTTCCCTTCAGACCTCCTATTGTTCCTTTCAATCAAACTGAAAATCAGTTCAGCAGAGCAGTTATGATGAGAGCACTTCTTTGCTTGAAAACGTCCCCAACACAAACACAACTAATATTGCATGTATTCCTCATACATGCAGCCTTATCATCGCCAGCCAAGTGCAGAAAGAGGTGCTCTGCTGTTGCACTGTTGGCCACATTCACAACTCTAGCTGCTGAGCAGTGATTTCCCTAAGACAAGGCTGCTGTTTAGATGCATCAGGCAAGCAGTGTTCACTCTGCCAGCAAAAGCACGTGTAACATTCCAGTCCCACAGGAAATACCTGACTGAAAACAGTGAGCAGAAGCAGAAGAGACACTGAAATAAGTTTCATACCATAAATGGCAATTAGCACACTGAACATTTTGCATCTATTAACAGCCACCGTCCTTACACTAATAAGCATGCCACCGTCAGCCTGCAGATCACCTTCAGACCACACCAACAAGAATTTCTTTTATATCAGACAACATATTCCTCATAAGAGAGATGTTGCAGAAAGTATTCTGAGGTAAACATTGCCTGTTAGAAAATTCAGCACAGCTCCAATCTTCACCTGCTGGGTAGAGAAGAAACTTTGTAGTATATTGTTTTGCATCCAGCTTCTATGCAGCACACAGCGCAAAGAGTACCACCAAAACTCATGAATTGTGAGCTTAACTTCCATTACTGAAGATGGAGCGCTGGACTGGCACAACTCGAACAAGACAGAAACCCCCAGTTGTATAGCAGGCTGGAGTCCGAGCTCCAAGCAAATTCCCAGTCTACTCTGTCATGGCCTTCAGTCACCCTCTGGGATGCTTTAAACTTGCTTCTCTGCATGCCTTCCATTCCCCATTTTCTATTTTCACTCCAGAGTTAATTGTGCCTTTTCAGACTCAGATATGATATTTTATTGGCTTCTTTAAACAGGAACTGGAACAATCAAAGCAATGCTAAATAACCCACTCTACCTGCATCCACCTGCTCAGCAGTTTGGCACTGATGCAATGTTCAGTTCCAACACAAGTTAAAATAAAGCACGATTAATTGTCTGATTAATCTGTCTCACATGTTGAAAAGCATGGGTATGTCCTTCAGAAAATATTGGCTAAGAGGAGCCTTCTGGGATACCTTTACACATGTCTCCCTTCCTTCTGATATTCAAACACAAAGCTATCTGTCATCATTAGAGGTGGTGTTGATTCATTCAAGCAGAGGGACTGAGCATGCTATGACAAGTATGAGAAGGACTGGACCAGAACACTTCCAGTTGTTATGTTTAGTAAGACCATGTCTTACTGCTGCCACAAGGGTGCATTTTGCCAGGCACTGCTAGGAGAGGGTGATCTTTGTTTTCAGTGTAAGGCTGAAATAAGTCTTTTCTCACATGCAGGTCTACTAGGTCATAATTATTGCAAATACTGCTAGCCAAGAATTCATATATTTTAGTACAGTGATATTTCACTGCTTTGTGGATTGATTCTGTGTTGTCTTGATTTGAGACTATTGAGTTTTCCTTCAAACACCCTCATGGACTTGATTAAAAGAGTTGACTGGTCCCTCTTAGGACATGCCATCACTGCAACAGGCAGCCTGCTCACACTAGTGCTCAATCTATTGTCACAGAATAGCAGAATGGCTTGGGTTGGAAGGGACCTTTAAGATAATCTATAAAGCTGCTATAGGCAGGGACACTTCCACTAGATCAGGTTGCCCAAAGCCCCATCCAGAATGGTCTTGAACATCTTCGGCATGGGGGCATCCAGAACCTTGCCGGGCAACACGTTCCAGTGTCTCACCATCCTTGTAGTAAAGAATTTCTTCCTAATATCTAATCTTAATCTGCCCTCTTCCAGTTTAAAACCATTTCCCCTCATCCTGTCACTATGTGCCCTTACAAAAAGCCCCTCCCCAGTTCCTCCACTGTCCATATTGCCTACAAAGACATTAAATAGCATCAGTCCCAGCACCAATCCCTAAGGAACATTACTTGTCACCAGTCTTCACTTGGACATTGAGCCATTGACCACAATTCCCTCAGTGCAACCATCCAGCCAATTTCTTATCCAGCTAGTGGTCTGTCCATCAAATCCATTTTTCTTGAGTTAGGAAGACAGCATATTGTATAGGACAGTGTCCAACCCTTTGCATGAGTCCAGGTAGATGACATCAGTTTCTCTTTCTTTATCTACTCAAGCTGTAACTCCATCATAAAAGGCCACTATGTCACCACCCATGTTCAACTCAAGCCAAAAAAACAAGATAAATGCATTAATTCTAAACGATAAAAATCAATGGCATCTAACTGAAAGAAAAAAGACTTTTTATCTCACACTACAGAAAACATAGGGCAACTTACAAAGAAATATAATAGTCTTGGAAACAATACAGCAAGACTTTTATTCCATATCTCAATACCAAGAGATTTAGCAGCAGGTATTAAAGCAAGTTATACTGGAGTAAAAAACCGGGAAGAATAAGATATTATTACATCACAGCCACAACAGAAAATTTTTCGTTCACCATTACAACATTCACGTATGTTTTTGGTAGAAAAAGGCAAGAGATCATCTAGAAACTGTAATTTCACCTATAGAGTATATTTTTAGAAGTGCATATTAGTAGTATATGCTTTTATATAATGCTATTTTACAGATAGATATTGGTGGAGAATATTAGTATGTTAACATACTGTAAGTAGCATACCTCATATTGAGGTACACGCATTTTCCCAGTTCATTAGAAAGCTATTTTCTATCCATTTCTCTCTAAAGATACTGATAATTTCAAAAAAGAATTAAGATTGTACTTTGCATACTATTAACTTCTAGCCTGGTGAGGACAACTACTATTGAGGGAAAAAATAACTACTCAAGACGCAACCTCCTTCTGATTTATATTGATAGCAGTCAGCAACAACAACCGAAATCAAACCAAGATTTTCAGTTTCTGCAATCAAAATCAAGGAGGATGAAAGATAGGGGAAAATCTCTAGCTTTTCTACTGTTATAGGAGCATTAGATAGGTAAATAAAAAGTCATAGGAGAGGCAGTTGATATTTTCCCAGGTACAGAGACCTGCACTACACTGAATACACCCAGATCTCTTAATAAGTTCCTTCTTACATATTGTTGGCCTAATTTAGAAGGAGCTGCAAGAATAATTTACAGTCTAGAAAACAGCCAAGTCCCTGAGTAAAATAAAAGAAAGTGACAGATGAATTACGCCAAAGATACAAGAGAATATTCTCTATTTGGCACCTTTTCTTTTAGTATCAACATATATACTTTAATAACTGCCAGGCCAAAATTCATTATAATATGCTAATAAAAAAGAAACAGACAAAACCTGAACCAACTGAAAAGTTTATTTTACAAAACCATTATTAAGGTGGCAATACTAGGTAATGTGATAACATAATCTTACCTTGAACTGCAGGTCTGATAATGTTTTCTTCAATTCAGAAACCAGCCTTCACAGACACAAGGATATCAATACTTCACATACAATTTATGCTGTTCTGGGTATTGTTTGATTGAATTACAAGCACAACCACAAATCATCTTTCAGAAAAGAATCTAGAAGCATCAGAATTACTGGAACTATCAAAAGCCCAAATGAAGAGACAAAAGCATAGGCAAATGCAAAGCAACTTAAAACCCACTCAAACTATGCTAGAAATGTCTACTTAGGAATAACCTACCCAAGAGTAACCACCTAGGACTCCAAGCCAGCTGCAAACTATTTCTTCATTTATGTATGGGTAAATTATGAGGAAACAGCATCCACCTGAGCTCTGGTAGAGCATTGCCTACCCCTCAGCATGCCTGGTTTCACGTTGTTTGTCTCATCACAGGTCAGAGCAACTCACAGCCACTGATGTAACTACCAAAAGCACTTTCCATGTGAAGATGTAAAAGACCAACTTTTTTAAAACAGGGAGGTAGAAATAGGCTTGGTCCAAAAAGGCAGTGATCATTTTCCAAGAAAATACATATACTTTCTTGTATCACCATCATTTCTATAGATCATAATGAAAAGTTTATCATCTAGAAGACAAGTTACCCACTGAGGGTATGCTGACATCTCCCATGCATCACAGAACAAGCAGAAGAAATTTGGTGAAGTTCGGAGTCCTTAGCACTTTTCAGGCCTTCCAATTTAACTGTGTGATGATCACATCTGTGTCACTGATGGCTCTTTTAGTACAGCCTCTGAAAACCACTTCTGAGGGTGCAGTTGAAAGAGATTACAAATACAATATTTTTCATAAACTTTAGATGAATGGATTTGTAAACTATGCAAGACAGCGTGATCAAGTGGTTTTATTGGAAGCATAAATCATGAGATCTGTGATCTGCTTCCAGCTCTGTTTACTAGTATATTTGGGTAAATGAAGAATCTGCAGAGCAAGTACGCTATGGAAATCTTAATTTTTTTCATTCTATTAGGCGATGTAGGTGATGTAGGATGTTTTAAATTTGTCCTGATGAGCAAATCTTTCTCTGATGAAAAATCTTTTTACAAAAGAAAGTCCATCTCTCTGAGATTTTTCTGTAAATTTGGAGCAAATGTGCAAGCATTTTCAAAGGGCTAACAGCTCTCCAAAAAGAAGTATCTATGCATCCCTCATGCTGTATTTATTAGCTTTAGTATATTCTCAGTGGTAATCAAGACACAAAAAGACTTCACACATTTATTCAAATTAATTCAAATAATATTTCACCATTTTTTCAGAATTTTCTTTGATCAGAAAGAATCTTTGGAACACACCTTTGCAGTCCTATGAAAATAAAACACCTCAATTTTGATTTTGTAGCTAATAAACTACTGTACAAGAGTATTACCTTAAGAAATCTTCCTTAAGAAATACTTCTGACTGTCATCTAGTCAGATATTTTCTCAAACAGGAGGAGAAAGAAAACCACAGATTGTATCCTAAGATACCCCAGTTAGAATCATTTGAAATAAAAGTGACTACTGGCCTGTTTTATTACATGCTCTCCAAAAAAATAAAATAAACAGCTCTAAAATTAGCTGTTTTTTATTTATTTATTGGGGGAATAACACACCATAGAATTGTGGATCAATTATTAATTATTTCTTCATTTGAGACTGCTAATTCTGTTCTTAATACAATAATTGCTGCTGCTGCTTGATACAGCGTGTACAGTTAGCCAGCTTGCAGAAAATTACTAAAATGGAGAAAAAATCCTAGATCTTAGATAGTTCAATCTAAATTGGCACAAGACCTCACTCAGATTGATTTTTAAAAGGTCTGAGCCAGACAGCGTCGCCTTCCCTGTCTGCCTTTGAATCCAAGGAATAGCAATTTCCTCTAAAACACTAGGATGAGCCAAAAAAGTATAGCAACTGCCTTACCTAAAATGCTTTTTTTTTAAAAAAAAAAGATGATTTTTAATTTTTTTTTTTTTTTTAAAGTTTTAAAATAATAGCTATAACGCAAGTGTGAGCAACTAGCAAGCAGCATCTCCCATAGATTTCTCAGTGTTACCTGGGAGCCCCCTGCTGGGACTTTGCCTCTAAAATTGAGCAGAGAAAGAATTTTGTTTTGAAGGTGTGACACAGATGTTTCAGTAATATTTAACGACTCTATGTATGGTACACTATTATCCTTGAAGTCAATGAATTCTTAACTGCTCACAAGCAAATCACTAAATAGAGGAAAAATAAATAATTCTCCTCTGCACAACAAATTAATTTGCTTGGTATTAGTGAAATAATTTAAATGTTTAAAAATACTCCTACTTCTGGAAAACATGTAGAGATTGACTTGGACAGCCTACGCGCTGTATAGAAAGGATCCAAACATGCAGATGGTCTGTGTGGCTGTCACTGTGGATGCCATGAACAGAACTGGATTTGTTCAGTCTGATTAACAAGAAATGAAAACAACAACAACAACATAGCACTGGATGAACATTTTTAGGACTGCAAGAAAAGCAAACTGCCACAATGAATCTTCATCTTTTAAGGAAAAGTAGTCTTTTTATTATGCCACCTGATTTAACTGCAACAAGCAGACAAGCTTTCAGAAAGTTATCAGGCACACAAGCTTCTCTTCAGGGCAAACAGAAACAACAGCTTTCAGGTTAATTACAGGACAATTGCTCTGAATGCACAGATCTGCTGGTATATTACTTCAAAGTAAAACTCATAAAAGATCCAACCCATACTGCAGCCACTACCTCCTGGGTGTCAACAAGTACTCCAATGCTATGCACTGCACACTTATAATACATGGAACAGTACACACCAGCTTTCCCACAAATATTTTATATCCATATCTTCTCACTCTTCTGGTTATGAGCAGGGCAGTCATAAAGATGAAAATCCATATTCCTCTATGAAGATGTTTTGTAGGAGTCCCTGTAAACTGGAGATTGAGATCTCAGTGGTGGAATGGCTGTTTCATTCAGTGTTTTCTCAATGGCAATGAGAGTTTTTATGAGCAGTGAGCTTCTGCTGTTTGATATGTATATAAGCCTTCATTTACCAGTGATTTTTTATTCTATTTCTAATTCCTTCCTCCATTATTTCTTGATGACAAAATGTCAGGCTTATTTTTAAGATGTCAGTGAAAATATCAAAGCACTGTCTTGAAAAAATTCAAAAGCCTGCATACATACAAGATTATAAGTAAAGCTGTCTGGACACAGCACAGTCCATCAATTTTCACTGACATGGGGCATAAATCAATCTTCCACCATACCCAATCACCTACTGATTTTTTTTTTAATCAGCTTAAGTATTATTTGCAAAATTGAATTGCTGTTAGTAGGCTTAAAGAAAAACTTCTGGCTGTGGCAAAAGGAGTTAAATGACCAAAAGGAAAACCTTACTATAATTCATCCCACTACTTTCAAGGACACACTTATTTTGTGAATATGCAATAAGGTGTAAAATTTAGGTGCAAATATTCCACTTTCCCATGCAGTCCTAAGTTATACCCAGGCAGAACATCTTAAACTAGTAGAAGCTCCAGCATACAAGGCATTACTAAACCACATTTCGGATCTCTCTCCTGGAAAGGTTCCTAATTCTCTCTCCTTCAACCATTCTGTGAAACCTCAGGGTAATGGTTTTAGAATTTGAGTACAGTGTAATAGCTCCTTCTAATGAACGGTTTGCAGCCCATAAGAAAAGGCAAGAAGAAGCAAGAAAAGGTGATGGTGATTCTGGGAGAAAAAAAAAAAAAACAAAAAAAAAAAAACAAAACTTAGGCCAGAGGGAAAGGAAATTGTTCTCTATAAATTACATATTCCATTTTCATCTTAATCTGCTGGGGGTAAGTAGGGAAGGAACTTGTTTGCTTATTTCTGAGATAAGCCTTCCTGTTCTTCAGAACAAGGGAGTTTATGATGCCACTGAGCAGCCATCAAGGCTGTAGGTTATTAGAGTGCCTTTTCTTTAAGCTTAATGGAACACTGAGTCTTAGCAATAACCCGTGACTCAACTACTAAACATGAGAATAATAGCCAAAACATGTACAGGATGGAAAGCGGATGGATCAGAATTTCAAAGCAATACAGCTTCGAATAATAACAATGTCTTTGATATTTTCCTGCATTTTCATTAAACATCTGCATTAAAGAAGGCCCATGTGACTTACTGTGTCTTCCCTCATTAGAATATTCCAGAGAAGAACTACTGAACTATGAAATCCAAAAGAAAACACAGAACTGTAGGTGAGCAGAATGTCTCACTTTGCATTTCTCTTTCGGCCCAGAAGAGCAAACAAGTAAAATTATCTAGCCACCTCTTGGGGTTTCAAGCACAATGCAACAGCCAGATTGTAAAAGAATAACGCAGAGCAAGAATTAAGCGTCACACCACCTGATTTTATCTGCAAAGTTCTCCTTCATGAGTCAGACAATTTGAATATAAAATGATAACATATGTCATAAGCTTCTATCTTAATTTCATATATTTAAGTAATGATAAAGTACATTTCTCATCTAAGCATTATCATCAGATGCAAAGACAGAAGAAATAATTATGAAAGCTTGTTCTGTCTTTAGGTATTTTTGAAAGGGAAGTTTTGTGGGTTTTTTTTTTTATTATATCATTATTTTTATTGTTGGAATAACCACATTCTTATTGAAAAAGAGGCCAATTTGGGCAGAGAAAAGGATTGTAAAGGCCACAACTGAATTATTGAAAAACATTGAGATTTTTGCTTATTCTGTCTTCATGAACACTACATAAACAAAGGCAGAACAGCATGCATTTTATAAAGTCTACCATAGCGTGCTTTTAAAGCTAAATAAAAAATGAATGGACACAACAATAGATTCTGACTGTGAGGAATTATATGTCAACTATTTTTTACATCAAGCACAGATACATTGCAAGGAAAGAACTAAAATCTGAAGAGTCCAAGTCTGCAGAATATTAAATTTTACTTGAGCCAGGATTAAAGAAGGCTATAAGAAAGCCTGATACAGGTCAACAGCTGAGCCTGAACTAGGAAATTCTCAGAAGGACATGAGCAGTGTCTGTTGTGATGAAAAAGAGCTGAGGATTTCAGTCTTGTATTCATTCAGCCCCATGGTTCAGATCATAAAATATGTATATTTTATTTTCATCAAGTCTTTGATTCTTAGCTGGAGGAGCCGAGAGCTAATACATCCCCATATAACATATAGCTTGCTCACATTTCACAGATGCATGAAATCTTCATGAATATATTCATACCACCATTCAGAACGTAGATAGTCTTCATGATTTTAGTGAAAAAATCAAGAAGGGAAGTACCATAAATGCAGCTCTAAAGTCAAAATGAATATGCAAAAAAATCCAAGAAGATTCTAGTCATACCTCTTATTGGATTTCAGATGGAAATTGGCATAGTTTTAATTATGGATTGCCAGCCCTTTGCTGTGTCATAAAGTATCAATAGTGTATCATGAAGCACAGAGTGGAAAACTTGAACACTTAAGTACACGGTGGTATCCTTTACTCTCCTACTTGAACACATGTATATGCCCACCTCTTTGGAAAAGTTTCTCTTTTTAAACAGCAGACAACACAGACAACCAGGCAGTCTCTTTCTGTAACTATTAAAAAAGACATTCACAGTTTTAAAAGAGGGGGAAATGCAGACAGATAAAATAAGATCTACAGATATACCACAGGGAAAACTTTAATGTGAGTATGTCATCTACAGGACATAAAACACTTCTTTATTTTATGAATCATGTAGTTAGCTTCTGAAACAAAAGAGTTTATTATACTTAGCCTGTGTTCTTTCTTTATGAGGGATTCAATTTCCAGAGCAGCAGTGACATTTTGTGCATTCAAGATACTGCATAACTACATTATAGTCTTCTGGATCACTGATGCATGCAGCAAATAAAGAGGCTAAGAGTAAAAGATATTAAATTTTTATTATAACTGAAGTCTAAAACCAAATAAAATGGGACAAAGCTTCAACATTTGAATAAGTTGTTCTTCTTCCAGTCCTGAATTGAAATTTGAATTTAAATATGCATATTTTTCGCCAAACTCTGTATAACAGCTAGTATTACTGAAAGACTAAAAGAGTGAACCCTCCTCCCCATATGTGCAAGACATCCAAATATGCAATATTGATCCCCTATCAATTTAAATTTATCAATCTCTCTACCTTGAAAGATCTCCTCATTGAAAAACAATATCTCACTGGCACAAAGCTGATTTTCTTTTCAACATGACCCACTCAGGAGAAATCTGCATATGACTCATCAGTTCTGGCAGTCAGGAGAAGTTAATGCTTTAAATACACCAAAGCTACTCACTCTCTGGGACTTATTAACATGCTCCATCTTACGCAAGTCTAGCCGAAGACCTGGGTGAAAAGGACGAGCTCAAATAAATTATTCACACAGATGAGAGTACAAATACATTCTTTTCCTAACCCATGCTGTGCTGGTTTAAAATGGTCACTCCTAGTTCACTCCAAGTATACCTAACATCCTCTCTGCTTGGGACTACAGATGTCATACAGATGCTAACAGGTTGCTTTGGTGAACTCTTCATCACCTATTTCAGCCACTACAAGCCAATTATCACCTTACCCACATTAACTACTAATTAAAAAAAGGGACTCACAAAGGCCATTCAGGGTGCTCCCACAGTTGCCTTACACTGATTCAAAATTACAGAATAAGTCTTGGGCCAAGCACAATGAAAACATTCATTTCTTCTCTAATTTATCTCGTCTTCCAATTAAGATCCATTGACAGGGCTTGATTATCAATCAGCTTTCCTGTAAGTCAGGGTCCTGAAAGAAAGCAATCTAATTTCTTCAGTCATGTTTTATACTGCCATTGAGGTCAATATTTCGGCAAAAGTAAAGATCCTCTCATTAAGCTCATAGTGTAAGATTTTTATTTTAATTTTAGTTCTGCAAGGAAATTAGTCACCGCACATGGTAGATTAACTGCTTCAGCTCAGCTACTTCAGGTGCACTTGAGTTTCCACAGAACACATGAATCAAGATATAATTACTCTGCCAGCATCACTGACTGAAATTATTAGTGTTCACATTCTGCTATTCATCTGGGACAAATGGGGCGTGCTTACTATCTAGTTAAAACAGAGGAGGGGAAGGAGGGGAAAGCTAGGGAAATCCATATGTAATGAAGACTGAGAAATACTCCAGAAATTGGTCACAATGTTAAGAATCACTTCAGTGATCCGGAAAAGCTTAACAGTTTAAGCTCTGTTCTATGAGTGGTCAGAGCATATTTTGATTAGGTTCTGCAGTCATTTACATGCATGAATCAACACAATGTCATATTTAAGGAGCCATTTATTGTTGCTATTGCAATTTCTCCTAGTAGATACATGTTGATAATAGATTTTATAGGTGAGCCCTTTATAAAGCTTACAAAACTTAACTGCAAATACTAGTAGAAAACTCTTTGCATCAGAGTTTCTCCTGTTCCTCATATTACATCTTTTTTCTCTACTGGACTTAACAGAAAATGCCACCTCCTGTTTCTGTTGCATTCTCCTGGAAGTAGGGACTAGATTCAAACTATGTTGGACAAAGATGTCCTAAAACCCTCACATCAGATTCCTTCGTACTTGAGTAATTACTGCATTCAACTTCCTTCTAGCTTAAAAAGCAGCAGGGCTCATTGGTGTCAGGACAACCCATAAGCAATTTGCTACTCACACTAACTGCTTAATAGTCAGAGGACACTCTACATTCAAAATCATTCTGCAGAGATTTAGAACCATTTGTTTTATTAAAACTGTATTCAAAACTAGTTATCTCACTTTACTTTCCTCTTGGACCTTTTCTAATGCTAAGCAATTCTCATCTGTCTCTCACTTTTTGTCCTGCAATGTACTTGCGTTGTCAAACTGACCTACTTCTTGCAGTAAATTTCAGCTCCAATTCTCAGGCAATTTTTATTGAAGTATCTTGTTTGCCCTGGTATAGCTATAGTTCTTTTAGGATTTATATTATGAAATTTATTTTCATGGGTTTGTGGCTGGGCTGTAAAATTCCTCACTGTGCTGAAACTTGGATTACAAGCATCAAATAGGTCTATTTGCTAATATTTAAAAAGTTACATCATAGCATTTTAATGATTTTTTGTATTTCTAGATCTTTACAAGCAAGTCATTCATTTTCACAGTAAGTAGAGTCATTTTTATGTACTCCGTTGAAGAGAAAAAGACCTTACATTACCTATTCACAGTGTGCATTCGGTTTAAGGTTTTGATTTTAGAAGGTTCTAAATCCAGTTAAAGCAAAATTCTTTCAGATTATTTCTCTTCCCCTACTTTTCCATGTTAGAGTCTCTCTTCCTCACTGCCTCTCACTTGGCCTCTACCCTGGGGCTTTAGTCTCTCCTGTCAGCAAAGGGTCAGCAAGCCTATTTGGCCTCATTTTGGGTAATTTCCTCACCCTATCCTTGCTTTGTGATAGTACTATGCAACTGTTCTCTGGAGCAGAGTTCTAGGAGCATCTAAATGAAACTATTCAGCAAAGATTTGTTTCCTGAAATGGCATAGCCGTGACTCATTTTCTGACTGAAGGGAAAAGAAGTGGGATAAGAAGTGGACACTATGGCAGCCTAAGCAGGCACTGGATAGATTCTGTGGAAAAGAACATACATGAACAGAAATAATAATAGGGACTGCAATGCTCTTTTATTTGCTATTTAGCATTAATATTTCAAGCCCAGTTCTCGATTGATTTGGCACTTTGTAGATTGAGTTTTCATGCCTAACTTTTGCCTGGAAACAGACACTTTTATTTATGCCTCAGAAATAACCAAACATTCCTCCTCTACATTTGCCAAGTGTATTCACTCTCAGAAATGCTACTAGGTACACAAGGATGAACAACAAACTCAGAATGAGTCTTTCATGTACATTACTGCACTGCTAGTAGCACTAGTACTAGCAGAACTAGACAGTAGCACTGTAGTAGTTAATTCTTCTGATTCTTTTCAGTAGCATATTTTGTTTTACCACTTCAGTTATTTTCATCTTAAAAACAAAAAAACAAACAAACAAACAAAAAAAAAAAAAAAAAAAAAAAAAACACCAATATTTCAGCCCTTGAAAGACATTGCAGAATTTGATCATTTAAGCTTTTCTGGTTGTACCTATACTAGCTCAAGATATTGATCTCACCAGTTGCTGTTTACATTGATGCTTGAGGTTACCTAACTCTGAGTCAATGGTGTTTCATTTGAGGCTTGATGTGGGCAACTGACAGGGCAGCCTGGAAGGAAAGAAACATGGAACAGAGGAGGCAATAGCATCAAAATGTAGTGGGAGCCTTGTCCAGAGCATACGGTCTGTCCCTGCCACCAGTCACCCCGTGTCACCGCTATCCACAAGCAGTGGAAGAGATGACTTCTGGAGACATGTGAGGTTACTGCATTGAAAACAAATTATTTCAAGAAAGGTCAGAAGCTGTCTGCACTGTGGGTTGACTGATCACTGTAGCATCAAAATGGTTGGCTTGGCAGCTCTGCCTAAAGCAAATACAACAAAATTCTAATGAAAGTTTGGGAGAAAGCTTTGATCTAATTACTATTTACCTGCAGTAAATATCCCCCTGCTTAAAACAAAGCATAAACAACATGTTTATTTACCCAGACATACATAAATGTACATAAACAGATAAATAATATCACACCTTTCCTGGAAAGGCACACCATGCCATTTCTAAGAGAGATTTAAACTGTTTTGAATGTTTTATTTTTCAATTAAAAAACAAAACAAAAACAAAAAAAAACACAGATGGTGGAGGGGCAAATCAAGCAAACTCTCAGTAGTTCAGGATATCACTTAAACCTGGAAGAGTGTAATTATTTTTTCTTGATCTCATCTTTGTAAAACATAAGTAAAACTACCAAATATGATAAAACGTTTTGAACCCTTCTCACACCAGATCCTAGTCTCAGCTGCTTACAGTTTTAGCCCTCTGAGCTGAATATTTCTACTGTTTCTGTGAGCAAAGATTAAAAGAAAGTGTATTTTGCATTTGCTAACCTAAATCCATACAAATGCTCTCCTTATAAACTTGAGCATCATATCAAACTACATAGTCTGATCCGGTGGTTAACAGCTTGTCTCCCTGGAATCATAGAGTCACATATATTTCTACTGCTTTTGTGAGGAAAAAAAAATTTAAAGCCGAGTTATAATCGTTTCACAATAAAGAAAAAAAAATGTTAATCAACTCATCTCTAAAACAAAGTACCTAAATCTCTTACTAAATCCAGCTCAGGAGCCAATCATCCCTTTTTCTCTCAACTTCTAATGAGATCTTTGAAGACACTGGCTCATCCTAAACTTATAAACAAATGTAAGTTCTTTTTCTAACAGAATTTGATCAGACAAGCAATACAGTTTGATGAGCACAGCATGTACAAGTACACACTATATTGTATAAAACACATAACACCAACCCTTGCTAATGCTCAGATACACCTCTTGCAAGTGGATTCCTCTCGTAAGCAGGATCCTCACAGCGCTTGAAGCTGGGCATGCCTTCAGGGTCAGAGCTGACATTTTCTCCCTGGGACAAGCAGACAGCCACTAATCTCTTAAGCTTTGCTTTGAAATTTATAGTAGGCACGACAACGTTGTACATAGCATGGACAAAGAAAAAAAATTGCATATTTAAATGCACAATGCCTTCTTCTACCCTGTCAATAACTCTGCCTACAAGACATCCCATTAGATCTCTAATATAAAGAGACAAATAGGACAATTATTCCAGTGAAGCAGGACTGAATTCTGATATCAAAAAGTTGCTATAGGATTAAGTTCCCTGATATTACTGAAGTTACGTTAACACAGAAGCAATATATTACCTAGGATATGAAAATCTACTTCTAGTGTGTAATACAACCCCTCAGCTCCACAGTGGTTAAGAGAAGCATGGCTACTTTTAATTATATTTGAAAATTTCAGTTCGCTTTCTTTTTCCTTCCCCTTAAAAGAGTTCACCTCAGTTCATATCCTCATCTATATTTATAATTTATTCTCTGTTGACTGAAAGAAAAAGAACAAACATTAAAATTTGATACCTTTTCTCCAACTGGGAAGAAACATCTCACAACAGAATTTGCATTGTTTAGCTCTGATCATCTCCACATTTAGTTGTTCTTCCTGTCTTAAAAATTGCTTCTCTTTCTTCTTTGAGAGTTGAAGAATAGCTTTTTTGACAGCATTTTGATGAAATACTGAAACATAACTCCACTTCCTGCCCTCATTCTGAACTTAAACTGCTTGCTGCTGATGTATCAAAAAATATTAAGCTTTGTCACTTGTTACTACAAGATTTACTGTCCTGCAGGGAAACCTCTGTCAGTATTACACAAGAAAGCCTGTTTTGCAAATACTGGACAGCAATGTTCTTCTTTCATACAATTTTATTTTAGTCCAGAATAACTTGACTATAAGTAAGAATATGGTATTCATAGAGTCACACACACACACACACACAAAAAAAAAAAAGCTAAGAGTGGATCAGATAATTTGAAATACAATAAATCATTTTGAAAAAAAAAAAAAGTTTTTTGCTTTTCATAAATATTACTTCTCTTACCTGTTAGAACTGCTTACCTTCTTTGTTTAATTACATTTTATCATTTGTCTTTTGAATAAACAAAAGGATTTAAAGATAGTAGGGTAGAAAACAATGCACAAATAGATTATATTTGCTTCAACATTGAGATTGGGTGCTACTCATCATCCCCTGTGCCCAGGACACCATACCATGTTCAAAGCTGCAGGTCTATAGGGGAAATGGGAAGTCACCAGCTTCCACCAGATTTCCACATCTGATAGTCACCCTGCACTAACTGCCTGACAGTGTTCCCCAACTGACCTTGCCACCTAGCATTATGTGGCTATTATCTCTGCAAACTTCAGCTAAAGCCTTCGTCATCTAGAAACAGCTGCTTGTTGCAGGACCAGAGAGCTTAGGGGTGGGAGAGTTATGAGAGGGAAAGCTGCTCCCCATCGTTTACTACTGAACAATTACCTTGTGTCAACAAAAAATTCTTGATATTATTAAGAAAGAAATTGCTGCTGCTTATGTAAGATATTCAAAACTGCAGAAGTCAGAAGGACAGACACACTGGCCATGAAGAAACAGCTGGCCACTGTAACCCTGTGGTCTAGAAAACATTACGTCTACTTCTGTACACATTTAAATAAATCTGGCTGATCCGGGTGAACTGAATTACCTTAAAGGCTGATTTGTTAATTGGGACTCTATGAAACCTCGATTAAGAAGCATGTAACTGTGACTAATGTTAGTTATATACGATCTTCAGCGTTATTAAGTAGGGTTGTGACAAATCATTACTGCACAGCTTTTTCAGTGCTCTGAGTAAGACACATTTATACAAGGCTAAACTAAATGAAGTCCTACCTGTTCTGAAGTTTTCAGCAAAAGACATTAAGAAACATGTAAATCAATTCAATGAGCAATACTCGAGACAAAAATCAATCTCAGTGGAAAAGCAGAAATATCATACTTTACACAGCATTACACGGTAATTTCATGGGCTGGTTTGTCTGTCACAGCTCTTGCTAGACAGTTCTTATACACAAGTAGACAGATGGATTTTGAAGAATTAGGAAATTTGAAGCATGTCAAAATAAAGCGACACATGGCTTTTTTCCCCCCCTTTTATTCTATCAGTTCTGTGACAGCACAAATTATCATCCCAGTGCAGCATGTAAGTGTGCTTGACTTCCATCACATTGAAAGTAAAATCTCCAGATGTGCTCCTGTGGTGCTAATTACCATGAAACAGAACGATATCCAGATCCAGAAAAGAGGAATCTTTCTCAGGAAGGAACTTTTCATGAGAAGGAGAGAGAGGCCAGTTAAATTTCAGGCCATGTTTGCCCATTCAAACTTCAGAAGTTGTATAAGCACATAAGGACCCTTTTATCTCACACACACACACACGCACACACACACGCACACACACACACACGCACACACAAAAAAAAGACAAACTTGAAACTGCAGATGCAAACTCACTTCTGTGAGTTTGAAAGCACCCTGCAAGTGATTTTCTTCAGTAACCAACAGATGATGTACATTCCATAAGATTTTGATTGCATAATACAATTTTGAGAGGCAATATACTATTGTCATACTGATAAACTGATTATGAAATCATGAAAACAATGATTCGCATGCTACTAGTGCTTCCACACCATGGAAAATGCACATGCATATCAGACAAATCGTAGAAAGCATTACATGAGAGCAGAATGAAAAATGGAACTATTGCAGTACCTGTTACAAATAAAAATGTGCAAACCAATTTGAAGATGTTTGAATTAAGAACACTAAAAATGAAATGTCCAAAGAGAAACCTCAAGAAATGCCCTTTAAAACACTCAACACTTTTTCTTGTAAAGTTTTCTGTCAAAATCCTATTCCATGATATTTAGTGTATGCTTTTAAGCTTTATACTATATTCGGTGTATTGTGCTATATAAATTATTTAATCATGCTTCACAAGCAGTTTTGTACATCAGCTATCCATGCGCCGTTCAGTATTTAAACCAAAAAAAATACACTACAGAAAGATTTACCTAATCAAACATATCAAATGTGGTTTCAAAACTGATTTTTTTCACCCTCCTCTTATAGGATTACAACAACAGCTGCTTGCATGATGGATCTACGAAGATATCCTCTGGATGAACAAAACTGCACACTAGAAATTGAAAGTTGTAAGTTACCGGAGGGAGAGGGTTGGCCATTTATTACTTGGCCCAAATTTAATCTGTGCTGCAGCCTCTGAAATAGAACTAGAGAGGTTTATCTCAGTTGAATAAGTGCTTATATACATAGAACTGAAACCTACCTCATTGAGAAATGCACACTCACACTCTAGAGCACTGATTAGGAAAGATGGGCTCTCAGGCCAACATTTATACCAGTTTATAACTTCTAATTGATAGCATCAATAAGGTGCCAGATGTTTGTCCCCAATAAAGGACAAAAATGCACACATACTTTCAAAATTACTCTTCATAATCAAGTACTTCTTTTTCTGTAAAAGCATACTCAATATCAGCACTTAATATAATCAGTAGCATTTCTTTTTAGTCTAGATTTCAAATTGTTTGCGGCTTTTCCCAAAATGTCATCTTACAATGATTTTTAAAAAACTCTGCCAGGTTGAGAATTATTCTGTCAGCAAAAGATTTTAATATGTAAACATCTTCAGTATTTTTAATGAAAATTATTTTTTACCAGAGAGAGAGCACTGTCGGAACAGAACCTGCTTATTTATTTAGAAAATTAATAATAACGTATTTTATCTTTAAGATAGTGATTTGGCACTGTGAGCAGACATACTGGAAAGAGAAGAAGGGAGTCACTATTGACAGGGTTCCCATGAAGCACATCAATAGCTGCAGTCAGGATTCACCACAGTTACATCACAGTTCAGCATTCAACACGTGCAAGGGAGTCACTGGAAGGACATATTGGTTGTACACCATGGTTAACCCTCCATTACAGATGCAGTAGCAAAACAAGATGAGCCAATTTGATATGCTTGGGTTGAATAAGGCAAACATGCATTAATCTTCCATGAACATCTGTTTTAAGTTAGCCCTCTCCTTATCTACATTGCTCAGAGATTACTGAAGCACTGCAAACCCACATACCTGTGTATGAACATTAATACAGCCATTTTCTTCTCTTTCTTGGGAAGCAGAGGCAGTAGTCAAATTTTAACTTCCCCTTCCAGTGCCACCCATCACCTTATTGTTCTCAACAGTCACTTTCTGTAGAAGAACGCTGTCTGGACTTCATAATCCAGCAGTACAGAGCCACTCACTAAGCTGCATGGTTGTCTTGCTTGTCCTTGGGCTTGGCAGTTTACTGCCTTTTTGGCACACAGAAATATTGTTGATGTTGCTTGCTGCTGCTTGGCTCATTTTTTAGCTTAAACATAACAGGGCATGCAATGAATACATTTGGAGAAGTCGTTTTTTGATTTTTCAAAATAAAGAGGATATATACAGTACAATAACAATCAAAAATAGCAACTTCATACTGAAGTCCCTTTCATACCAAATTCATACCTGAATTTATTTACCAGGATGTAGCTGATCTGAAGTCTCCAATCCAGTCATTTTCTAAAGCTGAATGGTATGGTAAATGAGCATTTATCAGCTAATAGGCCAAATAGCAGGAAATGTCTGGCTCACGTCTCTCTATTCATAAGCTTTCACTATAATGAAGCTTTGTAGGAAAGAATGTTCAGTGAGAATGGGCTTGATACTATCACTGAGACTTCATCAAAATCAAGACTAGCATCAGATCAAATAAGCAATTAAAATGCTAACGCTATCAGGGATGAGAGAATACCGTGTCACTCATGTGGCCAGTCATACGTCTCCAAAAGGAAATTGCTTTTCAGACCTTCACTCACTATAAATAATTCATGTCTTCTAGGATATATATGTTCATATTTGTATCTATTGATATTAGTATCTGTTGAGCTCAATGAAAGAAATCAAAAATTTTGTTCACAATTTGCCAGCTGGACAAAATTTGTAGAGTGTTACCTCTAATGAGTATTTAGATCAGTTCTACTAGCAACTGAATGACTTCCCAAAAGCAGGAACAGGCTTAACTGCTACTAAAATCCTAGAGGTTGTGCCAGGAACACTGGCACAAATGGAATCTTTGACAATTTACAAAAAAAATAAAAATAGAGTCTTTAGTGTATACCAGCTTTTCTCCTATGCATCTGTAAAACTCTTGAAATTACTGATGATGCACCTGGAAAAACATTCTGGACACAGTTCTAAGACCAAAGTGCCCCATTTTTGGGCTTCTGAGTAGAAGTAAATGAGTCATTTGAGTACTCAGCATTTAGGAGTCCAGTCAGGAGTAGTCAGCGTCCCTGACTACTAGACACACTGTGTGCCATGTGAACTGTCAGATTATCTCCAAAGTACTGGAAAATCTGGGGGGTAATTCTTATACTGTGTTTATACTACTTATATTTTAACTCCCATGGCATCAGGTTACAGAGCAGAACGGTTCATGGAAATCATCGCTGAACAACAATCATTACTTGGAAGAGATGTGCTCTGTCTTGCCACTGACTTTCTTCTGTGCTACCTACAGTCTTGTTGGTTCCACCAGGAGTTTAATAACATATTGACCTTTCAAATTCCTTACCTTAATTTTTAACAGTATTTTTATTCTTACTACTGTTACTAATAGTGCAAGGTAAATAGGTGCAGAAAGAAAATAATCAATTAAATTAACATATGGTCAGCAAAAAGACTTGCATAGATGTGTAAATCTATGCAATATTGATAGCCCTGAATCTAGTAGCTGACAACAGCATGTAATGTGATAAAGAAGAAATAGGCCTGATCTTTAGCTGGTGAAAACTATTAAGACTTCATTTCTGTCAATTAAAGCACTGCAACATGCACTAAATGAGAATCTTCTTTTTTCAATTAGTTGCCTTAAATGTTCGTTCCAAGTGAACACTCTTTCTTCAGCCCCACCCTTTAAATTAGATGTAATCAGGAGAGACAGTATAAGTGAGCTCCGAAGTGAAATACTTACAGGGAGAGTTCAATGCCTGTAGAAAGTGCACGTGAAAATCAGAAATTTAAGCAAGAAGACAAAGGCATAATATAAGAACTAAAGTATGAGCTGATAAAATATCCAATCCTTCACTTAAACAGAAGTAGTTATTAAACTGATATCCACTCACCTGCAGATGTAAATACACAGCTTGCAGGGAGATACATGTCTGAAGATGCAATCATGAGTGCAACGGAAACAGCAAGCAAAAATCTGGAAGAAAAATAAATTCCAAGACACGAGACCATGGCCAAGATGGACAATGTGTTCCTCCCTCTGCTGTTAGATGACCCTAAAATAAACATTGAGATTTTGAGCAGACCAGGATTGTTACTCGCTCTTCTAGACTCGTGCACAAGGAAAGTGGGGCTGCTACACTGCCCTTTCACTTCCCATAGTTCTTCAACAAAACGAAAGCTATCATATCTCTTCCATTTCAACAGGGTGCCAAGAAGATGGCACCTGAGCTAGTCCTCTCCCTGCTCTAGAGTGCTTCCTGCCATAGAAACCAAGAAATCTGGAGACTCATTTGGCTCTTGAAAAGCTCAGTGCATTCACAGCAACTGTATTCATAAACAGAAAGGCAGAGTCATTATATCTCACAGGGATTCTGCTGGAATTAACCAGAGACGATTCCTTCAAAATCTAGAGCATTAGGACTTGGCCTTAATAGTACTCACTGGTGACTAACATAAAGCAATGCTAATAGCAGCGAAACAACTGTGTGATGCAGGAATTGGAAAAGAGCACAAAGAATAAGAACACTGCCCTACTATCTAATCTCTCCAGTGGATCAGCCAGAGCCGTGATGATACATGCTTATATTTAGCCCATAGAATATTTTAACTTTAAACAAACAAACAAATAAATAAATAAATAAAAAATTCTGGCTTTCCTGAAGCTATCTTATAGGCTGATAGAAGCTATTCCTACACAGAGAGATGCATCCATCCAGGCAGAGAAGAACACTTTGGCTATACATATTCCTTCACACAAATAGTCAACTGCTTTGCTCAAGTACTTCACCTTACTCCACTTCTGTAGAAGCAGATGGGAGACGATATGAAGGCTTTAAATCTGTTTCAGTGTCTGACAGTGTGATGGCCACGAGAAATTTGTCTCTGTGAAAGCAAGAGATTTTGTGACAGGAATTGCTTTGTCAGCAGAGCTGGGATCTGTATCAACCCAGTTCTCATGGCTCAGCAGACCTTCCAAATAGGAAGCTTAATGCCTGATTGGAGGTTACCCAGGTTTCTTGGCACCCTTACATGAGCTCTGATGGATGGCAATTTGGGATGTTAAATCCCCTAGCTTTCAGTTCTGCAGTGCCAGCAGGCTCTGGTGAGGATTACAATAGGGCATACCAAGATGCTACAGCCTGGCTGTGGTCTATAGTGGCAGCCAGCTGCAGCATTCCAGCATCCCTTCTTAGCAACACAAGAGCTGGCCTTGCTGTACCACCTGGGAGATCAGGTGGGACACTTATTTACACTCTTTGTCCCTTTGAGTTCCAGTATCACAGTCACAGCATGATCTTTTGGCCTAAGCTTGCATCTGGCTTTCACTCAGCAGAAAAATGATTTGCAGACAGCATCACTCTGACAATAAACCAAATCCCCATTGGGGTCCCTCTCCAGCAGACTTAAGTGAAACGTGTTTCACACTCACAGGAGAGGTAAGGCCAGGCTGTGCTCCAGTTTGCACAGCTATTTACTCATTGGCAAGTTGCCACATGTTTCACAAGAAATCTGTAATGATTAGCAAGAATGGTCCCTTTGGCCTTAAAAATCTGTGTCTCTATGACAACCAGAATGCTGCAGCATGATTCAGGAATCAACATCGCAACATTGAGCCATGTGTTAGCCTGATTGGTAGCACTCTCCTACAAATCACATTGCTTGTGTGGGAGATCTCAGTGAGCCCAGAGGAGCCTGAAAAGGCTGAGCTGGAGGAAAGACGAAGATTTATTTAACCAGCAACAGTACAGAAAATGGCAATTCCACCTTGACTCCATTGTTTTTACGGCTGTCTCTGCTTCATAGTGAAACAGACATAACACTAAATACGTATAATGCTAAAATGGAAGAGCAACAAGCTCACAGTGATACTACAGTCAATCAATAAAATATCCCACTTGAACCTCTGGATGCTTTGTTGCCGAAAGAAACAACAACTGTGTTCATATCTAAACATTCATTATTGCCTCTGTTGGCACAGAGCCGTTTGACAGGATGAGATCTGAATAGATTTATCACAGCTCCCTGTTTGATCCACAGTATGATTGCATATGAACTACCAGTGATGTAAGAACCAACATCTCAAAAAAAGTTCTATTTTATTAAAGATGAAAACCTGTCTTAAATCCAAGCTTTCACAGACACTTTTCCTTTACATGCCTACAGATACAAAAGGTAAAAAACTGGAAGGAAACTCAGCTCTATTCTTTTTTCAAGAGATTTGATCTTTCTGACATTTTTGAATGAGGGTAGCTTCCACCCCTCACAGTTCTCAGATTCTGCCTCATCCATAAATGAAGAGCTTCTCTCATTCACCTGTGTGTCAGATTCCCTTACTCCCTCATAATAACTATCAGCCATGATCCCTCGCCCCAGTGTGTGTCACTTTACATAGGCACTTCCAGCCCCAGAGAAAAAGGTTTTATCCTCTTTAACTGCTCTCTGTTTATGAGAGTATAGAGTGGAGAACTCTTCTGCTTCTGATCAAACCCTTTAGCTGCTCTAAAACACACAGCCACCCTCAAATTATGTTTGAACTTGATGCACTATGGAGCGAGGGAGGTATCTGTTCCAGAACTCAGATCAATCTAACAGCAACATCTTTTTCGAGATTATCTCGAAAATAGGGGCTCATTTAGAGGAGGGGATGATTTCTTAGGAAACATGAGTCATTATGTCTGTAATCAGAGCAGCAGCAAAAAATAATCTCCAAACCCAGTCAAGTCATGTTTTTTTGTAGAGCTGCCATGTTGTGCTTTGAGATAATGTGATTGTCCTAGGATGTTACAAACCTGAGTACAGTTTATGTGTTTACTTGCCTTCTGCCAAGGTGTGAATTGCTGTAAAAAACAGAATCCAGGACAAACTGAAAGATTTTGGTACTCTGGGATTCATTTCAACCCATGAGAATAAATTCTTGCTCCAAATGCATCCAACTTCACAGATGCAATAAATCTTGAGAAATTTTCTGTTTGGTGCCAATTCACTCTATGTCTTCATCTGTACCTATGGCTCCTTGACATCACAGCAATATGAATAAGAAAAACATATTTCCTCAAGTCTCTATGCAGAAAGATTTCTTACCCAATCTGGCACAGCATGAGTGTGAATATGTTTATTACTGAGTAGACCATATATTCAGGTCCTCCAAGTGCCAGGAATCAAACCTGCAGAGCTGCTAGCATAAGTCCATCAGATAGAATTCTTATAGAATTCTTAAAGCTTCTTCTGTTAGTTTTCTTCTACCACTTCTATCAGCTTTATCTTAAGCTATTCATCTTCTGCACAAATGCAAAGCCAAAAAAAAAAAAAAAAGTGCAAAAGCAGACTGCACAAAGAAGTATTATTCCTTATAAGCAAACCACAGTGCATAGGAAATTTCAAGAACATACTGAGAATTTCAGTTTTGTTTGAGAAGTTCACTGAAAACTAATATTAGTATGAATGAATTTATCTTTTCTGGCAATCAGCAGCCTTTGAAACAGCAGCTCTAGGCTTTCCTGACCACCAAGTCTCATCTGCCTGATCATGCAAGGATCACCTCCTTAGACAGGTGCACATTTCTCTCCCTCAGTCTTAGCAATATCTGTTAACACTGAAGTCCAAGACTGTTTTGCACTGTATTGCTCATTACCCTGCAGCTGGAAATGGAGTTAAGGCAATGATTCATTTCATAGTAGACAATGGATGCCAGGATCCGGTCTGCTTATGGATGGGAAAACTGAAAGGTTGCACAATTACTCTAAATATAGATTTGAGCAAATGAAGCAGCACCTAAACACTGCTGAATTGTTGGCCAGTATACCTATTTCCACCTAGCAATTTTGGCTAAAATCACCAAAGGCTAACATTTAATTTAGAATACGTGGCCAGTCTCCTCAGTAAACTCTCTCCATTCTCACTCATTGATATTCTGTAAGTGCCTATGAACTCTAAATTGCCTACAGGGAGCTCTTCCTGAAAAAACACGTGGTTGTTTAACACATTATCATTTCTCATCCAAACCAGACAGAGCACAACAACCTTACTTGAATTCACATTTAAGGTCAAAGCAACAGAACCCTCAATTTGAATATTTCACACGCTAGCTTAGGCTGCAATTTGTATTAACAAGAAGAGGCACACAGAAATTTGTTCAGAGTCCATTGATTACAAGATCTTGAGCCTTCTCTCTCTCTGGAGCACCCGCCCCTCATCATCACCCCACATTAACCTACCAATGAGCCACACACCTGCCTCCGCACACAGTTGAATATACTAAGAAGGTTTTCACATCACCATGTAGGAGAGTCTGCTCCTTTACTTCTAAGTAGAGAAAAATTACTGCATATTTTGTAAACATTTTCTTAGCAATAACAAAACCTTGTTAATTTTGTACTACAGTTTTGCTATTTGCTATTTTTCTCCCTATTGTTGCTAGCACAAATTCAGTCTCTGCAATGCAGGCAGCCTTTGAAATGCCTGTAATTTGCACTCCTTAGCTTTGCTGTGAACTGCAGTACATGCAAGGTGCTTGACATAACACTGGTTTATCTCCATGCTTCAGTGGGGTAAATTTCCTCAGGAGAAGACAATGTCATACGTGTTTCTTAACTAATGAGTGCTTTCTTTAGAACCAAGACCAGAATTCAGTCCCCCCCCATTACAGCTATAAATCTATTTATCAAGAACAGATCTGGATATACTTTCCCTTGAAGGGGACAAAAGTAGTGCACGAGAATGTAAGGTGTACTTGCAGGAGTCATGTTGGCATAAGTGAAAACATGCAGTGTTGCAGTTCAAATAGAGGCCCTGCTGCCTTCAGCAAGAGCAGGTTGTGGCCTGACACAGCAGAGTGCAAAACGGATGGACATGAACTTCACATGGCTTCTTTGTGGAGCACATCAGCTGCACCTGAATTTGGGAGAATCTGCCTGGCAACAAAACAGGAGTACTTAGAAGTAGATCTTAATTAACCAAGCGCTCAAGGGCAAGATGTGTTTACCATATGAGCACACAAAACTATGTACCATGCAGTATTGACTGAACTAAATTAACTGAACACTAAGCAGCGGGATCTGTGTTGCTAAATGTTTACATAATGTGCAAATAAATATCGTTGTTCTCTTTTTAACTTTGTAAAGCAACACAAGTCAGAAAAACACATCCCAGATCATGGTTCAGAAGGACATAGCTACACACTGTGTAGGGAGTTCCAGATGAGAAAGGAAGAGCAGCAAAGCAAGGGGTGGAAAGACAAAAACTCTACTCAAAACATACTCCACTGAACACAGGTTATCCTCATCTGGTTAGTGTGAAGGTGTGGAAACCCCTTCAGATAGCAAAGGAAGCGTTGTTCACTCTTGACAAACTGAGCAATCCCATCCATAACTCCCAGGTGCACTGCTGCTGAAGCTAGATTACTAGCTGAGAAGATAGCTAAAAGTATGTAGAAATTAATGTCTGAAGGCTGTACTTATCAGGGCTAATTGGTAAAAAGCAAGTGGATATATGTATGTATTATGTGTACAATTACACAATTATCCAGTCTGTACAAGTAGACACTGCCCAATTGTTAATTAGTCTGGAACATATATTGTACATTTGCTTAATTTAAGTAGTTTAAAAAGAAATACAATTGTTGCTAGTTTTGAGACAGTGAGTCATCAAAATGCCTCAAGTCACATCACACACTCTGTTTGCTAAATTATTCAGATATAGAAAACCAAGTTTTTGGTGTCATTTTGGCTGCTGTGTTACTGTGGACAGGTTATTTATTACTTCACAAAATGCATGGACAGGAACGAGATTTCCCATTCACAATATAATTTATGCTAGTTATACGAAGATTTGTAGAGTTAGAGGCTCTCAACATTGAGCTAAAAGTCATCACTCTATTGATGAATTAAAAAGATGAGTTGTAAAGGTGAGAGACATGAGAGACACCAGACAGACCGATCTGAAAGTGGTGGAACATATCACGATGCTTAATGTCTGTACTGACATGGAAAATCTGTCTTGCCAGGAATCACCTTGTCTCTGACAGTGGCCAATAACACATCTACGAAGTGAGAACAGAAATTTCTCCAATCTGTTATTTCAAGTCAGAAAAACTAGCATTATAATTAATAACCTAGAGAGATTTTTATGAATATATGATCACTTCTGGACAAACATAAACTTTCAGCAGCACATCACCTCATGCAATGAGTTTTGCAGTGCGTCTGCACATTGCTTTTCCCTTTATTTTTCTGAATCAGCCTTCAGGCAATTCCATTTGTTATCTTCTTGGTCCAGTGGTGTAAGAGATTGCAAATAATAATTTCCTGTTCTACTTTGCTAACTTACAAATCCATAAGCTACCATCACAACATTCTCTCATTCCACTTATACATGCCCCATACTGAAGAATCAAGACTGAGTCAGTCCTCCTTCCTATGAATCCAAGTCTGTCCTCAGTCATGCTAGTGGCCCTTCTTTGCATCAAATTTAATGCACCCATTTTTAAGAAAGAATGAACTGCATTTAATAGTCAAGATATAGCACAAAGCGGATTAGAAAGCACATGAAAGTGTAAACAAAAAATTTTGCATTTCCTCTCCATGTCTTTCCTAGTAATTCCGGGGTTTGATTGTTTATAGCTAATGAGAATTAAATTTGTAGTACAAGTCTGACTACTTGTAGGACTCTTCCAGAAAACTTGACAAAGCTCTGAAACATTTCCATCTATTGGGACTGCAGTAACACAGAGGAGCCCTGCTGTGTTAGCCATTAAAGGGATATTAAGCAAAAAACAAGCAATTCTTCTCCAAAAGGATTTTCAATCTTGTATCAAGTCTCAATGGCAAATGAGATGTAAAACATTAAAGGAAGAAAAAAAAAAAAAAAGATAGCAAATAGCAGTGAATCAGTGTTAAAGGTTTGCAAAGAGACACAAGGCTGTAATTCTCTTCCTGAACTAGATTACGATTCTGCAAGAGTGACTTTATACAGTAATAACATTTATTTTATGCTTCTAGCGGATTGGAAGCAGTGTCTCCAACCAGGATGGAGGAGATTCTCCTATATGTTAAATTTATTTTCACTTGAGAAACCCTCTTAAATAACTGACAATTTGTAGTACTGCAGCAATCTAACCAACTATTCATTTGGGTCAGTACTTGCTAGGCTAAATTCTGACTCATGTCCCTGGTTACAATCTGCCATCTGCCTATAGAAAGTAGAAGGCTGCCTTCCCTCAGATCAGCTTTTATTCCTCAGTGAATCTCACAGAAAAAAAAAAAAAAAAATCAGCTATAAACATCCACTCTAATACAGCAACAGGAAGCCATTTCAAGCAATTCTACCGCCCAGATATTAACTGGTAATACTGCTTTCCAAAGGTGATCTTCAGATACATGGTGCTGCAATTCCATGCTGGGTTTAGCTTAAAACTATCAATTTACCATTGTTTGGATTTTCTGCACAGTGTGCAGAAAAAAATGCTTTATCTTCTTTAACACAGTCATAGGAATACTAATAATATGAAACAAGAAATATCATACTCTAAAAATGCATTCAGCAACCACGACCAAGTTGTTAGAAAAGAAATGATTCAGTAGTGGTAGAAGGGTGGGTTCTCCCTTACAGAAGACTGAAGGCTTAGGGCTCACAGCTTAGAATATTCTTTGGAAATGAGCTATTAGAGTCAGATCCCTAAGGAAGAGATCCTGTTGCCTGCTGTTTCAGAGCTACATTCCCTGAAGAATCAGACAGAAAAAGTGTCTCCATTTGTACAGCGCTGGGGAATTTGGTGATATGAGTACAACTATGATTTTATTTGTGAAGTTAATGTAATATAAATCTTTATTTATCCCAGAGGTATTTGAGAGGTAAGAGCTGGAGTAGAAAATAGAACAGCCTGGTGACATTAACAAGTAATACACCGTTAACCTCTGCTTTATCACAGTGTCAGCAACATTTCTAAAACTTCTTTTCTGCAATCAGCAAGATTTATATATAATCTACTTATTGCCATGCTTGAATCCAGTTACTTTCTAGACTTGTGGTACTTCTGCTTAAGTGTTTTCAGTCAAGCTCTCAGCTGCTGGTCGAGAAGCAAACAAAATGAAGCATTGACACACAAAGGACTGCATTACCATTCCTAGACATTATTTTCTAGGAAGCAGAAGTTTAATATCTGGAGTTGAGCAATAGAACATATTTTCATGGAATCATAAAATCTTCTGAGTTGAAAGAGACCCTTAAAGGCCATCCAGTCCAACTCCCCTGTAGTGAACAGGGACACCTACAGCTATGTGAAGTTGCTCAGAGCTTCATCCAACCTGACCTTGAATGTCTTGCAGGACAGAGCACACACCTCCTCTCTGGGCAACCTGTTCCAGTGCCTTACTGCCCTTACTGTAAAAAACTTCCCCCTTATATCCAACAAAAATCTCCATTCTTTGAGTTTGAAACCAAACTGTTTGTCCTACCGCAACAGACCCTGCTAAAGAGTCTGTTCCCTTCTTTCTTATAGTCCCCCTCTTTTAAGTATTGAAAGGTTCCTATCCTGTCTCTCCAGATGTTATTTAAGCCAAACCCCAGCATAGCTGGCATTTTAGTGGTTTTGAAGAATCTAGCAAGCAAACAAAGGCTTAAACAAATAATTTTCACAGAAACATTTTTAATAATAGGAAAAAAAAAAAGAAAAAAAAAGACAAACAAACAAACAAAAAGCCGTCATCATCTGTGATTAACGAGGAGACCAAGGCGGGAGGGCCGTGGGGAGCTGCGGAGGAAGCGCGGGCAGAGGCAGCGCTCCGCGGTGAGCGGGCTCCCTCTAGTGGTCATTGGGGAGCCTGGGCGGCCCCGCTCCGGGAGAATGCACTGCACTGAATGAGATCAACCTGTGCCGGTAGGGCAGTTCAGTGGGATTCATTTCGCGCTCTGCATTTGTGAGATTATTTTATACCTGTACCTGCAGCCTTCAAGCCTCGCATCCGTGAGCCAGAATAAGACAGGAGAGCAATGATTCTCACACGCCTGGAGAAAAGTGCAATGCACATAGTAAAAGGCATTAAAAATCGTAGGGCATCAGAGACAAAACTGGCAGGAAGCGTTCCTGCTGGATTCTTTATCGTAGAATCATAGAATTACTCCTCTAAATGCAACCATGAATGAAATGAATGCCCCTGAATGAAAATTATTACTGACTCTTCCTCCTAATTTCCCAAGCTCTAATTGAAGGAAATTCAAGGGACAAATCAGCATGTTAGAAGCATTCCAGATTCATTTTTGCAGTGTTTGGAAGATTGTAAAGTTGAAAGGCATGGCCTGCCATCAGGGTTGGTCTGTGAGCAGCTAAAATCTTCCATGCAAGGCTTCTGGTACTGGTCCACAGAGTTTACAGCTTTGTAACTCTACCACAGCAGCAGCAGCAATTTAGCCAGAGGCACTGAAGTTGCCTATCCAAGGGAAATGAGAAGCACATGTGCCTCTGTTACAACCTCTGGTAAACTGTTTTTGCAGAAGACCAGCAACACTACACACTGCACTGGCAACATGGTGCAGTCCTTAAGTAGCAAGGCAGGTCTGTTTTTCACTGTTGAGATCTGCCCTCTGATATTTCTAGTGTTTATTTGGTACTGGTTTGGCCTTAACAAGTAAATAGAAATTCGCCCTTCAGGGAAAGGAACAAAGCCATAGCTTTCTGAGCACTGGAGGCTGCTCTACCCTCAGCCAGTGCATGCTGAGACCTGACAAGAGGCAGAAATGGGGGAGAAATTGGAGGGAGCAGTGTGGAAAGGGGGATAGTACAAGGTAGAAGAATCAAGTTCATCACCTTCCTCCACGCTCTGAAGCTGATCCTTTGATTCTCACATCTAAACCTTGTCCTGGCTCTCTGAGGCAAGTACCCATGAAATTTTGGGTTGTTCCTGCACCCTTCTTCCTAGCACTGGCTCCTAAAGATGAAATAGTAACTATGCCTGTTAGCTCACATACAGAATGTCTGTGTGGTACCAAGGTGACAGATAGTCAATATGCTTTCAGCAGGAGATGATAGCTTGCCATTTCCTCTGTTGCACAGGGTCTTGGGAAATATTCAAGAGACATTCTTAAAATAAAGATTTGCATGAAAATGAAGTTAAGGGTTCCCTGGCATTTTTAAGCAGACTTGGCATCACATCCAACACCAGGCTTGTCCTGGCCTCGTGGTGTGTGGGCCTTGTCACTGAAACCCCACACCTAGCAGCTGTCCTGAACACTGTCAATGAAGAGAGTCTGGGTTTCTGCCAGACAGCACCAAAAAGCCAACCAGCAGTGAGGACCTGATACGGGTTACTGCAAATCAATTATCATAAGCAATGGGTAGCACTGAAAGTTTAAGTAAACAGCAGTAACCTGTATTACATGTATTGGCAAATAGTTTCATCAGCAAGCTATGGAACACCTCACAAATAAGATTGAACCTTGTTCAATCCACTGTAGTGTGTTCGCATCAGAAGTTGCTGTTCACTCAGTGGTCCATCCTTCCCAGCAGCAAGGTTTGTCTCCTCCAACTGTCCCCAGGGTAGCTACAGATCTGGTTTGCATGTGGTCAACCTTCCGGAGATGAGGAACTACCATAGGAAAAGTCATCTCCAGCCTGATTTCTCTAGCTAGAAGAGACATCACCAGTACGCATGTGGTCAAGTTCCTAACTCTGCAGAGGCTTCTAGTGCTATAATTTGTGCCACTGTCACATTTTCTAAAACTTTGAGTTCAAACTCCTCCATTTAACCTGTGTTATATGATTTAAACCTGATTACAACTCACACCTGAAGGAAAAGTCTAAAATTAGACGAGATGTTTTTCTCTCCTTCAGTAGAAATCTGTTCTAAATGTCATCAACTGGGAGATTTTAAAATTCAGCCACTACTGAGCTTGATTGAAACATATTTCAAAATGCTAACAATGGCAGAAAGTCAGATTAATTTTTAATTAAATGAAAAATAGTCATCACTGTTAAAAGAACAGAGATGAAATGTACTAGTTTTTAAATAGATAGGAAATACTGTATGTTAACTGCAGATCAGTGATGGCATGGTCTCGTTAAAATATAAAATGCTGTATGAATTCCAAGGGGGTAACTACAGCTCAGACAGAGTCAGAGTATAGTACAGGTTTCTGAATTCTTCTGGAATCATCCTTCCTGGTCTAAAACTGCTAGATCAGGTACTAGGTCAGGTTGCCCAGGGCCCCATCCATCCTGGCCTTAATCACATCCAGGAATGGGACATCCACATCCTCTCTTAGCATCCTGTTCCAGCACCTCACCACCTTCTTAGTGAAAAACTTCCCCCTGACATCTAATTTAAATCTTCCCTCTTTTAGTTTAAAAACATCCCCCCTTGTCCTATCACTGTCTGTCCATGTAACCAGTTCCCGCCTGTTTATAATCTCCTGCATTTAATCTGTTTATAATCCTGTTAATAATTTCCTTTTAAATACTACTTTTAAAACTCCTCTTAAAGCCTGTAGTGAGGTTTCCCCCCCTCTTCTCCAGACTGAATAAGCCCAGCTCCTTCAGCTTGTCTTTACAGGAGAGATACTCCAGCCCTTTGATCATCTTCATGGCCCTTCTCTGGACCCTCTCCAAAAGCTCAACAACTTCACTGTGTTGGAGGCCCCAGACCTGGGTGCAATATTCAGGGTCTCACGAAGGCAGAGTAGGGAAGGATGATCACCTCGCTCACTTTGCTGGCCAGCGCTCTTCTAATGCAGCTCAGGATACCATTGGCTTACTAGGATGCAAGTGCACACTGCTGGCTCATGTTAAGTTTTTCATCTACCAGGACTCTTAAGTACTTCTCAGCAGAGCTACTCTCAAGGAGCTCTTCTCTCAGTTTGCATACATATCCGGGATTACTCTGATCCAAGTGCAAAAACCTTGCACTTTGCTTTGTCAAATCTCATTAAATTCACACGGGTCCACCTTTTGAGCTTATCAAGGTCCCTCTGGATGCCATCCCTTCCTTCTGCCATATCAGCTGAGCCACTCAACTTGCCATCATAACAAACTTGCTGAAAGTGCACTTGATCTAATAATCTATGTTACTGATAAAGAACTTAAAGAAAACTGGTCCCAAGACAGACCCCTGGGGGACACCACTCATCAGCCTCCATCTGGATGTAGAGCCATTGACTACAACCCTCCTGCTACGACATTCTCACCAATTCCTTATCCACTGAATAGTCCACCCTTCAAATCCATCTCTCTCCCATTTAGAGATAAGGATGTGGCAGGAGACACATCAAAGACCTTACAGAAGTCCAAGTAGATAACATTGATTGCCTTCCCTTTTCCACCAATGCCATCACTCCATCACAGAAAGTCACCATATTTGTCAGGCACAGCTTTCCCTTCGTGAAGCCATGCTGGCTGTCGTGGATCACCTGCTTGTCCCTCATGTGCCTTAACATGTCTTCCAGGAGGATCTGTTCCATGATCTTCTGAGGGAGAGTGATGAGGCTCATCAGCCTGAAGATTAAGATTAAAGACCTTTTTGGCTAGATCTAAATTCCTTCCCTGTTATCTCTCTTGTCTTTTTCCATGCTCAGAAGTTTCCCGTGGGCACAAAGAAGGCAGTGGCTTCTGCAGGGCAGAAATTTCATACATGAAACTGAACTCCTTACCGTGAGCAGCTTCTTCCACTTCAAACACAACTATTTAAGCTAAGTAATAAACCTAAAAGAAAAATCAATAGCCAAACTATGTCTCTGTTTTAGATGGATACACTACTGATGATATTGAATTTTACTGGAATGGAGAGTCTGCAGTAACTGGAGTTAGTAACATCGAGCTCCCACAATTTTCTATCGTTGATTATAAGATGGTATCAAAGAGAGTGGAGTTCACAACAGGTAAGCATCAGCTAGTTTACAAAGCTTCTCCCAGATAGCAACGTCTAACTTTTCTTAGGCATCACTCATTATTTGGCTTCATTCTTTCAGGAGCGTATCCTCGGTTATCACTTAGCTTCCGGCTTAAGAGAAATATTGGTTACTTCATTCTGCAAACATATATGCCTTCCACGTTGATCACAATTCTGTCATGGGTATCTTTTTGGATCAATTATGATGCCTCTGCAGCCAGAGTTGCTCTTGGTAAGCTATTTTGTAAATCACTACAATATACTTTTCAAATCATAATGCCAGGTAACCATTTTGTCCTACTCCTATTTTGACCCGTCACTCCCGGGCCTCTATTTTGACACCTGTCAACTAATCACGTTTGTGTCTAGAACTATTATCTAGATGCATTAACAAAATGTGATTAGAGCAGACTAAAAAATAATTTCATCCAGCTAAAAACAACAAAAATATATACACTAAAATGCATAACACAGTCATGCTGTGAAAGGCTTTAATTCAGAGCATTCCTTTAATAGCAAAAGTTGTATTAACACAAGTATTTCACTTTCTCTTTACCAAAGATCATTTTACTATAAAGCCACACTACCTTCTTTCAATTCTATGCTTGCACTCTTAAGTTAGTTACTTAATCCCTTTCCCTAGGACAATGTAATCTAGTCTTTGGGCCAAGCAGAGCTACTGCCATAAGAAAACGAAGAATTATTTCTTCACATAGTGGTTGACTTTGCTATCCAAGTCAGCTAGCACTACAATATAAATACATCGTGTCTTCAACACTGACATCTGAATTCTTTGTTTATGCTACATAGGATCAGAAAGATACATAAGGTAAGGAAGGGCAAGATCCCACCAGTGACATCTATCTTTTCAGTTCTGGGAAAAGCATTCCCTTAGATGTTAAGGATCTGATCACATAATTAAGCTATCAGCATTACAAGTGCATGGTGGGCAACACTGTTATTCTCATATCTTCTTCACCATTTTTTCCCACCAATATCCACTTCTTTCTTTTGCAGGAATCACAACTGTGCTGACCATGACCACCATCAGCACCCACCTTAGGGAGACACTGCCAAAGATTCCCTATGTCAAGGCAATTGATGTTTACCTGATGGGATGCTTTGTGTTTGTGTTTCTGGCCTTGCTGGAATATGCTTTTGTAAACTATATATTCTTTGGGAAAGGACCCCAGCGTCAAAAAAAGGCAGCAGGCAGAGAGACAGGCAAGAAGAGCAGACTGGAAACACATAGGGTCCAGGTAAAATGTTCAAGCTAACATTTCAAACCTGACTTTTGCTGTGACAGTATTGTTGAATATGATGATAGAAATGCAGTTGTAACATCCATGCAAAAGCAGTTAAAATTGCCTAGAGAAAAAATATTTTAAGGACATCGCAGCATGTTTGTTTCAGTCTTCAATTGAAAACAGAGTAAGAAACTACAGAATATGTAAATGACTATTCAGAACATGCAGGTCTTTGCAGCACAGAAAAAAACAAAAGGAGTACAAGAATGTCAAACATTTACAACTTCAACTGTAAAGACGGACTCAGCTATGGAAGGTGGTACAGAATAAGCATTTGTTATACCATTCACTTTTATACACTAAAAGATCACCAAAAGTAGAAAGCAAAGATAGATTCTGTTTCTTCAATAAGTCTCAAACATAGCCTACACCAATGAATTCTCAGGAATTCAAGGAGAACTCTGCCAGACAATAACAGCTCTCACAGATGTTAGGATTTTTTTCCTCAGACTAAATTCAAGCAGATCACATCTGCTCTTCCATATATATAAACTAAAAAAGAAAAGAAAACAAACAAACAAACAAACAAAGAACCTGGTATTTTCTTTACAGGAAAATTTTAAATTTACCAGGATGTCACTGAACACTTGCAGACTTCTGTAAACCTATTCCAGTTTCACCCAAATTTCAGAAATAAACTTTTCCTTGATTACATTTGACCTAGTCTGACTCAGTGAAAAGTACATATTGTAGCGAACCAAAAAAAATTCTTTCTACTCTCTGATTTTTGACTACATATTCCATCAGGATGGATCCCATCCAAGCTATCTCATATGCTTCTGTGCAGTTGTTGAGGTAATCACTTTTGGATGAAATATTTGAGTTCTCTGTTTAGAGCAAATAATAAGACCAACATAAAACGCTCTTACCAGATTATCGTAATTTTACACTTATGTCAATAAGTGCATTTCTGAAATTCTGATATTTTCTTAGTCCTGGAATTGTGTGTCTACCTGGATTTTCTGTGTTCTTGCAGTCACACCACTGCAGCTAAGCACCATGCTATCAGTCCCAGCAAAATCATGAGCTCATTAAAAGTCCTTACCTTCATTTGCCTCCTGGTCCAGTACACAAGATGCTCTATTACAACAGTTGCAAAATTCAGCTCAGGTTTGTAGCAGTCTCTAAGGCCACAGAATATTATCCTGCACCGAGCTGAGGAAATATGGATCATTATTTCCATTATGGATTGTTCTGTGCAGATACTGTCAATCTGTTTCCATGGAAAACAAGGAAGAAGAAAAACAAGATCCACAAACTGGAACCAGTCTCTTTCACAGCTCCTAGGCTAAGCCAGCCTGGGTGAAACAAAGCACAAGTGTTCACAATGAAGAGTGATGTAATTGGCAATGCACGCACCTGAGTTGGGATAAGAGAGTCACAGCACAGGTGAGCACTTTTCCTTCATATATGGTTAGCTCGTTTGAATCACAAAATGCTCTAGCTCATAGAGAAGCGCATTTGTCTAGATGTTGTGCTGGTAGAGATTATACCAAGAATGGGATGGGGTAGATTTGCAAATTGTCAAATGTATGCCAGAATTTTTCTGAAATCAAATGTGAAGTATGGACATTTTGTACCATAATTCAGTAGTGTTGACTCTTTAGGGTGCAATTCCATTCTGATACTGAGAACAAGCAGACTGCTTTCTGTCTGTATACTGCAGGTTTGACAATTTATATGCACACATATAAAGATACACATATGCAGATACAGGCATCTGAACAGATACTAGTGGATTTAGTTATTCCACTGGGAGACACCAATATGTGGCCTTGCGAGCACTCACTTTATTTAGCAGTGCTGATGTTCAACAGCAGTACTTCTGTTTTTGGCAGGCAGAATGCACGTGGTTGGAGCCAGAGGGACACAGGAAGCTTGTCTGATCCAGGTGAAGACAGTTCTCAGCTGCTCTCCATCGGCTTTTGAGATTTTTCAGTGATATTACAATGATTTGTACCAGAGCAGGGCAGAGCCTCTTCTGAACTCAAAAGAAGTACAGTTGTAAGTATGCACAGCTATGGGATATTTATCCCCTTTTACTCTTAACTCGTATTGCATATACGGGCAGGGACCTATAACTAACAAAAGGTAGTAACTGTGGTTCCTGTCTTTGTGCCAGGTGAAGATACCATTTCCACCTGACATGCAACCCTCCCAGCTCGACTTCCTTCACCAGATAATCAAAACACTAACCAAAATGTGAGGAAAAGAGGAAACTGATCTGGACATTAGCACAGAAAAGATCACTCAGTAACTGATATCATCCTGCTGTTCTGCACGTAGAGAGGTTCTCTGCACTATAAACTGAAGAAAGTGAAAATAAGGCCACTCTAGTTTTACAATACATATCATTTTATATTTTAATACACAGGGGAAAATGTATTAAACAAGCTTTCTGTTTCTCTGAATAAAATGTAAAAACTGATTCTATCTCTTTGTCTGTTTGTCAAAGGAAGATGTCACAGAGGAAATCAACGTAATTATGGTTAAATAGGACTCATCTCTGATCAGGTTGGTAACATTATCTGTGGGTCTCTAGCGTAGCCCTTCTCTGCGATACTACTGCCAGCACACTAGCCTGAAGTCCATGCTAAATTAGTACAGATTAAACATTACAGATATTTCAGGAAGTCACATTTATGCACACTTTCAAATGGCAAAAACTACGTGATTTTTGATGCCCCTGGCATTTGTAAGGCTCTTTGCTCTGAACTGCGAAGCTTGCAATTCAAAGTCTGAATTGCTTCATGATATCTACAACTCATGCCACCTAAAATGATTTAAATAAAACCCATTAAAAAAAAATGGAATAATTCATAACAGTTTAGGAACTCATACGTTGCTTGGTTTGTAATAAACTGTCAGTGCATATTAATTTGAGAAAAATCTCTGTGAATCAATTTAAATTGTAAACACTTATTTGCTGTCTTCACAAGAGAGAAGTAATAATACTGCCTAACGATGCTTGCACTGCTGTCACCACTGTTACAGCACTAAAGTAAATTAGCTTACACATTAGATTATGCAATCAAAGACAGCTCAGGTAGCTATTTGGTAAAACTGAGGAGAAAAGGTTGACCCATCAAAAACTTCTGAGAATTAAAAAAAAATCTAATTTTACATGGCAATCTGAGACCTTTGCTTTTTCCACAGAAAATGTCAGAATTTGAGAGTCGTTTATAGTCATTTATGGTTAAAGAATTCCTCTAGAATAGGAAACCCTAGCTTAGAGCATCTTCCTGCTTAATAGACTTGACTCATATCTCAAATGAATACTGCAACCACACGGGTCTGGGACCAGCTGGCCTCCCTACCCCAGAATATGCAAGGTGGTGGGAACTGTGACATTCCCAGTGATTGCTCATTTCACAGTGTTGTAAAGAATCAGTTGCTAAACCTGAATGAGTGAATGTTATGTCTGTGGCAGCTTCATTCCTCCTTTTAGAAAGCTCTTTACAGACATCTCCCTCACTTCTTCATTTTCAGTGAGCAAGGACTTAGAGTGGCACATCTCATGCTGCCTTCCAGCTGTCTTCCACCACAGTTCTTGAGGACTGTGTGCTCAACTTGGAGTTTTCCTTGAATGTACTTCAAAATTTCTGTAGGTTACACCAATCCCTAGCTCTTCTACTTCTTGCTAAAAAGGTAAAGACCAGAGCATGAACAGAGTGAGGCATATCACGGAGGTGTTTCACTGGCTACATATTGGCAACAGGTGATTTTTTTTTTTTTTTTCCTTTGTATGAACATATTTGTACTCAGTCTTGGTTTTGACTTTGGTATACTTGGGGCAGGCACAAGGCCACAGCTTACAAAAGCAAATGTAACATGCAAGTGTCAAGGCCAAGTTTTAAAAGTTTCATGTAAGAGGTCTGTTTTCTGTTGTGTATTCCCTTTCTGTGACCTAAAGTGGAAGTTTAAATATCTGAGAATTTGAAATATCTTAGAAATCTTCACAAGGTTTTACTATAAACATGTAGTAAAGATCTTCATCCAAAGATGAGTGAAAAAGTAAACCCTTTGTAGTAATGCAACCATTTATGTTCAGTCACTTGCACATGAAAAAAAGCATTGATATTGAAACATAGCTTGTGCCAGCCATGTACATGCCAGTTGCAGTTTCCAGTTCTTTTCTCAAGCGCATAGAACAATGTAATAAACAACAGCACAAATAAACACAATTGAAATAACAACTTCTGATAACAACATAAAAAAATGCAACTGCATGTAAGATTTCCTTGAGTAAAATGGATTTTTAGTCTGTTTGCAGATGAGCAAATTAATGGTATGCTGTGGGGAGGAGAGATTTCCATCTCTACAACAGATTCATTCTCCAGAATTAATCTTCATCACAAGCTTTATACGATAACTGGTATAATGCTCATATACCTACATGTTCTTCATATGAACAGCTTACCATTACAAAAACTCTTTCTGAAACTAACCTACAGCACTAAAACTGTATAAAAATGACAGAGATTGACGCATTTTATTTTCACCATCCATCTGTGAGACAGCACAGGCTGGCTGAGGAACCTATCCTAACTGATATTCCTTCCTTGGCACAGGTTGAGCCCCACGGAGACATGCTGCTTAGCACACTCAACATAAGAAATGATGTCAGCAGCTCGGATGTGTTCTTGAGCCGCCGTGTTGCCCAAGGCCCCATGTTCCCCAAGGCCCACACATCTGACGGTGCTGGCCAGCAACACAGAAGGGCCCTCTCTGGTAGGGCACCCTACAGCAGGAATGCACTGAACAGGCATAGGCTTCATCAGAAAGGGCACTTGGGAAGGAGGGCATCCCAGATCACAGTCAAGATACCGGACTTGACTGATGTCAACTCCATAGACAAGTGGTCCAGGATGGTCTTTCCCATCACATTTATTCTTTTCAATGTTATTTACTGGCTGTATTATGTACAGTAATGTATGCAATAATGTTGCTGTACACTAACGTATTGAGGCTTGTTTCTTTTCTGTCTCAGTTTTGCTAACTATGAATAACTGCAATAAACATAACGTGAGATTTTCAAGGTAAGGTACCTATCCAATGAATACCTCTAGATCTAGGCTTTCAAAGCAAACTCTCAAATAAATGAAAAAGCACCCATACTCACACATTCCGATTAGAATGCTACTAAATTCCTTAATTTCTACAGTATGCATCACTCACAACTTTCCAGCATTTGCTTTTGTCTTTTTTAAGTGGAATAAAATTTAGCCACATACTATAATCCCCTGGCAACATATTTCCAAACAAGATAGTAAAATGACTCAGAGTAGTCATCATGTCACAGTATTTAAGTATTAAAAGTGTAAAGAAACCAGAAGAAATAATTTTTGCAAGATTATAACTGTTGCATCAACACACAATTTCAAAATAGTTCTACTAAAAGTGTTTTCATGTATGAGATATCATTCAAGGAGATATAAGCCAACTAATACTTCAGCGAGGCCAAGATCTTCAAAGGAAAGAAAGGGAAGTGGAGACAAACTCCACTGAGTTTCCAGCCATGGAATCAGAGGTTTGGACCTAACTGGAATTTTGTTATTTCCACAAAGTAGCAAAGTTGAAATTGATAAGAACAACTATGCCATCTGCAATTTTGTATTAAAATCAGAAAATGTCTTAATTCCTGCAAGCAATTGCTACAGGATACCCCAGACCCAAAGCAGACTGTTTTCTTGGCTCTCAGATTTCCTGTATCCAGTAATTGCAACACATCTTCCCAGGAGCTAGCAGAGATCTGGGAACAGATCAAGCAAGAGTTCTGCACACAGGGTCCTACAGATTTCCTGACTCTGATGAAGAACAGAAGACATAGCCAAGCCTCAAGGCATACTAGTGGTGCTGGATACATGGCTCTTCCCACTCTCAGAGCTCAGATTAGGCCAACACCACTGCATGTTGCCAAACATAAACCCAGGCAAGGAGCCGAGCCCCAGTAGCCTGCCTTCAGCTGAGGAGTAGTAGGTCAGCCATCTCCTACCTGCAGCAAACCTTCTAACAGTCCAGAAACTGTCTAGAATGATAAATGCCCAAGAATGGGAATAACTTCAATGCATTTATTTCAAAAAACATGAAGCTGCCAACAGGCATTTGGCATGGCTAATCCAGTGGGCTACTTGAGTCTATCAGTTTTGTTGTGGATTCCAAGGTCTCAATCTCATCCCATCTTCAATGGAGCACAGAAATTGTCTCAACCTTTAAGGGAACAGTTGCCGTGACATTTAAGAGATCACTGCACACCTGCCTGATTACAATAGTAATTTCTCTGTGTGCTACAGGTACTGAAACACCAGCAAAGACTCCTCTGGTGGTCTAATGTACCTTCAACCTAAGGTCAAAACTGTAACTTTGCATATATATGTACCCATCTGCTGCTATCAGTAATAAAGGGACCCAACATCAAATGCAGTCTGCAAATCACTTTTAAGAAATAGCACCTAACTGTAACACTCAATATCATCTAAACCAAAAGAGAAAAGCAAAAAAAGCTTTCAGATGCTAACCTGCTCCTGTTAACCTCTCTCCAGCTCAGAAATGCCAAACTAGTTCAAGTGATTGGACACAGTCAAGGGCAGAGTAGAAAGAAAGCCCATGAAAACAGAAGTAGCAATCAAAATATAATAGATTCAAAGACAGATATATCTGGAAATAAATTCAAAGAAAGCAACACATTCTGTACGTTGGTATTGTAAGACGTGAAAAACAGTTTTTGCACTAATTTCCCAAAGATATTCCCAGGAAGGCCACATCAGTTCCAGTAGTATAGAGATATTACAACCCCTCTTTCCCACTACAGCAGTGAGATCATTCGGCTCATAGGTGAAGCCAACATCCAATGCAACACTGAAACAAGATAATAAAGGATAAAATAATAAAGGATACTTAGCCTTCTGTAGATCAAAGATCTGCTCTAGTGGTCTTAAACATTTTTTTCTTGTAGGTTCCTAGCATCTGGATACGTATAGTTTCTAATTTATGTGTCACCCAGTTTGTTCAATCACAGATAATAGCAGTGGGCTACAATAAATTAAATCCACAGCACCAAGCCATGAAAGGAACGGAGCTGAGAATGGGTCATTTACAAAGAACTGTGACAATGCAACACCCCTTCAGTGGGGCACGTTCCAAAACAGCAGGGTCCAACTTACCATACCATGAGTCCTCCAACACAGGGCACCAGTAGGAACTCCAGGAACCCCAGCCTTGGTACAGGTTTTGTACAGTATGCACCCAGCCCTGACTGTGCTGGGAGCTGAAAGCCAGCCACCATCCAGAGTGAGGAAACAGGCAGGGCCTCTCAGCAGGAGGTATGGCAGCAATGGCTAATGGCTGTTACACAAAAACAGACAAGAGGCCCTTACTGCAGGTTGGCAATATCTCATCCCAGAGCCAGCATCTTCGGCCTTCAACACAATTCCTTCCAGCCCATTTAACCACTTGACTCTGGTAGGGAAAACTGAATTTGACACACAAGATTGCAAGGAACATTTGATTTAGACTAAAACTACTTTCTAGCCTCAAAAGAGAATTAAACCAAAGCTTGGGAACAGCTAGCATATTTTCCATTTTTTTCTAAGTGTTTTTAGCAAAAAGAAAAAAAAAAAGCAGAACACATTTCTCACTTTTCTCACTTTAGAGCAATACCTTGTCAGTAAAGAAAAAGCAGAGTTTATGAGAGACATGGTTTGGAGAAGTGCAGCTATATATGGGAGCCTGTGTCCATTGCCATCTGCTGTTGGAAGTTGGTGAGTGCAAAAGAAACACAGCCTCTTCCCAGCGATAGGCTGCAGTCATCTGAGTGGCTTTAAGTAATAAAGGTGAGTAATAGACACTTCAGCTCTAAACTCCTTAGGAACAGACTTCCATCTCAGAGTAGATTACGTGCTGTTGTTAATTAGATTTCAGCTAAGCTCTCCCTTACAATACGTGCAGCTATTTCATGCAATTTTTGAATGTTACTAGATTTAAAGAAACTTGTATTGGAATTCCTTCCTAGCTAGGTTTCCCAAAGATCAATCTTCTACTATCACTACATGTGTGTAAGTGTGTGCACCTATCCAAGAGTCTGCCAGTAATATTTCACTCCACTGGCAATTTCACACTAAAGGCAACAGAAGAGTAAGGGCCTGTGTGGAACAGCATTCATACAAGTTTCATCAGAACAGAGGACAAAGCTGTTAATCCATCGCTCTTCTCCGGAAGAAAGGGAACCCCAGCCTTACTAATCATTGGGGAATTCACATGGGATCACAATTCTGCACCCAGATCCAGAGGGAAATGGGGTTCATTAGTTCTTATGCTCTTAAAACTATTTTTTCACAGTTATAATAATCTTTTAGATTCATACCAGCCTTACTTCTCTTCAGCAGTATTCCATCTAAATTATGATTGAAACAGCAAGTGCTGTGAATGCTGATGATGTTAGACTGGTAACACGTCTACAATTTGCAGTTCTCTGAGAGCTGAGCTAATCCATCTGATGGTTCACATCTCTGAAACGTCATGCTGGCTGTTGAGACCTATTTAATCACGTATGACCTGATGCTAGGAATACTTTCCTCCACAATCCAGCACCAAAGCCAACCCGGCAGACATGCAGCAGCCTCTAGTTAGTAAACTTCCCAGATGTCCCAGCACCTTGTGATACCATAGCGCCTTGTAAAAGTCCACAGAATGACTCTGTGAGATTTGCCTGCTTTTCTACATCATGACTTGGTCTCTTGTTCTTTCTCTAGAGGTCTTGAAGTAGGTACAAAGAGCAAATGTATAGAAGGAATACTGCCAAACATAATTAAAGTGGATATAAAGAAGTAAAACAAAAGGCTAACTTGATGCACTTAAGAAAGCATTCTCCAACAGCAGACAAGGAAAAATCCCTTTTTTCCCTAATATTTCATTATTAATTCACAATTCAAACTGCTACTGAAGTTACTGCTCCTTTCAGATAAAAGCACAATGACATCAATATGCTTACCAGAAAGGCTTGCTCCAGACCTCAGAAATTTTCTACTGGCTAACATTGGTATGGGTCTCTTCTAAGAATACACTGTTTTGCCACACACAATTGCTTTGTTGCTAAAGGACTTTAATGGCAGTAGTCACTTCCATACTGCCTGCTCGCTGGTCTGATGTACTGCTGATTTACTTTAGCTCGTCTGAAATGACTAATCAAAAGAAACATCATTTTCTGAAATCACCAGAAGATTTTTGTGGAATGGAGAGAAGTGCAATGAATGCCAATGGAGGGAAAGTTGCATTACTTCTATAATTTACTTCTATACTTTTGAATCAAGATACACTGCTTTTTCTGATTCAACTGGTCTTTTTCTACAACCCAAATTTCTGTAGGTGCTTTTTATATGCTGAAATCAAAATTTCATCCAGTGTGTGTGCATTCATTATACGCACCTTTTTTGTTAGTGCTTTTAGTTCAAAGAGCCTACTGTACAAAATTTAATTTCTGGTCTTTATTACATGTTTAAGAGGTTTCTTTATGATGCCTATAAAACCATAGGGAAACCAGAATATATTTAAGGTGGTTGATTTTCCCTTTTTCCACTTGAGAACACTCTCCATTGGGAGATACTACTGTTCCATAAAGCCCTTAAAATTGTGACTCAGTAAAGAGGAGTTACACTTTGGTCATTTGGGAGAGTACAGCAGCACACTTCACTGCCACAGACAACTGCAAGACCCAAAACAAACCGCTCCCCAAAGGGTACAAGCTGCACTGTAAGAGGTTTTGTTTTGATGGAAAGACTTTTTACATTGAGAACACACCAGGATGTGGTAAATCCTTATCACTGGAAGTTTTCAAAACAAGGTTGGCCATGTTGCTATACAATTGCAGCCAGGCTCCTTTTTCCCATGAAAAAGATTAGACCTGGTGACCTTTTAAAGTCCCTTCTAATCTGTGCTGTTCTACAAGACAATACAAACATACGTCACTGAGACAGCCCTTTCTTGCTTGAGAAGTACCCATTTCTCTGAACAGAGACAGAACAAAACGATCTTGTGCTAGAGGGTGCTAAGCACAGAGCAGAAATTGCTCTTCTTTATTCTGTTTAGTCAATTTCCTTTCAACTGACTGGAGGCCATTATGTGCCCAAAACAGGAAGGCTTGCTTCCCTGTAGAGATTCAAGGTCAGCATGTGTGTTTCTTCAAATGCTAACCTATGACAGCAATACTTCAGGTCCTAGTTCTTAACTGTTCTCTTCAGCCATTCACAGATTACTGAAGTTTGCTCACTATCAAAAACATATGTATGATTACATGAACAATAACCTTGCAGTAAAATGCAATATTTACATATGAAACAGCTCACTGTACCCTAATTACTGTCAAAACGTAACAGAAATTGTTTCATCTTTTTAAACAATAACAACTGAAAAACCATTCTGCAGCCTTTTCTGTTCAGTGCTGCAGTGAAGGGAAGGACAAACAAAAGATGACACTAAAGATGGGATACTACAGCATGACTTTAGTGTAATTACAAATCCATTTGACATAACTTGCTACTAAACTTAAAATGCAGCTTTGTACACATTTACAACTCTGTATTATTAAGACAATGTCTGAAGGAGCATTTAGTTATATCTGTTTTATATCTGCGTTTTTAAAACTGCGATCAGCCAGATACGTAGCAGATTTTTCAACATTTTCTGGCCTTTTATTGTTCAGAAAACACCAAACTATTCCAAATAACTTATTTTTGAACAATTGGTATTCAAAAACTCAGTAACCAACTGGTTGAGCAGGAAGGCTGGACCAGATTACCTCCAGAGTTCCCTACCAACCTCAACTGTTCCATCACTCTAATACTCCTTAGGGCTGTAAGACTGATTTTTTTCTAGCATCTACAAAAGGCTCTGAGTTTAGTGAGTAAGTACATCAAGAAAGAATTTATTGCAAAAATTCACAGATACAGTCAGTTTATTTACAAGTATAAATATATTAATGCTACAAATATGCTGTCATGTTCATTATCAGAGCATCATGGACATGTAATTAAGACTCCTTAGTTTCATTAGGCACCTGTGCAGTAACTCTCAAAATCTAACCAAAACAAATATGGCACATCATACATTTTACTTTTTCACTGTTCTAAAAATCTTTAGTACTAAATGCAATTTTGGTATTTTCACCCTAGCAGATATGTTGTTTTCATAAAAGGATAAATAGTTTATTTGGTCACTAGTCATGACTGCCTTCTCAGTTCAGAAGTTTAGAGCATCAACAGCTTTTGACTTTGCAGATAATGTTTCTATTACTTTTTTCAAGTCAACGGGGGAACCATCACCAGCAGACCTCATCAGTGATCTGAATTCCATCATTTCAGTTGCAAGACAACCTTCAAGAGAAGAAAAGAAATAAGATAGAAATTGAATGAAACAAAAAACTTAAGCAGACTGGGAAACAAAGCTTTATGCTGGCTGTTACCATATGTGTAACTGTATAAACACATCTTTTCTCCAGAAAACATATCATCCCTCTGACAGCTCTCTTGTACACCTTCTCACAATCACTACTTCCAGTTATTTTCTTTAGCACTTACTGCACAGAAACCACTTTTCAGCTCCACATATCCAAAATAAGTCAAATAACTTCTAGTTACAGTGCAATTCCCTTCTAACAAAGCATAACCAGGAGCATCATTTCTAAAGCGAATTTCTCCTTATCTTTTCTTTGATGTATGGAGATGACAACATCCCAGAGCTCTTGTACAAACCTTCAAGCAGATTTATGGCACGTTGAAACTACAAGAGTAAAACAAACTGCTCAAAAGGTGTCTGTCAAAGATGCACATAGATAGATATACATGGTCTGCTCAATGTAAACCTTTCTGCAATTCTACAGTCATCTTACCTGTGAATTATTTACTCTAGCTTTTCAACAATATATCAAGAACAATTCCAGTTAAAAAAACCTTAATGCACAAGAATTCAGGGAAGGAAAGATAACATCGTTAAAAGCTACCTTATTAGCAGCTTCCAGTGCATTTATTAGGTTCTGCAGCTCTTCCTTATTCATTTCTATAGAAATCGGTTTAACTTCACCATTTTCTCTCACATCCAAATCAAGGTTCAGAAGTGGCATTTGCAGCGTGGAGATTTTATCACTGGACAGAGCAAGCTAGGAAGTTTAATGAAACAACAAAGTATAAGGTGGAGCCACTAAGTTCTTAGTCTTCTACAACATCAGTTCTATACTCGATACCAAATGGGTATTACCAGAACAAACATCCACACGACAAAACTGAAAACCACATGACTAACTGCTCACAGTCGCCTCTGCAGTCTTTTCTGCTTGATTATGTTCTTAAGTACCAACAATATAATAAAAGCACTCTTCATAGCAAAACATTTGTTGAAATAATTTGTTAAAATGACTGAGCTGTGACATTCGTGTACTCCAGATGAAAAGCAATGACATATTTGATCATGGCTCTTTGAAAGTGAAAGCATGTGAATTCTGAAGTAACTTCATTAAAATAGTTATGCCTGTATTGAATTAAGTATTAGGCCTCAAAATCATGACATCATATGTCTGTTCCCAAGTAGTATTCAACTTTTTTTTTTTTTTTTTTAGGGAGAGGAGAGAGAGAGAGAGAGATTGCAGCATTAGAAAAGGGAGTTTTATCTTCAGCTTATACAGATTTCTGTCCAAGTCTTTGGTTTGGTATCATGACAATGGTTTTCCGGTACCCACAAAAATTGATCCAAGTCCCAGAATGAGCAGGCCACCAAGGAGGGCATCTAAAGTTACTTCTTCATTTTGGAACACTTCTTTTTATATTCAAGCACCATTAAAAAAAACCTCTTACTTTTAATTGCCAGTCAAAATCCTGCAGCTGAGCAGACGAGATTGCGTTTACTGTTTCTACGAGCGCATTCCTGATTTCTTCTTTTCTGCCTTTTAGACATTTTATGATTGCTTCTTGATAGTTTGCATTTAACTCACTCATCTGCTGAACAGCCTGTAAGAATAAAAAGTTACAGCTGCTTAAAATATGAACCAAAGAAATTGGATGTACCACCTGTAATAGCCTATAGGATACCTGTACATATCCAAGCTTCTATCTAGATAGATGTTATACTGCTATACTATACCATGGCCTCATGTTTCTCATGCAGCTCTCAAAGGGTTCACGTCTGATACACAGCCAGCACTTATTACAGCAACGTAAAAAAATTGTGTTCTTGTTTGGCAGTAATTCAGTTGATGCACAAAATCCTTTGTATTAAAAGCAGCAAGATACTGAAGCCTTCTTAGATGCCATACTAGGACCAAAACAAGAATCACACAAATAACCAACAGATTGAGCTCTGAAAGTTTCTGGACATCAGAATGGAGACCAAAGACACTTGCTCGACTGAAGCATACTGATGTACAGACTTTCCTATGGCTACACAAGTATCTTTATTTGATCCAACCACGAGCAAGTAGCCTAAAGACTAGCAATGAGCAGAAGATGAGAAGATTCCTGATCACAAAACAAGTTTTTGCAGAAGTTACATGCATTGGAATACCCTTGAATGACAGTCCTTGTGAGGCATGCTCCATTCACAGCCTAAATGTCTTCAGGATTAACTTTCAGTCACTATTTTCCAACAAACAAGAGCACAAATTGTTTATAGTTCTAATTAACATCAACGATAGGTTATGTATTGTAAGCAAAACAAATTTAACCTCATAGTACCTAAGATACCACTTTAAGTCACTATAACAGTACTTTAACAAGTATCATCCTGCACTATTTAATTAAAATGGTATCCAGTTTTCTTTTAGAAGGCTTATAATTTTATCTCTGTGTGCTGTCCACTTTTCACTTGACCTGAAACTACCCAGATTTAGGCTGCCACTGTTTAAATACTACGCTACAAAAATATTTTAGGACTAAATAAAATACAAAGCCGATCATCCCAGAACAATCTCTCAAAGTCAAACCCAACCAGAGATGAGCCCTTACCTCTTCATCAGTTATGTTTTTGCCAACGGCAGTTTTGAAATACGCCCTTGTTTCTTCCAAAATCTCCATCCATTCCGTCAAGCTCCAAACACCGCTGTAATCCTGGTACCGAGGATACCCACGTCCGCATATGCCATCAACTATGTTATGAAGGAACTGGAACAGCGCAGTACACGTCTCAAAAACGCCCTGTTCCCACGGTTAGGCTGCACCAGGTCCATGAGGCAACTCAATTACCACCCCTCTCCTTGTTGGACGCAGCCTCAGTGCTCAAATCCCATGCATCGCTATATGCCAGAACAATCCGAGCCCGCATTTTCGCTTTCGTTTCTCAAGGACGGCGGAAGCCCCAGAGGAAAGGCGATGCCGACTGAGGGCCCAACCACAGCACTGCCGGGGGCAGTCGGGCCCGGCCTCACCCACGGGAAGGCCGCGTCCGACAGCCAGCACCGCCCGGCCCTCCCCGCGGCCTGCTCCCAGCTGTACGGGGCTCCGCCGCGCGCTCCCCCATCCCACCAGCTGGTTTCCCGGTGGTGAAGGCCCGGAAGCAGGAGCTCACCTCCACCGCCCGTCCCGGTGGCAGCTTCTCCAGCAGCTGCAGCATTTCCAGCCGTCTCGTCAGCGGCCGCAGGCACCCGCTCCCCGTCCAGCGACGCCGTGCGCATGCACGCAGGAAAACGCCCTCCTTCCCGCTCCCGAATCAACGGGTTCGAGGCCCGGCCCGGCTGCTGCGGCTTCTGGCTCTGGGTGCCTGCGCGATAAAATGTGCAGGAGCAGACCACACGAGTACCCAGCTGCAGTAACTTGTATAGCTTTTAGACAGACATATGAGAATGGCATAAAACTATGAGAGAGTGTCCAAAGAGGTGCTTCTCATTTGGATGTATGAGGAGTAGCTGCAGTTCCTGGGTTTGCTCAGCCCAGAGCAGAGCTGATTGGAGGCCTCATGGCAACCCTACAGCTCCTCGCAGGGAGCAGAGGGGCAGCTCTGAGCTCTGCTCTCTGTGACAGCAACAGGGCCAGAAAGAGTGACATGGGGCTGTGTCGGGAGAATCAGGATGGGTTTTAGGAAAGGGTTCTGCATCACAGGGCAGTGGGCATGGAACAGGTTGCCCTAGGCAGTGGTCATAATTCCAAACTGCCAGAGTTCAGAGTGCATTTGGACATAAGCATCAGAGAAAGGGCTTGAATTTGGGGTGACCTGAAAGGAGACAGGAGCTGGACTCAGTGATGCTGTGGGTCCCTTCCAACTCAAGGTATTCAACAGTCCTATGATTCAGACTTCTAGGCAGAATCAGAACTCTCCATATTTAAGATATATTGATGCAATAACATTGTGAAGCTCTCCCTGTTCTGCAGCTTCACTTTTCATCTCATGTATAACTGAGTATACAGATGTATAATCAATAAGTATACAGAGAAGTTAGGCAGGAAAGATTATGGCATTAGAGAGGGATAATCAGAAACAAATGGAAAAGCTTACCCATACCCAGGCCTTACAGAAAAAGACTTCAAGAGGAGTAATCTCCAGAGAGAAACCCTCCCTTGATAACAGTCAGCCCTTAAATGGGGTCTAGGAGAGGTGGAGCCAGGCTCCACCCCTTTTGGTCACACAGGTGAATTGCCTTCACCTATGCTCCTGCAGCTGACTCATTGCTTGCCTCAGGTGATCAATCAGAGGTTCAGGCCACGATTCAGTAGCTCCCATACACCTTGTAACAGCCTGACTTCCACTGATCAGACAGGAGTAAGATGAAAGCTTGCAGTAGCAAACAAAAGGCCCACATATTAAGTGAAACTAGAAAAGCTGGGATAAATACTAAGAACAGAAGTTTATACTGCCAGGATAGCATTTACCAGGAACAACTCATTTCTTGTCTCTGCTTTGCCAAACAGTGGAGAAAGCCAACCAGCCTGAGACTAGGTATATAGAACAGGCTTTAACATGAGCAATGAGCTTTCTGTGCCTTAAGTTGATTAAGTTGATTTGAACATGGTTATGAATAAGCAGCAACCTCCTAATCACTTGTAGGAGAAAAACAGTACACAAAACACTGCACAGAAACAGATACAGAATCATAGTCTCAGAATCATATAATTATAAACTGACTTAGGTTGGAAGTGACCTTAAAGCCCATCCAGTTCCAACCTCCTGCCATGGGCAGGACTGCCCACACCAGCTCAGGCTGCCCAAGACCCCATCCAACCTGGCCTTGAATGCCTCCAGAGATGGGCCATCCACAGCTTCTCTGGGCATCCTGTACCAGTCAGTGCCTTACTGCCCTCTGAGTAAAGCATTTGTTTCTAATGTCTAACCTACATTTCCACTCTTTCAATTTAAAACCATTCCCCCTTGGCCTATCAAATCAGACTATGTAAAAATATAAAGTTGGTCCCCCTCCTGCTTTTAAGACCCCTTCAAGTACTGAAAGGAATTCTTGTAGGCAGACCTTATTTCAGTGAAACCCCTTGACAATTTCACTGGCATAAGATCATACGTAAGTAAGCATAATATCAGACCCTAAGAATACAAAAACAACTACAGGTCTGTACTGGTGGGTACGAGGGCTGTGGAAAACCTCAGGCTGGCTAAGTCAGTTTGCATCATGTCTTCTCCAATCACTGGGATGTGAGGAGCAGCGTGGTGCGTGGGAGTTCTGGAGAAGAAACAGATGGGGAGGAACTGATTTCAGGTTTTGCTGATTGTAAACCTTTCAATTCCTCTGAAGGTTTGCTACTACTAAAAGATGAGGTTTTTAATACAGGTTTCTGGGAAATGTATTTAAATGTATTACCATGAAATTGCTTTAGCCTGCTCTTAAATTCAGGAATAGTTGCAATTGCAAGAAAAACAATTTTTATTGCAGATCATTTTGAATAGTAGTTTCCTTCACTGTCACAGAAAGTGCTTTATCATGATTGGAAATCTATCCAGTTTCTAACTGTATTACATTGCATGCTACAAACCAGAGCAGCAGAGGGAGCTTCTGCTCCAAGCAAGACAGACCAGAGACCACACAGAAGAAATACAAAGGAAGTCCAGATTTAGGAAGAAATCAAATAGCAGAGGGATAAGGAGAAAGTTCATAACTGTCCTGCTTAGTAGAAAGGGACCAAAGAAGCAACAAATTCAACAGAGCAAAGATGTAAAACCTGAAGGACAGGAACACGTAAGCCACACATTCTGACAAAATCTCAGTGAACATCTTTCAAAACAGATTATTCGTTGCTTTCTGATGGTAGTGGTTGGTTGGCTTAATTTTTTATTTTTTTTTTCCCCCCAGGTCTGAAGAATAAGGCATTTCAGTTTTCATGCATGTATAGTTTAAGGTAAATTTTTGTTTGGTCTACTGAGATAGGAGGAATGGTGTGGGCAGAACAAGGAAGTCAGAGCTGGGGTGAATCCATGTATCCGAGCCTATGTTAAAGGACAAAGTAATGCAGTAAACAAGGTTGCCCTGGCAGTTTGGAATTTGTCTGGACTTGCATTATTTGGATCCACCATCAGGTCTTAGGCCTTAAAATTACCAACTTGTCATGGTTCCATACACAGTAGCAATAATCCACCCTACCTCTGAGTGTAAGCTGCCAAGTAACCACTAAAACAGAGAGAGGCCAGAACACTTGTGGAAAGTAGATAGACAAGAGACTCCAAGATGACAAGAAAAGCAGCTGTTTCATGAGCAAGAAATGTGAATTTCACATTATATTATCCACACTGCTGCTGACTCATTGATTGTTTTTGTTTTTACAGATAACCCACAACTAAACTGCAGTAATTAAACCTATTTTTAAATGAATCCTTTTGCTGCAATGGCAGCAAAGATGGAATGGCAATAACTAAAACATTTGGAAATAATTACTAATCAGAATCTCTTACTGTTAAATATAACAGCATTGAAGTGTTTCACGTTGCTCTACAGATATGAAGTTGGAGGGAACATCTCAAGACCAGTATAAACTATTCCCTGAGGGACTGTTAAATTTGTATGTTAGTACAGACAGACAGATTACTGTGTATTTCACCAACACAGATGTGCCAGTAAAGCCATTGAAGTGGAGACGGAACATGAGGTTGCAGCTCAGATGCACACTGGCCCTGAAATCGAGGTCTCGCTGTTCCTTTCTTTTTTCTAGCTCTTCTTTCTTTCCCCTTAGAGTGCTTGTGACTGCAGGATAAAACTGCAACTGCAGAATATAACTGACATAGCTGAAAATGAGTTGTTTTTCTTTTGTACTTCTTTATTTTTGTCACAGGTTAATTTTAGCCAAGTTGCTACAGAGCACTGCTTCTGACAGAAGTGAACTTTATGGTTGGGAGTGAGGGGAAAGACAAAACTACTCCTGGCAGCCTGGACTTAGGTCAGATGAAATTAGTCCTGCAATGAAACTTTTCAAATGGATTTAAATCAGTGAACCACTTACACCACTGTATAATCAATGGATATCAAGATGTTACAATCACAAAATAAACAAGAGAGTTAGGTGAAGTGGACTACGATAACAAGAGAGAATAAACAGAAGGCTTACCCTTATGCTGGACTCACCACAAAACACCAGAATGAGAGATCTCCAGACAAGATCCTTCCCCACTGGTAGCCAGCTCTTAAATAGGTCTAGGAGGGGCAGCACAGGTTAATTGCCTTCACCTGTGCTCCTCTGGCTGACTCATGGCTCGCCTCAGGTGATCAATCAGAGGTTCAGGCCATGACTCAGTAGTTCCCATACAACCACTAAACCAGGAATCTAAAAAGCTTTTGTAGAAGGTTACTATGAACATGCACATAGTGATCTGCTACAGCTGAAGATTGAAAATAATGTTTCTTCATTCAATTTTTACACTGATCACTCAGTCAAGCTTATAAATGAGGCTGGGTAAACAACATGACATTGATGTGCAGAACATTGTTATTATTTGCTCTTCATAATCTATCATATGCATCATTACCTTAATTCTCTATTCTATATGCAGCTGAAATGTCTGCAGGCTCACTATATTTAGCATTCAGTCTTATTAAGCTCTGGAGTTGATTTATAGTCTACCCATTAATTCTCGTTTTCTCCTAATTCTCGTTTTCTACAATTCAGTCCCACTATTTCCTGTCCTGAGTTCAGGGAACATGCTGAAGAGTTTATTTTCATCTGATCTATTACTACCATTTTATAAGGGAAGGTTTATTGTTTTCATTCCTATCTTTACACATTCCTCCTTTCACATTTAAGAATCCTAGGTAAACTGAAGATGTAAAACCATCTACATGTCATGACTGGAATTTTCCTTGAGGTCTAATGATTGGAATGGTTGGAATGCAAAAAGAAAGCAACAGAAAGTAAATGGTAACTTTTGGGACACGCATTAAAAATACAAGCCAAATTATTGTCTCCTTCTCTAATCCTAGCCCTAAGATTGTAATATTAATAATGAATGGTCACAACCTGTTGATGCTTGTCAGAATTCTTTGGACATGAGAAAAGATAAAAGAAAATGCCCTGTGGGTAGATTATGATGACTCTTAGCCCTGTTAGTATGCAACAATTAGTCGACACTGGAATATGCTGCATAGCAAGTTGCACCAATGTGTCATAACAGCAGTGGGGAGAAAGTATTCCTAAAATAATAAACACACATCATAAGCACACGAGGAATCCATGGTCTGTATTTATTCTATTGCTCTGATCTGAATTCTACTATACTATTCCACTGTGTATTTTATTTTTATCACATAATATTTTATGGCAGTGAAAACAGTAGTTGGCCAAAAAACTTATGCTGGAAAAACTCTCCTTGCTGGCAGAGGTCATTGCAATGAGGGCATAAAAAGAGAAGGTAATTTTACCAGGCTAAAGTAGAATACACTTTTCTGTTACAGCCACATCTACTTTAAGAGTGTTTTTGTCAGTACAGAGCTTTTTTTTTTTATCACTAAATCCCTTCCAGTGTAAATACAACCAACTTACTCCGAAGACAGATGGTCTCAGGGTTTACAAGACTTTCTCAGTCTTGTCAGGCTGGTCTCAGTTTGGTAGCGCTAAATGCTGGCTAGAATGCCTGGACCCCCTGGAATCTCTAGATTATATACAAGGAACAGCTTTCCACATCTACTTCCTATTTCTGCCCTTTACCTCTTTCGTGGGGAATAATAGTTGAATAAGCTTCACTTGGGATATTTCTAGACTTCTATTGAAAAACAAATCATGTGAACTCATCCCTGTATCCAAGCTCAGGAAAGTGAAGTCTGTTAGTGCACTCCAGACATACAGCTTTATTTGAAGGATGTTTAAAATCTGTTCCTTTCATGGCTTTTTTTTTTATTGGATGATGTGAATAATGTACTTGGATTAGAACTAGGATAAAGAAAAAATCCCAACTCTGCCACTACAGTATTTCCCAGACACTGACAACCCATTTACTCTTCATATGGCTAAGTTTCTTCACCTGGAAGTAGTACTATCTGGCTGTTCTTATGGGTGGTGTAGGAATCCATTAAAAGCTTGTGGCTTTACATCATCATGTTTATGACCTTTAATTAGCTTTGATAAAAACCTTCCATTCCTCTGTATTTTGGGAAAAGTCTGACCGTGGCAGCAAGCCAGGTATGTGTCCAGAATGCTGGAAATTTTTTTCTTGGGAAATACATGGTAATATGATATCAAACAGGGCATATTTTGTGCTCTTGAGGAATAGAAAGAAATACATTACAGAGGAAAAGGAGGTCAGAAGAATTAATTTGACAATACAGTGAAATCTCATCTAAATGTTCATGTATATATTAGAAAAGTAGATTTTGGGAAACAGCTGTAAAAGTCCTTATGGTTACCAACTTTTCAAACTTTGCTAACTCTTCTGCTGTTGCTGAAGTTTTATGACCTTTATGACCCATCTTCCCATTGCAAAATCTGCTCTGAATTATTTTACTGCAGTTCCCCTTTTTCTTCAGCAAGAGATTGAAAAGCCCAACAGTTATCCTCTGCTGTCTCAGATTAACAAAGATACAAAAAATAGAGTGGCACACTTCATCCTTTTTTGCAATGACAAATGATTTTCTCGTGGCTTAGTCACTGATGATTAAAACAGTCGAGCCATTTTATGTCAGCTTGCCTACGTGTCATGTCTCATTCGAGGGATGAAAACATATTCTGATTTACCTAAAGTCAGGTAAATTTCATTCTCTACCTGAGAGAATCAAAGCCCAAGAAGCACTTTCATATCCATCCACTAGATATAAAATAGTGCTATTTGTCCAAGAAACAAATTTAATAGTTTGACATAAGCTACTGTGTAAAAATAGTCAGAAAAACTTAAATCTTACTTAGAAATTCAGAGTTGTCTATTCAGCAGAAAGGATAACGTAGAAAACTGTAAAAATAAGTAAGCAGAGAAAAATCTTCAGAAAAAAATGTAAGCTACATGAGAAATTTCTACAAGCACAAAAAGAGAAAAAAGCAACGTTTACTAAATAGCTTATTTGATACAATTGACTCAGCTCATTTTACATTTTGATACACAGAAGAGTGAGAATTAAGGTTATTTTGAGGACAAGTTTATATATAGAATGAGAAGAGAAGCACATAAGTACATTCAGTTTGTGTATCAAAGGAGTTCTGATGCACAATAAACTAGTAGCAGTGTAAACAAGCTAATAACAGGTTTGCAACTGTAGATAAGACTGAAGATTAGCCACAGGAAATTGAAACATCATAGTAAATAGAAAAATAAGGGATAAAGTAATTTACCTGTGCATAATTCTACTCAGCTGGCACTACTTTCTAACCATACAAGCATCCCCATTGTCCCAGAGGTAGACCAATGTTAATTCAGCAAGAGAGCAAACCCTAGATTTCTAGGCTCCTAGAAATTGAAGTCTCACACATAACCAGTTAATTTTCTGTACTGTAAAAAGTAGTAATGCCAAGATAAGAAGCTACAGGAAGATGATGAGAGGCAGTGTGAGCACTGTACAAGTGAGTACTGCTGTCAAGTACTCCTTTAAAACTTGTCTACACAAAGCTGGCACTTTATCCAATATTAAATAAGTTCTGCACGGATTTGTTAAATTGCATTACATCTTTGGGTGGACACTTTTCTTCAGAATTTAGTTAATCTTCATCCATTTTGATATAATTCATTCTTATCATGTTAACTTTAGCAAAACAAATGTGGACAGATAAACACCAGGAAGCAAAAGAATAACTTAAACATTTAAAGCAGTAGTCACTGCTGGTAAAAGACCAAATGGATGTAAGGTTTAATTCAGAAGGTAGAATATAATTCTTAACCCTCACAGCAACATTTGCTGGAGCAGTTTTCTCGTGCAGTAATAAGAGCAAAACACCCAGTTGCTTTCAAGATAAAGTTCAGTCCACTTATGAACCAGATTGCATGGCATGCTTGGGATAACAAGGGAATAGACTCAGCACATAGAAGGTGACTTTCAGGAAGGCTCCATGATAATATTTATGTACCTGCTCTACTTCACTCAAGATTTGTAAGTCACATATAATATGCACAGAATATACCTTGCACTGTAAATATATACTCAGAAAAGTAAATGTTAAATCATTCAAATGGAGGTGCGTTGTCTGAATCGCTAGCAGACATTTCACATTATGGTGCTTATTCTCTGTTGTTTCAATTCTTTATTTGTAAAATGAAGTACTAATATCGTCTTGTCAGACAGGAAGCTATGAAGGAAAATTCATGAATATTTATAAAACGTTTACTCAGGTGATGAACACAGTCTCCCCATGAGGAGATCAATAAACCCATTCTGATTTAGACAGGTAAATAAAGGTCATAGCCACACACATATTAGAACAGATAAAGACCAATACTGAACAGCTGTCTCATTCACTGTGCATCCATCATCTTGTGAACTGAGTCAGACTGATTTCCTGCCAGAAAATGGATCCACAGATCTTGTAGGAAGAGAATAACAGATCTTGTAGGAAGAGAATAACTTGTGCACATCTGCACAAGGGACAGCATTAACTTGCACAGGCAAAACAGAGGTTTTTCACACATAACTTTGTGTAGGACTCCAAATACAATATACAGCCAGTGAACTTGTAAGCAATAATTCCAAACAATTTTAGAGTTTTGGTGAAATCTCTGCTACAGTTAAATTATTTGGACAGAGCTTAGAAGAAAAATGATGATCAAATTATTGGGTGATAGTCAAGCCCCTTTAAGGCTACAATTTATGACAAGTATGCTACCACCTCTTCAAAGACATTTCAAGCCAACATATCACAGTATGTCACTATTTGTACTGTAAATACACACCAGATCTCTTTAGTATATCCACAGTCTTTACATTAATGCAACTGTACTTGTTAAGCCAGAGCAGGAGCATCTGCACTACAGTGGTGATAACCATCCATGTCTATAAAGCCAAATCCCCATTGGCACTGCTATTAATATAGATATGACAGTACATTGTTTGGGGAATCATATCCAGATCCTCAGCATTTCATTAACTGGAGGTACTCCAGGAAATGCTTGACGGCATGCCGTGACAGATTTGTCTTCCTTCCAGGTCTTCTTGGGAAAGTTATCAATCTGCCTGCATGTTTAGTTAACACAGTTCCCATGACATACATTCTTTTCTCTCATATGTCCCAAGCAGTGCCAATATGAGCACAGCTGGATGAGCTGTTCATGCTCATACTTCCAGAGTTATTGCAGCCATGAACTGATAAAAGGTTTGAAGAACACAGAAAATCAAAGAGCTCCCTAACTGTGCTGGACTCATCAATCACTCTCACATGCTCATAGCTCTCCCTTTTCATGTGACAGTTCAGGAATTAATATGGAAGATGCATGGACAATGCACAGGAAAGCAAAAGATATATCCATGTGGAAAACATTCAGTGTTACTATCTCCACACAAAGTTAGCAGGGAGATTACTGAACTGAGTATTACCTCTGATATGTTTTCTTTGTAGATTCTCTACCATAATATATTTAGGAAAAGACAGCTTAATCACACTTTAGAGAAGCTGCACAGATGCTTTTTATGTCTGGGACTAACACCATTTGTACTACTAGGCAGTAATACAAAAAAGATAAAAGTGAAACCACATACATGTAACAGGCAGGTGAGGGGCACCCATAAAGCCTCTCACCCACTCAATCAGTCCATCTTGGAGGAGCTCGTATATCCTCCATGTCTCATTAAATTGCACAGAGTGCTGCACTAAGGCAGCTCAGCTCCTTCTGGCAACAAAGCTAGCTCATTCGTAGTTTGGTCAGGTATTTTTGCAGCACAGTGGTGTGCAGGCCTGATTGAGGCAACTGTTATTGTTGGGCAAACAATGGAAATAAAAGAACACCTTTTGTAGCCATGAGCTTACAGAATAGAGTGGCATACATGAAAAAATATGATTACAAGAAAGGTAGCTATTTTATTAAAATCTCTGCAAAGTTTTCTTTCTCAAACAACTTGAAAGTTGTCAGTAAATCAATGTTAACCAATAAAACTACATTGTCAGTTGTCAATAAATCAGTGTTAACCAATAAAACTATATTAAAGTAACTGTTCTTTGGTGGGCCTGCTGTCTTACTGTGTCTTGCAGCAGCTCACTCTGCCTTTCCCTGTGTTGCATCCTTTCCTATAGCAAGTGAATGAGCAAAGGTGCTGGATACTGCCAAGGAAATGGAAGAACATCTTATCTTTTTCCTTCTCAGAAGAATACAACTAACTGCTTAATTTCAAGACAGCAGATATGGACATCCTTCACACAGATCTATTTTCATTCCACCTTATGTGTCAATATGCTTTGTTCCTCTAGCCATATGGGCCATTCAAAGAACAGAGTGCTGGATCCATTCACTGAAACACAACTCAAGGGTTTTCAGTGTGTGATCTGGGAGACAGGACAGGCTAAAATGCCGAATAGAGGAAAACCACACCACACACAGAAAGGCGCGCACAACCGGCAGCTACCACTCAGCACAGACCTCTGATCTCTAGCTTGCAAATAATTTTTTTCTGTTTAAACTTTTTGTGGTTGCTTTTGTTTGTTTATTTGTTTTTTTCAGCAGAAGATGGTCTTGGAGTAGAAACTTTCTCACCTTTGTAAAAAAGGCTATGTGGTTTCTTTGCAAAGGGCAGCCTACAGGCCATAAGAGCAAAAAAAAAAAGGGGCAGGGCTGGGCTTCAAAAGGGCTATTGATGACAAAAGCTCACTGACATTCTGATACCAGTGATTTGCTTAAGATAATTAGGGCAGCTTCCCAATAGCCAGAGGTCTACTTCTTAGAAAACAAGAGAGCCTGTTTGCTAACCTTGATTAGCCCAGTGGCTAGAAAACTTGATGTTTAGACAGGCCGAGCTGCCTTTGGTGCCAGGCTGTGCTGGCAAACAACCAAGAACACCAATTTGCACGGCAGACTTGTCAGGAGTCAGGCTCTGCCACAGCAATGCTCCCACCACAACCTCCACCTCTCGGGCCTCAGGTCAAAAACAGCCTGTAAATGATAGCTAATATTTTGGGATTGCCAGCGCTACAGAGATTGTTAAGAGCAGCTCTTTTTGTATTCTTTTTTCCACTTACAGAGCTCAGTTCCCGAGCACGGCTGCTCAGAACGGGAGGAAAGCACACAGCCCCTTGATGCAGCTTGCGACTTAAAAGCAGGGGAAGGGGCTCACACTGCGAGGCCTGGCTCCCACGGCAAAGCGGCTGTCCCACGCCGGGGGCCGCAGGTAAGGGCCGGCGAGAAAAGCGGCGAAGAGCGCTGAGCGGACCCGGCCCCGAGGCGGGTCGAGGCGGGGCGGCCTGCACGGGCGGGGCGCGGCGCCGGAGGCGGAGGGAGAGCGGCGCGCGCCAAGGGTCGCGGCCGTCCCGCTGGGATGTGAGCGGCGACATCGGTAAGGCCGCCGCGACGCGCCGCTGTTGGGGTGGGGGCGCCCGACGGAGGGTGACGTGCTGCGGCGTGCAGCCGTCCGGCGGCTGCGGGAGGGGCGCGCGCTGCTCCGCAGGGCGGCTGTGCTACAGCGCGCGTCTCCGGAGACGGTCGCGGGGACAAAGGACCGGCGGAAGCGCGGCGCGGGGCTGGGGGGCGCAGCCGGTGCTGCGGGAGGTCTGCTAGGCCGCGAGTCGTCAATAAGGCTGTGTGCTCTAACGGGAAGGAAGCCTTTGAATGGTAAACTCACTGACTGCGCTTTGCTGGAAGCAGACCGGGGAAAAGATGGTAGTTGGATCTCCAGTCCACAAGCAATTTCTTCTGGGTGGGATTTTGTAATAGTTCATGGTGGTAATTGAGGGAAAGGGTGTCATCTTGTATAGCAAGGTCCGTATCAGTGGCACTGACATCCCTGGAGCTTCCTGAACGTCCGAAGGGGTGAGACGTGCACGCAGTGAGATACAAGATAGGGCCGCAGCTATAGCTACCGGTCTTAGAAGTGGAGAAAAGTTCAGAAGGATATGAAAGAGAAATCAAAGCTCCTGAAAGGAAGTTGTTCTTTCAGAAGTTCTGCAAATGAAGAAGAAAAAAAAAGTACTTTCATATTTTAAAAATATTAAAATAACTCTTATTTTTGTAGTAAGATAATTTGGGTATACTTGTCGCCACAACAACTATAGGCTTCAGAAAGCTCTGATTTAAAAGTGTGTACCTTCGCATCTTCCCTATAAAGCAGCAGAAATATCATTATCCCTGTTTTGGTAAGTGATGAACTGCAGCAGAGGGGCACTGAGTGACATCCCGAAGGTCAGAGTGGAACTTAGAGTGAACTCTTAATATCTTTGTGTGCCCCAAAATCTGGTGCCAGGCTGAGCCTTTGCAGTCAGTCTGTGGACAAATATTATTATCAGTAGCAAAAGCTAGCGCGGACAGACTAGGATTGCATTATTTTGTTAATTGCCACTGCTCTGGGTGATCTGGATTTCCAAACCAATGTCCACAATTGATATGTTTCTCTAATCCAAACTAGATCAAAATTAGAGCTGAGTGTTCTATGTAGGTACTCAAAGACACTCTAATCTGAAATTTTCATCCCACCTCCCTGTGAACTGAATCCGGGAAGCTTAATCAGGAAATGCATCCAATAATTTTGTTGTCTTTGTTGGCAAGTGGTCTTATGGAACAGTGAGTTGAACCAGCTTCAGTGGAGGTTTAGTAACAGATCCATTACGAAGAAGGGGACAAAGCCTGGAGCAGTAGATGGGATAAGGAAGACCTGCTCCTTTCAGTGGTAACATTTGTCTCAGTTCAGCTGGTGACCGAATTGCATCTTCAGTGTCTTACGCTTTAATCTGTTTAGAAGCGTTGAACTCACTAGAGCCATTATTGGAGCGTTCTTAACCCAGTGCATTCTTTCCTATGCTCCTATGTCTTTTGACTTAATTTTTAATAATAAAATCTTTTAAGATGCACAGTTGTAGTTGAGCCTCAAATTGCTATATAATGTCTCCCCCTTTCAGGCTTGAAATATCCCCTCAAGAGGCATTTTTTATAGGGTTGCAAAAGCTCTGTAATGATTAAAGCAAGATCTGAGCCTAATCTTAAACACAAATATACAGAATTAATACTTCTGACAATGAATCTCTTTAGGAGAGATAGGCGAGGTAGGAGGGGTGGGGGAGTTGCTCTCTATGTCAGAGATTGGATAAACTGTGAGGAGCTCCCTACGAGAAACAGTCAGGAACAGGTTGAGAGCCTGTGGGTTAGGATTAGAGATGGGACTAATACAGGTCAGCTGGTGTTAGGGGTATACTACAGGCCACCTGATCAGGGGGAGGCTGTTGACGAGGCTTTCTTGCTCCAGATGCGTGAGATGTCTGGCTCACGGGCTCTTGTCCTGGTGGGGGACTTCAACCATCCGGACATCTGCTGGGAAAACCACACGGCGAGCTGCAAGAGCTCCAGAAAGCTCTTGGAATCCATTGACGATAGCTTTCTGGTTCAGGTATTGGACAGACCGACCAGAGGTGAAGCGTTGCTGGACCTGCTGCTCACAAACGCTGAGGAGATCATCCAAGGTGTCAAAGTTGGAGGCTGCCTGGGCTCCAGCGACCACGCCTTGGTTGAGTTTGTGATCTCAAGCGATGTGGGCCTGGCAAAGAGCAGGATCAGGACGCTGAACTTTAGAAGAGCAGACTTCAAGCTACTCAATGGATTGCTGGCCAAGATCCCCTGGCGCGCCGCCCTCAAAGACAAAGATGTCGAGGAGAGCTGGCTGCTCTTCAAGGATGCCCTCCTGGAAGCACAAGAGGTCTCCATTCCTCTGAATAAGAAAGTGGGCAGGCGAGGTAGGAAACCGGCATGGCTCAGCAAGGACCTGCTGAGAGAACTGAGGGCGAAGAAAGGGGTGTACAAGCTCTGGAAACAAGGCTGTGTCACCTGGGAAGAGTACAGGGATGCTGTCCGGACTTGCAGACGTGGGATCAGGGAAGCCAAGGCGCAGGCAGAACTGAACTTGGCAAGGGATGTGAAAAACAATAAGAAAACCTTCTACAGGTACATTGGCCAGAAGAGACAGGCCAAAACGGGTGTACCTACTTTGGTAAATTTAAAAGGAGAACTGGCTTCAACAGATGAAGAAAAAGCTGAGGTGCTGAATGAATTCTTCACCTCGGTCTTCACTGGTGGCCAGGATTCTAGTCTTTTTCACGTCCCTGAGCCCTGCATCCCCAAACCTCTATGTGGGGACCAAGGAGGTAAATCCCTCCCCACTGTAAGGGCAGAGCAAGTCCGACAGTGCCTCCTTAGACTGAATGAATATAAGTCTATGGGGCCGGATGGCGTGCATCCCAGGGTCCTGAAGGAGCTGGCTGAGGTGGTTGCCGAGCCGCTCTCCATCATATTTGAGAAGTCGTGGCTGTCAGGTGAGGTCCCGGACGACTGGAGGAAGGGTCACGTCACTCCCATATACAAGAAGGGGAGCAGGGAGGACCCGGGGAACTACAGGCCGGTGAGTCTCACCTCCGTGCCTGGGAAAATCATGGAACAGATCCTCCTGGACAACATGCTCGATCACATAAAGAATGAGCATGTGATCCGAGACAGCCAGCACGGCTTCACCAAAGGAAGGTCATGCCTAACTAATCTTGTGGCCTTCTATGATGGAGTGACGGCATTGGTGGACGAAGGGAAGGCGACCGATGTCATTTTCCTGGACCTGAGCAAGGCCTTTGACATGGTCCCCCACCACATCCTCATCTCCAAATTGGAGGGAAGTGGATTTGATGGGTGGACGACCCGATGGATAAGCAATTGGTTGAAAGGCCGCAGACAGAGGGTGATGGTCAATGGCTCTATGTCCAGGTGGAGGCCGGTAACAAGTGGTGTCCCCCAAGGGTCTGTCTTGGGACCGGTGCTCTTTAACATCTTTATCAATGACATCGATGAGGGAATTGAGTGCACCCTCAGCAAGTTTGCTGACGACACCAAGCTGAGTGGTGCGGTTGATACGGTGGAAGGAAGGGATGCCATTCAGAGGGACCTCGACAGGCTGGAAAGCTGGGCTCGGGTGAACCTAATGAGGTTCAACACGGCAAAGTGCAAGGTTTTGCATTTGGGCCGGAAGAACCCCAGGCACCCGTACAAGCTGGGAGGAGTGGTCCTTGAGAGCAGCTCGGCAGAGAAGGACCTGGGGGTCCTGATGGACGAGAGACTCAACATGAGCCAGCAGTGCGCTCTGGCAGCTCGAAAGGCAAATGGGATCCTGGGCTCCATCAGGAGAGGGGTGGTCAGCAGGGACAGGGAAGTGATTGTCCCTCTCTACTCGGCTCTTGTGAGGCCCCATCTGGAGTACTGTGTCCAGGTGTGGAGCCCTCAGTACAAGAAAGACATGGAGATTTTGGAAAGGGTCCAGAGGAGGGCGACTAAGATGATCAGGGGGCTAGAGCACCTCCCCTATGAGGACAGGCTGAGGGAGTTGGGCTTGTTCAGCCTGGAGAAGAGAAGGCTGCGGGGCGACCTCATTGCAGCCTATCAATACCTGAAGGGAACCTACACCCAGGAGGGGAGTAAACTCTTCATAAGGGCTGACAATAGCAGGACTAGGGGAAATGGATCCAAGTTGAAGGAGGGAAGATTTAGGTTGGATGTTAGGGGGAAGTTCTTTACGAGGAGAGTGGTTAGGCCCTGGAACGGGCTGCCCAGGGAGGTTGTGGATGCCCCGTCCTTGGACGTGTTCAAGGCCAGGTTGGACGGGGTCCTGGGCAACCTGATCTAAATGTGTATGTTTGGTGGCCCTGCTAGGCAGGGGGGTTGGAACTACATGATCCTTGAGGTCCCTTCCAACCCGGGTGATTCTGTGATTCTGTGTGAAGGTACTGCTAGCTGTAGTATTGCCATCCTTTTGAAATATATAAGTGTATCGCATCTGTTGCAGCTGCTGTTTCAGCTTCTTAAGAATCAGAAGGCTGTACATAACTTGTTCTTACTTAAGATGAACTTCTGATATGTATGACTGCAGCATAATTAAGGTAGTTTCAGTCTGGCAGGGTGAAAACTGATGAAGCTGCACTGGTGCAAGCCTTGACATGATCCATGTAAGCCTGCATAGTGCTGGAAAGCCTTTGTGGAAATCTCTACTTTTGTGGCTCTATGCTGTTAACATTTAAATTAAGTAGCTCAAGTTATGCTCACACCCATAACATCCACGTTTCTGTTTCCCAGTATTTTCTGATCTCTGTTTAGAAATAGGAAGTCCTTAAGACAAAAAAAAAAATCAAATCTATTCACTGAAAATGAGCTGTGGATATGAAAGATACTCTTTTTGTAATAACCATGCATATGACACCATTCCCCAGATCCTTTGAAGAACCCTACAGGATTAAACCTGGGAGTTCCTGAGAGATTGTAACTCTTGAAGGGCTGCCAACCTAGATGTCTTAAAAAAAGGAAAACAGGACAAGTCACTAGTTGAAGACCTAGCTTAGAAGTTTGGGAACTTGAATATCATTTGATTCTGTAACAGGTATTTTTGGTACAAATTAGGATGAATAATTTTATCTTCCATGCAACAGATTTCAGCTCTTTAAAGAAATCAGCATGGTTAAGAAACAGCAGTACCACTAATAAGGATTTATTTCCTTCAGAACCATTTACTATAGCTCAGGGAGCCTTCTGAGTACAAACTTGCATCCTTTTGCATCATGAACACCAGCATAGCTTTTCTAATGTGACCCACATTACTCTTATGTAATATTAGTGTTGTGAATTTCACTTACATGAAAGCATCTGCAGTGGTTAGGTGTTGCATAACTGTAAGTTTAAGATTCACAGGACAAGACAGTCACAAAAGAGTAAGGATTAACCTGAAAAGTTTCTTTTTGCATTTTTGAGATAGCTATGTGAGACACGAGAATGAAGCATAAAGCAGAACTTTGCTTATGAACAGAAAAGAGAATATAAAAGGCTTGTACCTAGCTCTCTGGCAGTCATGCAGTTTTATTTGAATGAAACTGATTGCCTGTAAACGATGAGTTTATAATGAGTTTAAATAAAAGCTGAAATAAACTATTTCATCCCTGAGTTTTAAACCTGAAATTGGATAGCATATGGTTCAGTTATGGCTGTAGGTGCAGGATCTAATTAATTACCTAAGTAACTTTACCCAACATGGAGGAGATCATTCCTATTTCATGTATTGCTCCCATTCTATAGCCTGTTAATCAGCACTGCTGCCTGTGTGGTTTACTATTAATTGCCTTGCGAGTGACCTTGTGTCAGGGCCCAGGCACTTCCTGGTTTTTAATGCATCCTGCTGATTGTTGTTGATTTGAGAAGAGCCACTGATGGCTAGCTTAACTTCCAAGCAAGAAGCTTCCAAGGTGAGGCATTTCAAGGCTTGTAGCGTTTGTGTCCCTCATCCTAAGTCAGACTGTAATTCAGACTGTATAGCAAGGTGCTGCGTGGTTCACTTCTCATAGTAACAATTGCCTTCCACTCAAATTACTCAGCACTTTGTGATTTTAACTCAAAACATGTTGCAAATAGTCACGTATTTATCTTAGAACTGAAATTTTGATTCCTGCAGTTTCTTGAGTATTTGTCTTATAAATGGACAGCACAAGCCTCTTCTCAAGATTTATTCAGTACATTAAAGCGTCCCTGCAGTTTTCATTTCAGCTTACAAAGATGTTTTACAAATTTTTGATGCTGCTTATTACAGAGAAGGTGGCAAATCTTAGAAGAACAGAACTATTTTTTTCAGAGTGCAGATTATTCTTCAGGCCATGGATCCTTTAAAATTTCCATGTGGTTTAGTAGCATATGAACTGTTGAAGATTCATATGCTGTCTTGATTTCTAGCAGTGAGCCTCTCCAGTTGTAGTGAAATAAGTGGTAGTGACCCCATGAAGTTACACGTACAAATAGATTTAAATGGGACTTTGCACAGATCCCGAGCGTTCCACTCCTCCATAGCTTTGTGTAGCATGAGCTCTGCCCTGGAACCTCAGACCCCCAGGACATCCTGAAGCATTCAGGTAAGGAGCTAGGAAAAGTGTTTGCTACAGAAGTGTATTGCCTGAATCTCTTTCCTTATAGGTTTTGTAGAATTTTTTTCACTTAAGGTAATGCAATTTTATTGACTACTTTTCTGTTTGCCAAGACTTGATTGACTGGAAGTGCACCTGGAAGATGCTAAGGCCTCCTGCACATTATGCCTAAAGGCTGCACCAGAACAGGGTAAAAGCAAGCGCAGTACACACATGCATGTGCCAGAGGTCTGAGAAACAGTCTCATGAAGTATATCATTTACTGGGGGATTTAACATAGAATTTGCTGAAAGAAGAACGAGGGGTAACTGGAGATGATGGCAAAAGAAGGTTGTTGTCAGAAGGGAGGAAGTGGCCAAGAGAAGCTGTAGTAAATGATAGAGTACTTCATATGACATGGAAGCAAACAACCACAGTGTAATAGTAAGGTGCGGTACCAGTACACTGTGTATATTGACTAAAGCATTAAGCAAGTTTGGATCATCATCTCCAGAAAGGAGGCTGGTCAGCGATTGCCAGGCAGTTCACCAAAGGCTACACTGTAGTGTAACTGGAGCTGAAGAATTGATACCTCACAGAACTGGAAGTGAAAAAGTTTACAAGAGAGGAAGTAGCAAGTGATTGCAAAAGAAAGCAAGTTTCCGGCACAAGAAGCAGAAGAAAATATTTATGCTGAGCTTTAAGACTCAAAATGCTTAATTTAAGGTATGGACCATTTACAAGTAGGGTCTTTTGCAGCACTATCTATAGCAGAGAGTTATTAAAGGCTTTTTATTGTAATATAGGATGATGAAATATGAATAATATATAGGTGTTGATCAGTCTTTTGGTGAAAAGGACATTACTGTACCCTGTTCTTGCAGAAATTTGACAATCAGTTCTTGTGTGTTAACCATTTATAGCCTTTCCAGTTTTCAAGTAGGGTATCTCTTTTTATAAAGTGCTTTTGAGGAAGGAGTCAGAGTAAACAAGGGTACTGAGGTAGACAGAAAGCAAAGAACATACCCAGTATCAGTTCTCTTCCACATTTCATCATCATGTGATGTTAACACTACAGAAAGTTGTCTTTTTGCATTTAAGATATGCATGTTCTGTCTTTACACCAGTGTTGCTATTTAGCAACCAAGCAGCATTCTGATTTTCAAGCTTTTGACTCAAACAAAACCTAGCTTCTATGAAACTGACCTCAAACTTAAAATTTGATCATTTAAGCTTCCTTATTTTGAACGCAGAAAGAATCTTCTAGACTTTAAGAAGATAATTTTAAAAAATAAATCTAAAGCAGTATTTGAATTAGGTTGTTCTCATGTATTTCTAAAACTAATTCTTCTTTTTTCGGTCTTACACTAGCATATAAAGAAACACCCATAATTTTGCATTAATGCTCTAAGTTAGGCTGGAGAATGGAAGATAAAATGACAGGATGGGAAGGTCAAATCATGTTTTGAGAAGGGATTTCCTGCTAAAAATTGTTTAAAACAGCCGTCAGCAACTTCACCCTTTTCGGTATCTCACATGAAGTGATGAATCTTTTCTGAACTTAGAGCTGGCCAAAGAAAAGGTGCTCATTACTTTATATCACAGTTCAAGGAGAAAGAAGAAAAACATACAACATAAAGGAAAAAAAAAATAGAGATTTAGAAGTTGTCAGTCTTATAAATCCTGTTTTAAAATGGAAATACAAATACTTTAAAAAAAAAAACAAACACATTTGCAAGTACTAACTCAGTCAAATCCTAGTTGATTCAAAGGGTGTTGTGACAGAGTATAAGATCCCAGTGCTTTTTTTTTTTCCTAAAGATGCAGTTTAATTGCCTGATTCACTTTTTTGACTATAGGAGAGGCAGTGAGTGACCTCCTAGTTTCCAACATGATGCAGTGGTGTTTTTGTATGGACAGCAACTAAAACAATCTCCTTCAAAATTTTCTTAAAAAATAAAATACCAGAGCTATTGATGGATCTATACAGCAAGTGCTGTTGAATCTTAGGTTTCTTGCTTCCTGTGAAGTTCTGCGTCTGAAAAGAAGGATGAGGAAGGGTGGGGCAGAAGTTTTGGAGCTGTGTCAGGGATGTGTGTGCAGTAAGAGGTGACTGCTATTCAGCACCACTGCATGTACAGTTCAAACCTGTGACTCCAGATCCAGTGGTGAGGAATTCTGTCCTAACACACTGTTACTTTAGAATATCTAATTGGTTTTTTTTTTTCCCTTACCTTTATTTGTTAAGCAAAGGCCACCAGGTATCACATTCTACAAAAAGTAATACATGTATTTTTTAAAAACAAAGTTTTCTTCCTGTGTTCAAGAGGTTTTGAGATTTGTCAGCTTTTCTTTTCTGTTTTTCCTAACTCTCAACTTCCAGTCTTTGTTTGCATGTTATTGATAACTTGATTCTTCAGCTTTTAAAGGTGCTTTTGCCTATGTAATTTTAAGACTGAACAGGATTTGCCATTTAAAGACTTTGCATTCCCACATTCCTTCTGAGTCAAAGAGTTTGTTTATTTGTTGCTTCTTCTAGTCACAGAAGTTACCAGCATGAAATGGTTAAGTTTAGTCTTATATGAAAGCAAGCATGATTGTTCTCTAAAATACATCTTGCTTACAAACTCTTGGCCGATATGGCGTCTTGAAAAATTTTATGTTGTATACTTAGATAGGTTTTCAGTGAGGATATTTTACATTATAACAGTCTGCAGAGCTATGTTAGGTTACTGCTTTGGGGTGAAAATTATGTCAAGCAAAACCATGGTTAATTGACATACCTTCTAACAGTGGATGCTTGGAAGAGACGGAAACTTAATAGGACAAGAAGAAATCTTGTTGAGATTCTCTCTGATAATCCAGCGTAGGGGATATTTAAAATTTACTCATGCGAACAAATCGTGTGTTAAATACAGGAAGCAATAGTATAGTCCCAGAACAGCTCTTAATTGCTGGATTCTCTTTTTTGCTACGGACCTCAGGGAACCTACAGACTCCTCAGCCTGTATGAGGCATTACTATTACGTAGTATGCTGGCATGAGATTAGTAAAAATGACTGAGCAGTCTGTTGCCTAAGAAGGGACTTCTGGAAGATTGAAGAATCCATCAAATCACGGATTGCTATTAAAGCTTGCTTTCTTTCTCTAAATAAGGCATTTTATCCAGATCTAATTTCATGTGTAAAATTAGAAAACCACTTATTTTGCAACAGTCGTTATATACTTCTTCATAGCATTTTCATTTGGATTTTTCAAGTACTAATTTGATGCGTGCTTTACACACAAATTAAGAAATTGGTATAAATTTCAACTGTGTTGATATTTTCCTGTTATTTAAAGTATAGCAAAATGAAACTGATCTACTAGAAAAGATAGATCTGTAGATCAGTGACAGAATACTGGAATCAGATTTTTTTTTTAATAAACAATTAGAAAGCTATTGTGCATTTTGAACAGAATAATCAAACTGCAGGATGCTGATAAAATTTGGATAACTACAGCCTTTGAAGAGGAACCTGACATCATTGAATGTTCTTTTCCTGATCTGAATGTAGGAATGGTCTTTTCCCTGGGCTTATTCAGAACTGTATCTGGAACTTCTTAGTTAAATAAGCCTTTACAGAATTACTGCTTAACTTGCTGTATTTAACTTCTCTCCAGGTTGAGGACATTCCTTGGATTATAAAGCACGTAGGGTGCAATGGCAGATCCCATCCACTGGACCCGGTATCGTTGGCAGCAACTGATGTCTACAGAAGGCAGACAAGAAGGCAGCAGCTCAAGTAACAACTGCTGTCAAGCAAAAAAAACTATTGGCAAACATAGGATAGTGATTCCCTGCTTGGGACATTTTAAGGAAGAGTATGAAAAGGTATCAAAACTGTACATGAACAACAAAATACGGACTACTAAATATACTTTACTGAATTTTATACCACGCAATTTATTTGAACAATTTCACAGGTAATTAACTATTTTTGTTTGTGGAAATTCATCTAAAGTGGATTCTTTTTATTTGTGTATGAATATGTATTTTTCCAATCACTTCTGCCTATCACTTCTGAAAAGGTCTGTGTTATTTGTCCAAAGATTGAATATCAACCTTGGACTAATCCTTTCTTCAATTCTTTCTTCTTTCTTTTCTTCTTTTGTTATTTCCACTAATTCTACTCTTTAGATTAAAATATTATTTACTATTGTAGCACTTCAATTTTTCAATTTATTTCCTTCCCTTCCCTCACGTCTTATCTCTTTTATTTTTTACCCTCCATCCTCCTGCTTGGATAACTGCAGGCTTATAAAGAATGCCTCACTTAAAAACGTCTTATCTAGAAGTTCACCATAGCCTCACTGTGGAAGACATGCCTGGAAGGCAAGGTTGGAATTACAGTAAAATTCTTGCTTGCACCTTCTTATCATGAGTATTAATCAGCCATTCGGCCAACTAATGTATTTGACTGAAGAGAGGAAAATGGAGTCACAGATACTTAGTTCTTTATTTTTTCTTAGCTCCTACTACAATTTCTTCTTACATAAGTAGTCTCTCTACAGCATAGAGTGGGGGAATTAGAAAGGCTGGTAGCACAGTTAACTCTTATGTTTGCTCTTTGTTTCAGAGTTGCCAATTTGTATTTCCTGTTTCTGGTTGTTTTAAACTGGGTTCCCCTGGTGGAGGCTTTCCAAAAAGAAATTACAATGCTACCTTTGATAGCAGTTTTGACAATAATTGCCCTGAAGGATGGTCTGGAAGATTACTCAAAATATAAAATGGATAAACAGATAAACAACTTACTAACCAAAGTGTATAGTCGGTAAGAGACAACATTCTTCCTGGATAATTGTTATTAAATTGATTCTTCTGGTTTACTCTCTGAATACACATAGAGAAAGAGAATAACTTTGGTTGGAAGAGGACTCTGAAAGTCATCTCTATAGTCTCATACCCTGCTCAAAGCATACCTTACTAGATCAAATTGCTCAGTGTACAATTAAAAGGTATACAATCAATAAGTGTACAGAGGTTAGATTTGTAAGATTATCACAGTGGAAAGATAATCAGAATAAATGGAAATGCTCACCAGTGTCCTAGGCTCACAGTAAACTCCCCAAGGAGCAATCTCCAGAAAGAGACCCTTTCTCAGTAGCAGTCAACACTTAAAAGGGGGTCTACAAGAGGTGGAGCCAGGCTCCACCCCTTCCAGTAGCACAGGTGAATTGCCTTCACCTGTGCTCCTATGGCTGACTCATTGCTTGCCTCATGATAAATCAGAGGTTCAGGCCATGATCAACAGTTTGTATACACTCAGGAAGTTGTCTAGTTGAGTCTTGATCACTTGTTTAGCTAAACAAAAATTAGCATAAAAGTTGCTGAAAAAACTGTTCTTTTGTGGATGCCAGAGCTTTCATATGCGAGTCTGCACAGCATTAACCAAGGAAATTTTAGTATTATTCTGAATATCTTAAAATTGTTTTGGCATCATTGAAATTCAGTGATTACTATTTCATCATTACAGTGGTGAAAGTCATAAAAGCTATCAGTGTTGTAACTCGGTACTCCTAATGTAATTTCCATGAAGGAAATAAGAACATTTTCCGATGCAGTATTACAGGTGTGATCTCACAAGGATAGAGTAGAGCGGGAGAATGACTTCACTTGACATGCTAGCTACATTTCTTTTTATGCAGCCCGGGATACGATTTTGGCTGCAAGTTTTTCATCCACCTGTACCTGCCAAGTCCTTCAAGGGCTGTTCCCAATCCATGCAGCAGCCAGTCTGTACTGATGTTTTGGATTGCCCTATCCAGGTGCAGGACTTTGCACTTGGCCTTGTTGAACTTTTTGAGGTTCACACAGGCCCACTTCTCACACTTCATCACCTGTTTCAGGATAGCATTCTTTCTTTCCATTTGAAGTGTCACATCACCACTCAGTTTGGTGCCATCTGCATACTTGCTGAGGAGTCCTCTCAATCTCAATATCTCTGTAGACAATGAAGGTATTAAATAGCACTGATCTGAATACAGATGCCTGAGAGACACTGCATATCACTGTTCCCTGCCAGGACATTGAGCCATTGAGCACACAACTTCATGTGCTGCAAACACAATAGCAGCTTTCCTGGAAATATTTTGTTCAGACTATAAAAAATTTGAGCTTGAAACAATAAAGTAATTGAGTTAGTAAGATAAGTTATTTTTCTTTTTCATGTCTGCAGAGAAGATTAGGGGACAAGTCAGATAATTTCTGATATGAATTGCAGTATACTCTGAAATAATTCACTTGCCAGAAAACAGAGCCATCCACTACACATTAATGACCACTGTTTGTTATTTGCAGTCTCATCAGCGTCAATGAAAGGGAATTAATTTCTGATCTTTTCTGTCTTGATTCCTTCCCCAAACAAGTATAATAATTAGTTTCTGTATTAGTAAACAGTAAAAATGTCTTCCTGTTGCTAGCGCTTCTAACTTTTCTTTCTGAAGTTCTTTATTATGAATTAACTTTTTTTAAGCAACAATCCCTTACTGCTTCTATAAAACATGTTTGTAATAGAAACTGGTTTCACCATTCTCTCTTGTCCATTACAAAACAGGCCTGTCTTAGCGCCTTGATATATCTACCCAAGCAGCTAGATACTAGTTTTTTGCACTTTTTAGATAAGTTGGACTTGGTTTTTCCCCCTTATTTTTTCTGGCTTATAACAAATGAGTGACATCCATAGTTTCAGAGTTTTGGCTTGCTGCTTTTTATAGTTTTATTCCCAAGCCTGGAATTCACCCATTGAATGTATCAGTATTACTGTACTTAGCCTTTCGTATGCAGAGATTGAGGCTACATTTTCTGGGGAAAATTTCATGGGAAAGTAAGTATATATTGGGGAAAATTGCATGGGAAAGTAAGTATATCAAGTAAAAATAACAGAAAAATCATTGCATACTTTCAGTTCCACATTTACTTAATAGATGGTGATTATGAAGAGAAACTGTTGCTGTCTGCTGAGGGCTTATCTCAACACTGGCAGTGGAGAGGCTTTTGCAGTTCTCAGTGAAATACATAGTAGTTACAAAAAAAATGTAAAGATGCATAAGCACTAGTGTTTTTCCCCTTTACTAAGCTCTAGTAAATAATCACTTCAAGGGTAAATAGAAGTGCTGCTTTGTTACTAAATCTTTATCTCCAAATAGTTTTGTAGTTTATCAAATTCTAAGGCTTAATCACTTGAAAAATGCCTGTAGCAATCAGACCCAAAATCTACAGCTTTTAAGCTGAGATTTTATCTTAAAACACAGTGATGTCATTGCTTTCTTTGTTTATGAACTTACTTTGCCTTTTGTTCACCATCCTTACTGTAACTCTTCTAGATGCAAGCAAGCTGTGAACATAATTTTTTCTTGCTGCTATCAGAAGTTCCCAAATCCTTTCCATAGCACCTAGGGGATGCAATAAAAGAGTGGTGTTGCGGAGTAACCAGAGCTTTCTGTCCCAGTCAGCATTGTCTCTTTGGACTCACTGTGCCTCTTAGTGGGGAGAATTGGCTACACACACAGAAAAAGTGTTGATATGGTTTTCCATGCTTACAGAATAGCTAGTGACAGCATCTCAAGGAGAAGCATATATTTGGCTGAGGTTGGTTTAATTTTACCTCAGCTTTTGCTTTGCATTTACTTGGAAAACCATGTAATCAACTCTACCTTATTTTCACTAGGGATACTGTTATCAGTATATTGGTTAATTACGTGGACTTTGTGCCATCTCATTGGAGAAAAGGATTTTTGAAAGGATACTGTCAGGCAACACAGATCTGAAAGGTATGGGTACAAAGCTTGACACAAGAAATGTTTTTTTTATTTTATTTTTTTTCATCAAGAGCATTTCACCAGCTTAACACTTCAATTAGAACTGGTAGATCAGTCTGCACAGAATTGCCATGTTGTAAAGTTTGTTAGCTCAAGTCTGTACTGTGGAAGCTAGGTGCACTTCCCAGCTTCCTGGTGCAACTGCACTTTTCAGCTAGGTAAGCCAGAGTGAGATTTAGAAAAGGATGCACAATATGAAGATGCTCCCAAGACTGTGAAGAGTATATTCTCCTCACTTTAAACATAGCTCTAGGGGTTAGCCTGTGAAAGATATTAAAACTTGCCAATTACCAAGATGTAACACAGTGGAAAACATAGCAATGACAGCATAGAAGCAAAGTCCTAGGCTGCAGCAGATAACGATGTGCTCAAACACAGCAACCGTGGACACAGAAACAAAGGAAAGAATCCACTTACCTTCAAAAGGCCTCATATACATAGGAATTTTCAGCAAGATACCCTTGTCTCCATTTCCAGCCCTTAAGTGAAATCTGGGAGGGGGTGAATCCTGATTCCACCATTTCCAGTCACTCAGGAGCATTGCATTCACTTGGGCTCTTCTGGGTTGGCCCTGCCTTCCCACCAGGTGCTCAATCACTGTTTCAACCTGTAACTTAGCATTTCTGCTATACAAGGGTAGTAACAATACCAAAAATGTACCGCATGCAGACATGTACAGTGTTTGTATCAGCAACCATATTTCAGTGGCCTACTATTGTATGCCTCCAGTTAGCTCTTTGTTGCTTGCTATCTCCCTTTGTTGCTGCCTATTCACCACTCTAAACCTGAGTGTGCTTGCAATAAACTGCTGTAATTAAATAAAAAGGACTATTCTTTGTCTCTGTTGAATATGGAAAAGCAGATAGAAATGGAAAGTTGAAGAAGGCACAAACTTCTGTATATCATGCCTGTATTTTTCATAATAATAAAGAATTTCAGCTTTCTTGAGTATTGTAGGTTCTTTGTACCTTATGTTCAAAAACAATGGGAAAATATTTAAAAGCTATAAATACAAGTATTTATGCTTGGAGCATTAGTAAAGCAGTTGCTGAATATTCTTTGCTCACTGGTAAATGTTGGAATAGCGAAAGGAATCAAGGGGGTGAGTTTTGAATTGGGCTAACATAATTATGAGAGGGTGACAGGAATGTAATTCCCAGCAAAACAGGTCTGGGACCTCAGAGCTGATCATAGAATCATAGAATAGCTTAAGTTGGAAAAGACTTTGAAGATCATCAAGTCCAATCTGAACCTAACCATACTCTAACAACCCACCGCTAGATCATGTCCCTGAGCACCACAGATTCTTTGTTAGTCACCTTGAGCTGTTAGACTGTCGCATCAAAATTCTTAATGACTTGGAAGTAGAAGTTCAGTATAGGAGTCATTTCCTAGGTACAGTCTGTTTCTTTGAGCTTTCAGTTTGGGGTGGTTTTTTCTTTTTTTTCTTTTTTCAGTTGTTCTAATGCTTTTATATCCATTTCAGGAAAGAGAAGAAATACATAGATGAATGCTGGAAAAATGTCAATGTTGGAGACTTCATCCGGCTTTCGTGTAATGAAATTATTCCTGCTGACATGGTGCTGTTATATTCCAGTGACCTGGATGGGATCTGTTACATTGAAACTGCAGGTCTTGATGGAGAAACCAATCTAAAACAGAGGCAGGTGGTGAGAGGATATTCAGAGCAGGTGATAATTGTGAATTTCCAGTGGTTTAAGAAAGTTGATGGGTCAGTCAACATTAAAGCCTTAGTCCTCTATATTGCCCACTGTTCAGCAATCCCCATCTGAAAATGGAATAAATAGGTGATATAGTTTTAATTTTTTTGTTGTTATTTTGCAGCAAATTTTTGTCTGCTCACTCAACCCAGAGAAAGAGAGCTCTATTTCAAGTGCAGTAAAACTAACTTTTCAAGTAAATGTCCAGTTGTCATGTATAACACATAGCATTTAGTGGCTGTGAAATTAGAATTTTTTTTTGAAGGGAGTTCAGTGCCACATAAAAACAGAGAGGAATAGATATCTTCTTTTTCACTGTATTTTCAAATGTATTTTTAGCTTCAAATCTAGACCTTCAAGGATTTATAAAGCCTTTGGAACTCTTACGATTTTTTTAATCTATACCTGTCAAGACTGAACATCATCAGGTCTTATAGTTTTCACAGTAGTGGTCAGAAATTAGTGCAGTCTTTAGCACACCTGGTAACTGAGTTCTGATACGGAATCACTGCACTGACACCACAGCAGGGAGATTCAGTGTTATCCGTAAAAACGTGCTGTTAACAGACTGGAGATAAAATTACCTGAACTGCTTTTGAATTGTTCTGAGAAGGTGTGAAGGAGTACTTTGCTGTTCATTTAGATTTGTTTGTTACTTAACAAGCAGGGTAATATCAAATGCATGATCTGTTAACCATAAAGAAAGCTGGTTTTCTTTATCCCGTTCTTTTTTTCTCAATTTTAGAATGAGATAGTCATGCTGTCCCAAAAAGTGACAATTTCTTCACCATAAAAGACTGTTCATTTTTCCCCTCCAAGGAAAAAAAAAAAAAGGCCACCGTTGTGTCCTGTCAGGACTGCACAGTTTCTGATTGTATAGTAGTTAACTTCACAGATCTCTGGTGTCCTGAGAGCTCAGTTCCAGACAGAGACTTTGTCCTCTCAAACTCAGGCTGAATAAGACTGTGGGAGTGCTGTGTATGTAGACAGAGTATGACTGTCTCACCTCTTAGTTTCTCAAGCTTAAAAGAATAGGAAGAACATAAATCAAATTAAAGAACATTTGAAGACAAAAAGGTTGTAACATAATGCAAAAATATTACATTCTGCATTTTTATGACTGAACAAACACAAGCACGAATGTCTTCAATAGGACACTTGTTATTGCCCTTGGGAAGGCAAGGCAATATTAGAGCCTAAAAGAGGAGCTGAAACTCTCGTAGTTAATTTTTTGTCAACTTAGAATAGCATAATTTATTCTTTTTTTTTTTCTGTATGTACCTCAGTGACCACAGGAAAGAAATTAAGAAGGTACTGCAAGAGGCTTATAAACAACAGCTAGCAACGGACAACAAGGCGTAGAAGAGTTTTTCCAACCATCTTCGCTTTCCTAGAGAAATAGACAAAAAAATTCAAGACCTTTTTCCTAAGGAGAACAAATTTTTAATGAACAAATTGACATTGCCCTGCTGCTTTTAATTCACTCCACTAAGAAGGAATTAATTTCCTTTTCCCTCACACCTCTTATGATTAGCTCAACCAGACATTTATTGGTGTGAGGAAGCTGATAACCCATTAGCACTAAATCAGTGTGAGCAGTGTTTCCATTTACATTGCAGGAGTGGTCACAGGACTGCACCGTTCAGTTCCTTCTCAGCCTTTCATGGCCAATGACTGAATACTGTCATAAGTGCAGTATCCTCGTATTTAATGCAGGAGAAAGTGCTGTCCTTTTCTTCCAGGCAGCCCAGGAGTCCAATTTGATAAAAAGATTTGCCAGCTCTCCATTTCTACTTTGGCTATATACAGCATTCCTATAGTGTTTTATCAAACCATATATTTTGCCAAGAGTGTTCCACAGCCAAAGCAGCAAGTGCTCCTAAGATACCAGTTTCTCAGCTGATACTTGCTAGGGTTTGATATTTACTAGGAAATCCTGCATAAGTCTGATTTACGTGGGTTGCATGTAGATCATCAACATCATTAGCAACTTTAAATGTTGAGTTAAGTAGTTTGACAGTGATATTTATGAAATTTCCAAGTTCTATCATATCTGGTCTCAGTTGTGTTTTTTTTTTGTTTCTCTTTCTCTCTTTTTTTTTCTAAATAATTTCAGGTCTCTGAAATTGATCCAGAAAAATTTTCTGGTAGAATAGAATGTGAAAGTCCTAATGATGACCTCAATCACTTTCGAGGCTTTGTGTAAGTACGCTTGGTGGCTCTTTAAACTGGTGTAATTTGCTTTGGTGTTCTTCCTAATTTTCAGAGGGCTTATAATGTTTGCTTTAAAAAATGACAATATGTACATAAGTCAGTGTGCAGCACTATATTTCTGAATGCAGCCAGGCAGGCAGAGCTCCAGAAGGAATTTCTAAACACCTGATTGTGAACTGGGAAAGCCCACTAGCACTTTATATTTTATATTAAATATTTTCAGCGTCTTAGTTCAGGCTGTTTTGCAACTATATCTACCACATTTGAAATGGCTGCCTTTGATCTGCTGTTAATGACATATGATATCAGTACAGAATTCAGTCTGGAGCATGGCTGCTTTGGTCAGAGTTTGAAACAGGAAGATCTGGCTTCCCCTCCTACTCTCATATGTTCTGTGTAACTCTCAGCCATTTATATCAAACTGTGTTACCTTACGTCTGTTTTCTTGTTAAGGGTCTGTACTTTTGTGTGGCCAGTAGGAAAACAAAATAATATTTCATTGAGTGGTTAATTTTCATTTTTGTATGTATAATGTCCACATTCTTCCCTGTGAGCAATGGCATGTTAGAAATATGAAGAGAAAATGAAATGCTTTTATTTATCTTTCTCTGAGGAAAAGTCTTGACAAACTTGGCTTATCTACATTGAAAATATGGCACGGATAACAGCGCTCACAGTACTTTTGAAGTGGGATTTATAATTTTTTAAAAAATTTTTCTAATGCTGGCCATCCAAATAGAAGTCATCTGCTTTCAGACTGTATTTGCCCTGCGCTCATTTCAGCAGGGTTGCCTGTTCCTCAAATGCCAACATGGCAGATATTGAATATTTTAATGCAGTGCCCAGATGCCTAGAATTTTGGAGGTGATCTTGCATGCATGTTACTCTCTTCCTTTGAAAAGTCCAATCAGAAATATCAGTGAGGTAGTCTGTGACAGGTAGCTTCTCTTGGCAATTTGCTCCCTAACGCTTTCTCAAAACCTGACTGGTAATTGCTGAAGTTCTGCAGCCAAATTAATGTGCAAATTAATGTGTTTTGTTTTGTTTTGTTTTTTCCAGTGAGAATTCAAGCAAGGATCGAGTGGGCCTCAGCAAGGAGAACTTATTGCTGCGAGGATGCACAGTAAGAAATACAGAAGCTGTTGTAGGCATTGTGGTATATGCAGGTTAGTGAACCACGCTGGCCTTCTCAGATTGCCTTTGCAAAGAAGATGGAATTATGTGCCTTAAGAAGCAATATTGCACAGAGGCAAAGTAGACAATTAAAAGATTGAAACCAGCAGAAGGCAGCCTTAGATTGAAGCATTAAGAATGCAAATCTGAACTGTTTGTTTTGGTTTTAAAAATGTAAAAGGTTGATATGTCTGATTATTCATGGGAAGCCTGCTCTGTTCTGTGTACAGGTCCTCAACTGTTAACTACAATGACAAATCAAGGTTTTGAAATGAAAGTGGGGATAGCTGCCTTTGTTAGGATTTTTTCTGGTCCAGAATTGAAGTTAATGCTGTTCTAAAGTCGAAGTGCTGAAGTTTTAAGACTAGACATTATAATGTATTCAGGCAGATAATTGTAATACAGGTGCAGAATTTTGTAGAAAATATTAGAGACTGTATCAAAACCGTCAGGAAGGAATATAATAGGAATATTATTTACAATATAAAAGATAATATATGGCTGAGCAATTATGGTTTAGCTTTTTTAGTTTTCTTTAAGACTACTACTTTAGGAGCAGTTAGTTTGTTCATATTTATATTCTCTTTTCACATATTAGTTAGCAGTAATGTCCAATTTCCCAGAGCTTTAGAAATATAAAGGACTTTTGATTTTCATACTTGCAAATAGAGAATTTCAACCTTTGTTGTGATTACAGGTCATGAAACCAAAGCCATGCTGAATAACAGTGGACCTCATTACAAGCGCAGTAAATTGGAAAGAAAAGTGAATTCTGATATTCTGTGGTGTGTTCTGCTTCTAATTTTAATGTGTTTAACAGGTGCAATTGGTAAGTGTGAATGTGCAAACTCCTGCTGCTTTCCCCTCTCAGCTTTGGTGTTTTAATTTGGGGCCAATTCATTTCAGTAGCCTATTTCAGAAACTACCTTTCTCCATATCTAATTCTTTATCAGCAGGGGATGCTGCCAAGTTTTAGTTTATGTTGTCATGTTTAATCAGTAATTGGTCAATGGGTATGTTCCTAGTGTGAGTTCTTAAGTCTAAAACCTGCTTTTCCAATTGATTTTCTCATTTCTCTCACTAATTGCACTCTAACATTTGTGCTTTGTGTTAGTTTGGTTGAGGTAAAATGAAATGCTTGTACAGTATTGCAGGGAGAGGCCTAGTTTGAGTAGTAATAAGGACTTTCTATGTTAGGGTTTTACGAAATAGTGAGCTTGAGTACTATAGTTCAAAAAGAATACATTTTATAATGAACCAAATGATGCTTAAAAGGTGTTTAAAAAACTTTGTCAACTTACACTAAATAGACATGTCTGGCATCACAATATGGCTTAAACATAAACATAAACAAAAACTGGGTTTGTGATTTATACTATTTCTTTTCTGTGACAGTATTTGTCTCACAGTGCTGTAAAGTGACCAGAGTGGCTTCATGACATACTACAGCTGAAAGGTGGAAAAGCAAAGATCAGAAATTTAATAACTAGAGTTTAGGGTAGGAAAAAGAGAATGCTTATGAAACGTAGCTAGTATTCTATTAGTTTTGAGATGGGTTGCATAGATATACTATTGACACAACTGCAGTAAAACATTTTTTCATGTGTGCATTGATACTTCATGCATTTTAGTGGGGCTCCTATTGAGGAAAATTCTTCTCTGGAAGCTTAGAAATACCTAAACTGTTATACAGTCAACGTAACTGATTCAGTTGTTCTTATTTTCTAGGCCATGGAATTTGGTTAAGTAGGTATTCAGAAATACCTTTTTTTAACATCCCTGAACCAGATGGCAAATCGATTTCTTCTGCGTTAGCAGGGTTCAATATGTTCTGGACAATGATCATTTTATTACAGGTAACTTTGGTCTGTTTTGAGCCATATTCTGATCTCACTGATGTCCTTGAAGTAACTCTGGTTTCAGAAGAGTTAACTCATGTTTGCATGTGGCTAAAGAGTTTGGTCTCTTTTAATCTTTGTGTTTTGTTTCAATAGGTCTTGATTCCTATTTCTCTGTATGTTTCAATTGAAATTGTCAAACTGGGACAAATTTATTTAATACAGAATGACATTGATTTTTACCATGAGAAAACAGACTCTACAATTCAGTGTCGAGCATTGAATATTGCTGAAGACCTTGGCCAGATTCAGTATATCTTCTCAGACAAGACTGGAACACTCACTGAAAATAAGATGGTTTTTCGGAGGTGCAGCATTGCAGGACAGGAGTATTGCCATGAAGAAAATGGTAAGGTGCTAAATCCATGCTTGTTGTGGTCCTTTTCCCATTCTCAGAGAAACTTCAAGTTGAGATGAAGACGGGTGTTTCTGAGGTTTGTGTGGCAATGTGTACTTACAGAAGGTGTAGATTTAGTCTGGTCTTATTTGGATCTCTCCCCGTTTGGATCACTTCATGTGCAGCATACAGAGACTTGAAATTGTATGTGAGGTTCTACTTCACAGATAGTTAAGCCTGTGCATATTTGAGACCGAACACAGAACGCTCTTTACTTTCTGACATAGTTACATAAAGTGTTTGATTCAGCTACCTATTTTATTAACTAGATAAAAACACAGAGATTTTATTATTATTATTACTGTATGTTAACTGCATACATTTGCTCTTTCACTGGTAAAAATCAAAGATGAAGTGCTGACAGATGGATAGACCAATTACAACTATGTATTAACCACTCTCCGTGGTTTTGCTGCCAGATGGAACCGCTCAGTTTCTGCAAGCAACGGGCACACCCTGCTGGTCTCAGAGTGCATGGGTTCTTCTTTTGTTCACAGTCACAGCAACTGGTGGTTATAAATCATTTTAACAGCAATTTCTTCACATATTTTGAAAATCATGTGATGTAGGTGTTGCAATGGTTCTTTGGCTTTGTGTAGTTATACTGGGAAGGAGGATATCACAAGAGCAAAGTGAAAAGAAATATATTTTAAGTTTAGAATTTGATGAATGAATAAGTTAAATTAAAAAGTAGAATATATTTTCAGAGCACTTCTTCAAGAAATGAAAAGTGTTTCAGAAGAGATGAGTTGTGACTGATCTAAGTCTCTTGTTCTTGGCATATGTCTGCCACTTCTATTACTTACTTCCCTAAGAATTCACTTTTCTTCCAGTAGTATCAGTGTGTTAATTATGTTTATAATTATTTCCTATTGTACCCTGGCTTTTATTTGGAGATAAAGCATGTCCTTCCTAACAAATCTAGAAATTGTGTGCCCTGAAAATCAATCTGAAAAATGTTGGAGGTCCTATGTTTAACACTAATTTTCCTTTGGTCAGTTGCACAAAGTTGCCATTTGGCTGGCTCCTACTGCATACAGTAAGAGATGCACTATAAAGCAGTTCAGTCTTTTGCATATGACTCACTTAGTCTGTACGTATATTTCTGTATTTGTATCTCTGTTGCCCAGAACAATAGGACAACAGAGATTTTGCTCCGTTGTAGTAAAATCCTCTATGTAGGTGTCCATATGCAGTGCTATATCTAAATCAACCTGTGCTTTTTAGGCTGTGTCAGCAAAGCACTGTGGTATCACAGGAGGTGCCACCTATGTTACTTCAGCCAGGGTGTATCTCCTTGGCAGGCAGGGAGCATAAGTGGAATAGATGTGTGTTGTCTAGATCTGGCTGTGCAGACATACTGCTGTCTTTTTGAATTTTTTAATGTGTTTTCAGTACTTCTGTTGGTGGCCAGTTCACTACCTTCTTGTGTATTTTGTTCTAGTGTTTCATGTCTTGTTGGACAAAGATTTTCTGTTATCTAATCTGTCTTATCACAGCATAGAAATATTGTGTCTCCTATTACCTACAGTGTGCCAAGAAAACAGATTAATTCTTTTTTCTGTGCAATTCCACTTTTTGTACTTGAAAGCTGTTATTTGGTTCTCAGCAATGTTCTCTTCTAAAGGCTGTGTAACCAGCTTACTATAGTGTTTCTGTGATTGTTCTTTCTCTCTCTTCTGGATTCTCTCCAGGAGAGCAGCACTCTTGAAGTGCAGCGTCGCGAATGGCAAGTCAGTGTGATAACTTATTATGGTTTGATATTTTAGAAAGAGTGGATTTTACTTAATCGGATACTAAATTCCTTATTTTAAATTAAGTTTTATTTTAGACAAATTTCTTTTTGCTCACAGAATAATAATTTTATTTCTTTAGCAAAGAGGTTGGAATCCTATCAAGAGAAGGATTTGAAAGATGAGGATTCAGCTGAAGGTCCTTGTGCCTCTTTGGGCCACACATTAAAATGGAGGGGACACGACTGTGGAGCCGAGAATGAATCTTTGAACAGAAAGTCTTCAAATCTGTTATCTGGTATTTACCCTGAATTAGGAAGGGAGCATTCATCAAGTGATGCTCCCTGCTCAGGACATGTTGCTTTCAGCAGCTGCATTGTAAGTGAAAGTTATTAGTTTTGGTAATGAATTTTTGAAGTAACTAGTGAAGGAACATCTTTTTACTCCCATTTTAATAATTAAGAGTGCTTGAAATTTAAGACATTCTTTGTCTTCCATCAAAATTAGACCTTCCATTGTTGCTTGGGTGCAGCCTACTTGCAAGCTGATTTGCAGATATTTATTGGATTACAAAGATGTGTTGTTTGGATCTTGCTGGTGTGATTTCATGATCACTCTGCTTAAATGACAAGCTTTATTTTCAATAAAAGTTTGTTCCTTTGCCTTAAAAAGCATTTTACTTTGCTTTCAATAGGAAATTTCTAGATAAACAATATTAATCCTATTGCATTTAGTGGAGATTACTAGGATTCAAAACATCTGTATCTGATTTTACTGCCAGAGACCTAGACTATTTTGCAATTTTCTGCCATTAATTTCTCAAGTCTCTGGTAGCAGCGTCTGGGGAATGATTATTTTCTCCTCATGTATGAGCTCTATATATAAAATAAGTCTGGAATCAACTTGCGACTCTGAAATGGTATGAACTGGAAATCCATTTGGGATTGCCAGGGTTTATATCCTAATTCACAGCTTTGTTTGTTTAATCCATAGGAAACAGATGTTGTACCAGATACACAACTGCTGGAGAAATTTAGACGTGTTTCTTCTCTTTCCTATCAAGAATCAGAAGACGGTATCAGCAAGTTAGGTTTGGAGACAATGTACATCACTGACTTCTTTCTTGCTCTGGCAATCTGTAATACTGTTGTTGTTTCAATCCCCAATCAGCCACGTCAGAAGGTAAGAAGATATTATATTTGTCTATATCAACTATTTATAAACGAGTTGCCTTTAGTTTGATTGCAAAAGGAGAAAAAAATAACTGGTATTCAGGATCTGAACCTGTAAGTTTGGTGCTTCTTAACTTTCACAATATATATTTTGAGATTAAACTGCAGTTATGGGTTGTTGGGTTTTTTTGCTGTATTCTATTATCTTTTACCAGATATGTGCACAGCTTCCTTTAAGAGTGCCCTAACACTCAAGTTACCATTACAAATAAGTTATTGTTCGCTAAAAAATATGAATAATCTTGGAAGACTTCTAAAATACTGGAACTGAAAAAGCTCTTACCTGTTACTTGACTATATTCAAATAGAATTCCAGAAAGAGTATGGAGGATCAAGTTCAATGTGTGTAATAATTTGAAGAAAAAAAATGCTTGGCAATATGGTTAGTATAAGGTGGTCTCATCTTCAATGTACAGTGCATTTGTTAGACTGTCCTGGTTTAATAATCAAGAGACTTTTAATGTTTCCCTGAAACCACTCCTTATTTTCAGAGCACGCATCTAGTATTTATTTATTTAAAGATATTGCTTTCATTTTAAAATCAGTTGACTTTTTTTCAAGGTGGGATTTTCATAAACCCATCTTCTACCTAATTTGATTGTGTGGCAGGATAATCCCAGAGTTCAGCATTGATTTTTCTCCCCCCAAAAATGATAAAGATTTGTTGACTTCACCTTTTGAAAAAAAAAGTAAAAAAAATTGTGATATGTACAGGAATAGTTTTTGGTGCTTAAGTAAGGTAGTGCATGTACATGTATGGCTGGAGATGTTTCCATAAGGTACCCTGTGGAGAATAAAGTACCACATATATATAAAATGGCTGTTGTTATAGTGTCCTTCCAGACAAGTCCACATAGTAGGCTGCCTGCTGTGAACACATGGATGGGGCATCTGCATTAGTAAATACTAACCTCCACCTGTGAGTTTTTCATTTCTTAGAGAATAATATTTCTGGATAACTTTTAGAAGAGGAGATGTCCAAGTCAGTAGTAGCTGGGTTGGAAGGAGCAATATATGGCATAAGGATTATGAGTTCAATTGGGGAATGATAATGACAAAGGCAAGAAGTTTTCAGTGTTTCCTTAGGGAGAGAAGGTGAAGGAATGTTCCTAGTCGGTGTCTCTGTGATGCTGAATAAAGAGACACGTTACAACTTGCATGCAACTGGGATAGAATTGAAGCAGGAATCTTTTATTTCTTGATTCTTGAGGGTGCTTGTCTTTTGTTTTCAATTCTGACCAAAAAAGTTTTGGTGAAGTACTGTATTTTTAGCATTACTAGTAGCTAGTCACTGTAAGAAGTAAGGAGCTGGTTTATTCTTTGCAGCTATCTTGCCAATTGAGAACAAGTATCTAATTCCATTCATCACAACTTCTAAAAGTTCCATTGCTTAGACATTTCTAGAAGAAATTATTACATGGAGTCATGAATCAAACTGGCAATACATGCGGTTTTCAGATCTGAAGTACTTTTTACAATTTGTGTGGTTTGAACAGGTGAAGCTCTCACAGAGCTGTTTGGTGTACTTATATGGTAATATGTTTAATTGAGCTGGCTATTTTTAATACAAGTGATCAAAATGATCATAACTTCTCAAATTTTCATTAAGAAACATGCGTGGTTTGTAAGCTGCCTTTCTTTAATTAAATAACATATGAAGACTTTATACTTTCTCTGACTGTTCTGTTGCAGATGAGACGCTCTTCACTGGGAAGAACGCCTATTAAATCCCTTGAGGAAATCAGGCAGATGTTCCAGAGGTTGTCAGTCCGTAGACTAAGTTCGTCCCCACTTCCAAGTATAAAAGAGTCATCATCTGAAAACCCAAACAGTTTTGTGAGCAAACTGTCTATTTTCAGAATGAAACCGGCTTCACCTGCTTTGGATGGGGCTGCTCAAAATGCTGCTGAGCCTCACAATCTGAACAGCCCAGAAAATCCCCAGTTACCCAAAGAATGTTATACAGTGAATGTAGCTGCTGGCTGTGAAACCCACGGTGCTGAGTCATCTGCTGAATGGTCTCCCTTACCTAAGCTTTGTTATGAAGCTGAAAGTCCAGATGAAGCTGCCTTGGTCCATGCTGCTAAGGCTTATAAATGTATTTTACAGTCTAGGACTCCTGATCAAGTAACTGTGGATTTTGCAGATCTGGGATCTTTAACATTTCAGCTTTTGCATATCCTGCCTTTTGACTCAGTGCGAAAAAGGATGTCAGTAGTGGTTCGGCATCCAGTCTCCAACCGAGTGGTGGTGTACACGAAAGGTGCAGACTCAGTCATGATGGATTTGTTGGGAACTGCATCTGAAGGTATTTGTCGAACTTTTAATTCTTTGTTCACCTTTATCATTCTTCGGTACAGTTGACTGCATGCCCTGATTTGTAAGAAGAGCCGAGTAACCAAGCAGAACTATTATCTCTGAGTTGCTTTTAGGAAAACCCATAAAGGTATTACAGCTTCTCACCTACATATGGCTGTGCTGTATGCCATTCTGGAAACTGAGAACAGAAAGCTAGCAGTAATTCAGAGATTTTGTGGTGTCTAAGCAGACCTCTTGGAGCCAACTGTAGTATTTCCAGTCATAAAATAAGGTTGTCTGCTGAAATAGTTGGCCCTTGCTGTGCTGTGAGAGGTGTTTATTGGGATGAGATACTTTCATTGCTTTTTGACTGTTCTTATTTTTTCTGGATTATCAACTATTTCTGTGTTTCTAGATGTGTTAATAATATCCTGTGCCTGCAAAATTGTGTGCTGCCTCCTGCTGGGTGCTGTTGTTTTGGGGTAAAGGTTCTTGGAATCTGCTACAGAAGGAACATACTGTGTTACTTAAGCACTAATCGTGATTTATTCGTACGCTGTATCAGGCAGTCAATGATTTATAACTGAAGGCATGTTATCTGTGCGTGTAAGAAACATGTCCCTGCATATATTTAAGGTCAGATGTTACAGGGTCTTTTTTAATGGTTGGGAAGGTAATGGAATTTACAGGTTTACTATCTGCAAAATAGAACTTAGTTTTCATGTTCTGTGGTTTATCTCAGTGAGGAAGTGGGATGTGTACAGTTCCACAAGCATATTTTAGCCCAGCACTAGCCAAGTAAGGTCTAGACAGAAAGCCTCTGCAGGCAGTGAGGTAGAAAAGGAGCCTCCAAAGTCTGTCTATAGGGCATAATTTCATGTCTGGAGATACCTCTCCTTACTTTGGCTCTCAGGGTAAACTTGCAATGTAACTTCTATATGTCTGAAGTTAGATGAGTTAATCACCTCTCTGAATAGTCCATGCATTAATGATTAAAAAAAAAAACAGCTTTTCTGTGGTAGCCCTTCTGGCTCCCTCCCAGTGTATCAGAGAGAACAAAGCTACTTTGATGTCTTGTGGCCCAGTTCATTTTAGAAGGTGATTTCATGTTAGAAAGACACTTTGATATGCTAGTATATATGAAGGCATATATGAGTGCCAGACTGGTTCCCCTCACTGCTTGTGCAGACTGACCCTCTCCATGCATTCTAAAGATACAGCCACGGTACACTGTGCAAACGTGAAGGTATGTTCAGAGTTAAAATAAAACCTGTAAATATTTTGGGATTTTTAAACCATATTTAGACCTTCAAAATTTTCCAGTAAATTTACTCTAAGACTGAATATTTAATTTACTTTACTTTTTATATAATGGTAGACACCAAGAATTCAGAAATGGAACAGAAGAATATTAAAGAAAGAACCCAGAATCATCTGGATGACTATGCCAGAAAGGGACTGCGCACTCTTTGTATTGCTAAAAAGGTGGGGTTTTTTGTGTGTACTTTTAAGAATGTTTACAGTCAATGATGAGCAGGAGTTTTTTTTCCAATGGAACAGATATAACCACTTATAGACTAGATGTTCTCATTGCCACATTTCATTTATCCTTACTTTTTTTCAGGAGGAATTTGTACGTTTACACAAAAAAAAATTCTGTCTTCAGTTAGATTCACATACCTGTTGTCACTTTAGGATGCCAGACAGTTTTAATAGCCTAATTCTAGAACAAGGGATGTAAAATGTCCTGATTTTCTTACATGAGTCCTGAGCGGCTCTCCTCATGTGAACCTTGCCCTGGTTGGAATTTTTTTCTGGATACAGAAAACAAATGTAGTCAGGCCTGTCTTACTGGGTCTCACACCGTCTGTCGTGTTATAGGATTTGTAGGCAAAACTATGTGATGTTATGAGATTCCATTATAAATTCAAAACTGCTCAGAAGTAAAATTCCATAACAACTGAAACAGGAAAGGAAACTCTCATGCAAAGTGAAAGCATGGGCTGTGTAACTGTACAGGCATCAAGCTGTACCAAGCTGTGCAGTGATTCTGTGCCTGTGTCTATGAGGCAATTAAAGAACAGTAAAGAGGATATTATGCTCCTTGGCCTCCTTGCCTTCCATATAAATGGAGAAATATCAGGCAACTCCAGGTGCCTGCAAGCTTTTGGTTAGCAGCCTGACCTGTGAATCATACTAAGTCTGTAGACACACCAGGGTACACATATAACTGCTCTGGCAGGGCTGCAAAAGGTTTAGTATACGGATAACAGAGATGGCTCTGAGGGATGCTCTTGGAGTACATTTGAAGTGAAATCTAGACACATCTGTGTTTTCTCTCCCTCTGCAGGTGATGAGTGATGAAGAATATACAGAGTGGTTGAATAATCATTTTTTAGCAGAAACCAGCATTGACAATAGGGAGGAGCTGCTGCTGGAATCTGCCATCCGGCTTGAAACCAAACTGACTTTGCTTGGTAGGTAAGAAAATGCTGTAACTCACAGGAAACCCCTTATGATGGTTATAATCTGAATTTGCTGTATGAACCTCTATTTGTATAATATATAGCTTTCTACACATCTAGAATTTGTTGACACTTGTGGGTGTACATAAATCTTGCTGCACATTTGTTATTGTTGCAGAACCTACTGAAGGCAGCTTGTGATCTTCTGTTGTTTGTAAGGCACAATATTTTACTTTTTTTCTGTGTGCGCCAGAGTTTTTGTGTGTCATCATAATAAGCATGTAAAATGATGGCAACTAATAACAAGACCACTTCTGGACATTTTTTATGCTATTGTTGAATTTTGGGTGGGGTAGGTATGCATAGTGAAACTGGCTCCTGTTGGAGTAAGAAGGGATTGCATACCTCAAGAAGGGAGAGCAAAGTGTTTAGAGTGCCCAGGCTGAAACAACTCCTTTCCTCTCTTCTCTTGATGTCTGTCAGAGAAGCTTGCATCCAAAAAATTCCAGCATCTTCCTTTATGGAACTATTTTGACTTTTGACTTGAATCAAAATGCTAGCAGAGTGCAGAGCAAAGGATTTTCGCTTTCCAGGTGGCTAATGGACATCACCAGTTTGCTTGATTTCTTGCCCCTTGTCCATCCTCATAAGACAGTGTGCTTTAAATACAAATTGCTCATTAGAATCCCTCCTTACTAGAAACACTTTAAGAGAGAAAACTTTACTGGTGATTATTGTATTGTTTATTTGTCAAAATGACTCTAGCTGCAAGTGGCTGAAGTTTGGGGTTTATAAGTTTATAAAAAATAAACTTTCTCAGCCTGAACATCCCACAGCCCAAGCCATGTCTTCTGGTTATAATTTAGTACTGAAAATGTCCTGTACCACATCATAGGCATTGGTGCTTTTCAGCAGTGCTTAGTGTGATGTGTTACTTTGTCGTTAACAGAGCAAATGATTTTGTGAGCTCATTTGAGGATACAAGTATGCATGCTTCGTATACTGTAGAAGAGGATATCACTGTTAAACATTATTTTTTTTTTGTCAAAACTTTTTCTATAACTGGTAAGATGCAACACAGTGAGTTTTACATACTGTCAGCTGATCAAATATTCCATTCTCCTATTGTTTTTAATTCCGAATGCACAACATGATGTCTGGAATGTGGATACACACAGGGACTCTCTTGTCCTGTCACACTTGCAGACTTGGTTCTTGAAATACAGCAGTGCTAATCCATCTGCTTGTCTAAATAAAGGTGCCACTGGCATTGAAGATCGCCTGCAGGATGGTGTTCCAGACACAATACAGGCATTACGGAAAGCAGGAATAAAAATATGGATGCTGACAGGTGACAAAAGAGAGACAGCTGTCAACATCGCCTATGCTTGTAAATTGCTGGAGCCAGATGACAGAATCTTCACGCTCAAATCACAAAGTAGAGTAAGTAGAAAATTACACTTTTTTTTAGTGTTCAAGAGGGTGTTTTATTTTGATTCCTCTGAAAAAAAAAAAAAAAAAAAAAAAAAAAAAAAAGCCATCAGGCAATATCACAGGACTGCATGGGAAAATAATATATTCTCTGTTTTCTCATCTCACAAAAGGTAGTATAATCACTTGGAAGATGAAAATATTCGAAAGCTGACTTTTTTTTCCCAACGGGTAAAATATAAAATAGTATATCTAGTGTCTGTTTCTGTACATATTCCATCAGTTGTCACTCTTTTAACTGATTGCTTAATTTCTCTTTATGCTAGGAGAGAAAGTTGTTCTGCATCATATTCTATTAGATATTTCAGGTGGCTGTAAGTTTACAATGTATTAGCAATATAGGAATTATTGCCATGAAAATGATCAAATTAGGTTGTGTGCTACTTTGTCATATTCTCCCTCAACTGTGCCTTTTTTTTTTTCTGATTATCTTTTAATATTTTTCTAAAATGTTTCAGTGTTTTCCCTTCTCCTAGTACAACACCCAAACCAATCTACTTAATGACCCACAATTTAGCTTTGCTTTTACCCTCTGTACTGCATCCTCTGTGATTTTAAAGGGTTATTCAGCCTCATGACTGAATCCCTTTATATTCTACAAAGTGGGAGAAATACATTGCACATTGATAGCAACTGGCATTTTCTCCATGTTTCCTTTGTAAATTGGAAAGGGAGCCAGAATACAAACAGTGTTTAGTAAGTTGCTTTTCTCTTGTCTTTAGGATGCTTGTGCTTTGGTGATGAACAGTATTTTAGAACACATGCAAAAAAACACTGCTGAGCAAAAAAAAGTAAATCAGAAACTTGGGAATGTCTCTGCAAGTCCTTCTACCCAAGCTCAAGGCTTCAGCGCAGGCCTGGTTATTGATGGAAGGACTTTAGAGCATGTCCTTCAGGACAGCCTGCAGAATGTTTTCTTGGAGCTCACAGAAAAATGTCGAGCTGTAGTCTGCTGCCAAGCCACACCACTGCAGAAGAGTGTGCTGGTCAGACTGGTGCGAAATAAGCTGAAGGCAATGACGTTAGCTGTAGGTGAGTCTCATGGTTTCCTTCCTTTCTCTGAGAAGAAGCAGAAGGCAGTTTCTTCTCTCCTTTATTTTTCCCAACGTCCTTTACAAAATTAAATTACAAGGAAGATAATCCTTTGAGTAATAGTTGTCTTTAGCATTACATGATGACAGTCTTTTAAGCTACCAAATTTAGTCTGTGCTTGTTAATCTAAAGCAGCAAAGAATAGCAGTAGTCATGTACAGCATTATGTGATGTGTGCAAGTTAAGCGAGGGGATTTTCGTTGTTGTTCTCCATCACAGTCCCTGAAATAGTGAGGGAGAAGGGAAATGACTATGATTTAAAACATCCATATTTTCTGTCCAAGCATACTGACTAAAATTCTGACAAAAGGAGCAGCTAATATCCATTTGAAGAATATTGCTCAGCTCAGTCAGGCCTACTACACTCTAATCTTTCTTTCCATAGGGTATTCCATAGGCTACATTGCTGGTTATGAAAATGATTTTCTCTGAATTCTGTGGTGTTATGTTTATGTATCTGTGCTACCTCCATGGCAACGTGATAGCCAGTAAAGCTGCTTCCAGGTTGTGTTTCAGCTAACTTAAGAGAGCTTAGTTATTATTTCTTCACTTTTCTCCGTAGGTGATGGTGCCAATGATGTCAGTATGATCCAGGTAGCTGACACTGGTGTGGGAATCTTGGGCCAAGAAGGCATGCAGGTAACGTGTACAGGACAGACACAAGTGACATTGGATTCCATTTCAAATCTGTTTAACATTCACTCTGGAGGCCCAGCAGCTCCACAGCCCATTGCTGTATTTGAGGGAAAGTGTGCAAGCCCCTGCACTTATCTGGGAGTGCTCAGAAGCTGAAGGGTGCACTCCCCATTTTGTATCTGGGCTACTTGTTTGATGGCATGAAGTATCAGTGATTTCTTTGGAGCTGCTGATGTTGCACAGAGGGCTTCAGATCTCAATAAGGCAAGGCTTGTATGCGCTATATATATTAAAAAACATAAGAGTTTCCAGCGTTATATCAGTTGTTTGCTGATCAGTATTGAAGCTCATTGTTAGCAGTTTGGATATATCAGTGCTTTCCTTTATGTGTGTTCCAGGCTGTGATGGCAAGTGACTTTGCAATTTCTCAGTTCAGGCATCTCAGGAAGCTGCTGCTTGTCCATGGTCACTGGTGTTACACCAGGCTTACCAACATGATACTCTACTTCTTCTACAAAAATGTGGTATGTAGCTGTCCTGTCCTAGGGAAAGCAGTTTGCTTATTTGACAGTACTGAAGGCTCTAGTATGGCTTCATATTATTTTTTAGTTTCTGTTGTGAATGGGTTCAAAAATATGCAAAGAGTGTGTGGCAAACAACTTTGTTTCCCATTTACATCTTCAGAGACTAGACTCTCCCATTGCTTGAACTGGGTTTCCTACTGAAAGCCATTGTCTAATTTGTTTAAAAAGTGGATAGCAGGCATTAATTAATGTACTCATAGCATGAATATTTAAACAAGCCATGTAGCCAGTTTGGAAATGTAAAGATGTGCGCTAGCCAAATATAATTTCAAGGTATGGGATTGGCAGGGACTCTATAGCAGTTATACATAATTTTTCACAGATTACTGTTACCAGACCTACAACCTGCCTATTTTCCTCTTGATTTTTAAAACACTTGTCTACAGGTAACATTTTATCATCTCATCATTGACTTTTCAGGCCTACGTGAACCTCTTATTCTGGTACCAGTTCTTCTGTGGGTTTTCAGGCACATCAATGACTGACTATTGGATCTTGATTTTTTTCAATCTCCTTTTTACATCGGTGCCACCCATCATTTACGGTGTCTTGGACAAAGATGTGTCTGCAGAGATACTCATGCAGATCCCACAGCTGTACAAGATGAGCCAGAAATCTGTGGTGGGTTTTTAAAACATTTATCAAAGTTTTTCTCTTTTTGCCCAGCTCAATATTGTCTTGCTCTGTAGTTATAATTGTTAAGTAGTATATCATCTCTTTCCTTGCATGAAAGCACAATGTAATATCTGCTTTGAATTAAACGTACTATAAAAGAAAGAGCACTGCTTTGAAAATATGTGTCATAATGTTGCACCACTATGTCATAAGCACAGCTCTTTACAAGCTATAAAAGTAGACAGTAGCTTGGATTCATCTTCACTGATTTAGAGCACTGCCCTGACGTGGGCAAATGAGGAGTCTAGTTTCCCACACCATTTCCAAAGAGAAATTCAGTTCATGAAAGGGCTGAATTGCTTTTCGGAGTAAGCATCTGTCCTTACTAATGAGAGAGGAAATCCTGAATGAGTAGACTGTGCATCTGCGTGCCTCAATTGATTGTTTGAAGGAATGGAAAATACCTAAGCCAGGGCACATGCAATTATAGTTTCATCAGTTTGCTGCCACTGAATGGGGAAGCCTCATTCCTCTGCGTTGTCTCCCTTCTTTTCTTCCCGTTCCCTATTTTCACCCTTGTAGTTAGATCACCTCCCTTGTGCCAGTTCTGCTGTTCATGTTTCCTTCAGGAGCTGATGTAACTCACTACAACGGCATAGTTGTAGTGAGATTCCCAGCAGAAAATGTCACATCCCACTTTTAAGGGGAGGGGTGACCAGGGAAAAATGATTTTTCGTATTCTAGTGAATTTAGTTACCTCACATTAAAGTCCTGTATGCACAGAGGAGTAAATGAGCACAAATTAAAAGACAGAAGGAGACGTACAAAAAGGAAGGGAATGGAGGTGGGAGGAACATGAGACTTGGCATTCAATGATAGCATGTTGTGAGGGTGATTCACTGTTCCATTGCCCTCTTCCTTCCTTATCACTCAGGTAAGACTTTGGCAGGTCAATTCTAGGAGGAACAACTGTAAGGTTAGAACTCACAGATCTGACTGCTGATTTAAATCATAGCAGCTAGCTATATATGCATCTTCCTATTGTGCCATAAAAGTATGTCTCTTCATGGGGAAGCCAGCTGGAGTTATTCTGTGGATTATCTTTCCTCAAGTCCAGCTGGATGCATTAACAAAGCTGCAGCAATTTGTTGAATTTGTTTCAATGCCATTATCTTTGTTTGTTTGTTTTTTCTTACAGGCCTACTTGTCTTCAACCTTTTGGATAACCTTGCTGGATGCTTTTTACCAAAGTCTTGCTTGCTTTTTTGTGCCTTACTTCGTAAGTGCTGGATATTAAATTTATGCACTTTGGCATACTAAAAACTCAGGCAAATTAGAAATAAAATGTAGTTTTTGATTGTACTTCATGGTATACGAATGAATAGTAGCAGATTTGTCATTGGAACTGAGTTGAACTGTGCATGCAATATGTCCAGTATTTAAATAAATCATGCCACTTTACATATAAAACTATATATCAACTATATAGAACTACACATCAAGGATATTACACTGACTGTATGGTATACTGTCTTCCTTTACAGACTTACTATGGCTCAGACATAGACATTTTTTCTTTTGGAAACCCTATAAACACAGCAGCACTTTTTATAATATTGTTTCACCTTCTCATTGAGTGCAAATCCGTGGTGAGTACTTTGTTTTCTGAAGAGTACTTTCCTCAACAGAACGTGTATGCAGCTTTCATTAAAATTTATGGAAGAGAGCTTAGTACACAAAACTGAATAAGTATAAGAGAGTTAGAGGTGAAATATTTCCTTTATAAGTCTCTGTAAGCTCTCCTAAGAAAGCTGTCATTGGAGCCAACAGAATTACTTATGTGACTAAAATTAACAAAATTTGATTTCAGGATTATTTAATAATGAGGGATCCTGCCTTATTAGGAGTCAGTAGGTCTGGGGGATGTCACTTTGATTTGGCAAATGGTAAAACCAACTGGTGATCTGCTTGAGCCTCCATAAGTTCCCAAAGCTTGCTTCTCATAAAGAACAATGTCAGCTATTGATTTTTGAATACTTGAAATGGATGATCTGCTCTAGAGAACCAGTATGTTATGAAATTGTATTCCAGCTTTCACTTGTCTGTGTAAAGTAAAATACCTGTTCATAGACGCTGCATTAGTTTGGATGAATTTAAAGCTTTTACAAAGGTGACATTTACCCATTAGACATAATTTTAAAGAGAATATACTAATATTTACAGTACAGACAGGTATTAATGGCTTTTGATTTTTTTTCCTGTCAGTTTTGAAAAACATCTTTGGAATTGTATCATAATGGATAAAATTGCAAGTTGTGATTCTTTCTTTCATTCTTCTTCCAGGCACATGGTAGCACTTACACAAATGCCTTTAGTCTGCCTACATACATAGCTTGAGTGTATCCATACTCTGAATAGGAAAACAATACATAAATGGGTTTTATTTGGCATTTTGGTACATTGGCAAGCTGTCAGACCAATGACAGTGTTGTTTCTATAGTAACCATTACAGCCATAACTCCAATGAAGAGTTAATCAATGTCTCAAGCAGCATATGTAAGAGACGTGTCATGTAAAGCTATCACCTCTGTTTGCTTGAGAAGACTCTCAGCTGCCAGTGAGTAAGGTGATCATTTAAGCAAATAGCATTATAAAGTCTTACACAAATGAACTGATAGCTATACTTTTAGCAGAATAAAATACATAAATAAACCAGCTAGATTACCTATGAAGTGTAGAAAAAAGGTTTTGTTCTTCCTGATAGTGCTTTGCATAGAGTTAAGAATACTATCTGGATAGTTTTCTCCTCTGTTACATTAAGAAGCCATCCTTGAAGGAAGAGCATGGGGGAGAAGGGCTGTGCATCCTCATGCATACATGTGCCTATAGGGTTTATGGGTCTTCCTGTTTACAGCCTAGATCTGATTTATTTTCTAACTTGCAGACTTGGATTCATACGATAGTTATAGTTGGCAGCATCCTATTTTACTTCGTTTTTGCTCTGGCTTTTGGGGCAACCTACAGAACCCATAATCCACTATCGAATCCTTATCGGATCATGGAAAAGCATATGGCAGATCCAGTTTTTTACCTAGTGTGCCTCCTGACTACTTGTGTTGCTCTGCTACCCAGGTATGTTTCTGTTTTATAATCACAAGCTGCTACTGCTAAAAAAGTGGTTTTCCTTAATTTGTTGATGTCTTGTGGTACCTGAAGGGGGCCTGTAGAAAAGTTGGGAAGATAGCCTTCATCAGGGAGACTAGTGATTGAAGGAAGAGGTAGTAACTTTAAACAAAAAACAGATTAGTTTAGATCAGATAGTAGGAAGAAATTCTTTGCTGTGAAGGTGGTAAAGAGTTGGAACAGGCTGCCCAGAGAAGCTGTGGATACCCCGTCCCTGGAGATGTTCAATGCCAGCTGGATCTGGTAGGTGTCAGCCCTGCCAATGGCAAGGGGGTTGCAACTGGGCCATCTTTAAGGTCCCTTCCAACCTAAACCATTCTATGGTTCTATTGCAAAGACAATAAGAAGAAGAAGAAGAAGAAGAAGAAAGAAAGAACCTGAATATCACCATTTGAAAATGCTTATTTGTTTTAAAACATGCTCTGGTATTGTTGCTGGAATGATAATTTGCATTCTCAAAATGGCACCAGCAAAAGCGTATTTCAGAGGCTGCTGCAATCTTAGGTTTAAATGAATGGTGTTTAGTTTCCTTCACTGCTAGATGTGATTTTGGGAATGGTTTTGAGTCTGCTTCTGACCAGCTTATTTGGAACCATATTTTGTAGATACTTACTGAGAGCTCTCCAAGGAACATTGTTTCCATCTCCAGTGTTGAAAGCCAAGCACTTGGACAAACTGATCCCTGAGGAGAAGAGGGAAGCAATTAAGAAATGGAAGGATGAACGCATTGTAAGCTGTAGAATGGAGTTGCAGGTTACTTCTGGGTCTACTGGCTCAGCCACGGGTACTGTATTAAAGGAAGAAAGCATTGCCAGTGTTGTACCGCTTTCTAGAATACCTTTTCATGCCTGTTCAAGAGATGAGTTAGGGGAGGAAGAGCCTGGGAATACAAGTAACTTGAACTCTGAAAAGACTGCATTTCTGAATTCAAAGAGAACTGATTCAGATGTCTGATGTGCCAAAGTCTTTGCGTGTACTAATAAAGAGTGCAGCAGTGTCATTTCTCTAGAATGCAAAGCAGGTTTGAATTCTTTGTTATGTGCACAAAATGGTTTAATGTTATTTACAAAGTTGGAATGTGAACCATTGAAAATCCAAGAATAACTGCCGGTGTATGCTACGATTTTTTTTTTTTTTTTTTTTTTTCCCCCAGCCAAGGTAGATGATGCACTCATTTACCTAAAAGCTTTTGAGTTTGTAAAGCTTTTCAGTGATTTATTGAAGTGTTAAAGGTCTAAATGGCTAGAGGTTTTATTTTCTCATGCAGTATACTTTGCATACTGCTTCTCTCTTTCATGCAACACTGCATAATGCCTCCTACAGACAGGACATGGTATGAATTATAGACCTACAGATTCAGTTTAGATAAAATCCATTCTATCACAAGCCATGCTACTCCCTTGCATTCCTGTCCTATTATCACAGCATTGCCTGGAATTCATAGCTTACTGAGATAGGAAGCAAGCAGAAAGGCTTAGATGTAGTGGTTTTAGATTGTTTATTACAAAACTTCTCTAATGTTTTTAATACAGTAATTATCTTAACCACTGTGGTCTAGCTCCTCCATGACCGTCTCAGCATGATCCAAACACTATTTAAGCCATGAGGAAAGTGCCCTGGATGAGACATAGAAATCCCATATCTCCTTCACATTCCCACAGAAAATCTTTGTGCAGCTTCTTGTTCTCCAGGGTACTTCATCCTCCTGCTACATCCCCTCTGTCCCCTTTTTTCCTTTCATCTCATTCACTACTGACTTATCTTTTTCTCCTCACCCAACTTGGATATTGGCTGCCTGACTTTTCTCTAGACTTTTAAACTCATGCCTGCCCTGGAAAATCATCTGCAAGTGGTGATGGGAAGTTCCTGAGTGTCTTCAGATACAGCAGCTTGTAACTAATGGCATTTCTCTTTTTCACTCTCAGTTGTTCTCACATTCCTCCAGACTTTCATATTAAACAGCATGAGCATTGCTAAATGCTGCTCAAAAGACTGTGTAGCCATTTGTATACCTCAAATTTGAGCTCTGTTGTGTAAATGTCTTGGAGATGTTCCACCTCTGCCAGTTCCCCACTGCTCTTCACACCATGTAAGCTGAGATGAGTGTGACTCTTTCTAAATATTGTTTCCTTTTTACTTTCCTGCCCAAAAAGTTATATGGCCAATTTATGGAGGAATCTGTGAAATTGTTTGTGTCTGCTAGCACTTACTGAAATAAACTATTTCCTTAAACTGCAGCAGATAATTATGATTATTGAGCCAATTTTTGCTCTGTTTCTTTCTCAAATTTTCTGATTCCAAATTGCCGAGATCTGTTGCGTTTATTTTCAGTTACCATATTTGGGGCAATGGCTCTGCTTTTTAATTGAACCATGAGCGTTCCATGCCAATGAGCAACATTACATATTCCACATCTCCTATGATCTCTGAAAGAATTTAAACAAACGCTGTGAGGTCTGAGACAGCTGCTGCTATTTTGGGCAGATACCAAGAGCACACTAGGTTCATTCAGATGCAGGTCACCACATGTTGCCAGAAATTTCAGATGGCACAATGTAATTAGTGCTGATTCCATCCTCATAGTTAGCAAGAACAAAAATATCCTTTTGTTTAGCCTATAGAAGAAAAACAGTGGAAAGAGCCAGTGACAACAGGCACTTTTTTTTTTTTAAATTTGGTTCAACATCTGACAAAACAATTTTGATAAGTTCTAACACACGTAGTGCCCACCTTCTAAATGAGAGTAAACATTCAAGTTCTTGGAGATTGCATCCAGCCTAAGTAGATTCATAATTATTATTTTTATGTGGCTTTGGTATACTTGCTTGTGTACTCCTATATTTTACATAATGTAACATGATGGAAAGCACAGTGACAGCAGAGCAGCAAGATCCCAGGCTGCAGTGAGTGAGAATTTGCTCAAACACACCAGCAGTGGACAGAGAAACAGCTACTCATCTTTAAAAGGCCTCAGACATACAAGGTTCTCCAGCAGGATGCCCTTATCTTCATTACCAACCCTTAAATGAGGTCTGGATCTTGACCCCACCCTTTCTGGTCACTCAGGTGTATTGCATGCACCTGAGCTCCCCTGGGTTGGCCCTGCCTTCCTACCAGTGCTCAGTCACTGGTTCAAGCTGTAACTTGCATTTCTATTATAATCTAATTATTTTATATTTTGTAATACTCTTACATTTTTTGCAGTTGGAAAATTCAATCCCAGAACCGGGTTCAGAAGTGTTTAAGGGGACTAGAAAGAGATGTAACTGCTGGGGTTAACTTGCTAGGAGAGGACTCCAGGTGTCCTGACTGCAAATGTCAGCTTTCTCTGCACATGAATATTAAGATGTTATAATTACAAAATAAACAAGAGAGTTTGGCAAAGCAGATTATGATAACAAAAAGAGAATAGATAGAAAGCTTACCTCTATTCTGGGCTCACTTACAAAACTCCAGCAGAGCAGATCTCCAGAAGAGATCCTTCCCTAATAGTAGTCAGCTCTTAAATAGGTCTAAATTGCCTTCACCTGTGCTCCTCTGGCTGACTCATTTGGTGATCAATCAGAGTGATCAGTCAGAGGTTCAGGCCGTGACTCAGCAGTTCCCATACATGGACAAACAGCCCAAAAAGTTGAATGACTGTCTACCATGATCACTCTCTTTTTCTTACTAAACTGGGAGATGTAGACACTGAGTCTTTAATAAAAGCCTCAAATTGTTAATTGGCTATATCTAAAGTGGTACCAAATGAGGGGTGCATGTTAATCATCCTCCATTCTCAGTAGTTGAAAGTTTTTTATTATTATTTTTTAGCACTGGAGACATCACAGTCCCTTGTTTGCTTTTGCACAGCATGACCTGACTTTGCCATTTGGAAGGTGGGCTTTTTAAGATCATCTCACAGGTGTTTTGCAGATGTCAGAAAAGTCAGCACAGTGTTTAATGTTTTGGTTATTGGTTTAAAAAAAAAAAAAAAAAAGCAAACACCAATTTTCAGCCTCTGCCCCAACTTTGGCCCCAACTTTGTGACTGTGCTTAGATCAGCTTTAACTCACAGGTTGCTGTGCAACATTTGATCTGCCAGAAAATTCCCTTTTTTTTTTTTTTCTCCACTTTTCTTCAGCAACAGTGAGTGCACTGAGCATTTGCAGGTGGCAAAAGCCACGGCCTTCATGTAGTGGATGACTTCACAGCCCAGCTCTGTCCTGCTTATGGGGCACACTGAGCTGGATTCTCTAAGCCATGTTCTGATTGTCCCACAGTGCCACTGGCTGCAGCATGAGAGCATGAAGCACCACTGCTCCCCGGGCTGCTGCTTCTCCAGGTAGTCCTCAGTCCCTGCAGGAGGCAGCGATCACATCCCAAAGATGTATGTGCTAAGAATTTTCTAACACTTGAATCTCCGTGTGGTTTTTGTGTTACTAGTTTGTGTTTTACTCTGGTTTATTTACTCCTGTCTTCATGGTCCCAGGTGCCTTACTGCTGACTGCAATTAAAAGCCAAATTTTAACTGTTTCATGTTTCTGCATGCTTGTATTTTTTATTTCAAAATCTTCATGCATTGAAATTCAGCATCCTGATTGTAAGGAGCTGTGTCCTTAGCTGGCCTGAGGAAAGCCATATAACCAAACATGTTAATTTTTCAACTATTTAAATCCCAAATTGTTGTTGATAGTGCTGTCCTTGGTATTTTTCTGTACTGGATGCATATGTGCAGAAGAAACCAGAAGTTCACACAGAATCACAGAATCACAGAATTGTAGGGGTTGGAAGGGACCTCCAGAGATCATCGAGTCCAACCCCCCTGCCAAAGCAGGTTCCCTACACAAGTTGCAGAGGAGGTTTAGTGCCAAACCCTCCACCAATTTGTGATGCAAGCAGAGCTGTCAGCAGTGCATGACAAACCAGATAAGAGCAGTTCAATACCATTTCAAACCTGTTTTTAGGAATTAGTGCTGAAGTCATAATTTTGTCACTACTCTCTTCACACTGTCACTGAGTCTCTGGGAAGATTGAAACACCTGAAGCAGAGACATTACTAGGAAAATTATTGTAAATTTTTATTAGTACAGTGAAGAAAGAAGCACATCGGCTGTCCGTATGACATTGCTTCCATTTGGCTGCACAGTCATGGTAGAAGTGAAACCAACAGTGTCACCTCGCAGTGAGGCTATGCTTGTAAGGAACATATAGCGTGGTTGTGGCCATCGCCGTTACAGCAGCACATATGAAATAGTTTCAAGGTAGTAGTAGGAGGAATATACTTGCCTATTTGATGTGCACACATAGAAAAAAGCAGTATAAAAATACATTTATAAAATTACAAATTTCCTCTTTACATGGAATGCGGTGGCAGACAGCTGTGGGGGAAAGCTGCAGCCCTGTGGGCTGGAGTTTGTTTTATTATATCTTCCACATGACCCCAAACAGGAGAGGCTGGGCCCTTTGTTTAAGCAATACTCTCTTTTGGTTCCTGAGAGGGACTGCAAATAGAATGTCGCAGAGCCAAACCTAATTAATTGAAGTATGTTATTATTTCACATACTGTCATTTGGTAGTGCTAATATTTGTGCAAAATGACTGAATGTACTTCAGTCCTTTGTTTAATTCAGAGGTGTGAACCGCTTCTTCTAGTCAGGGAAGCTGCTAGATTCACAACAGCTCCTACTTGTTCTTACCTCCAGAAGGCCAAGCCTGCAGAACTGCTGCCTGTGCTGTGCTGCAGAGAGCCTGGCCCCAGAGAGAGCTGCAGCAGGGAGAGCTGCGGCTCACATAGCCTTGAAGCAAGGGCACCACTAACGTGCTCCACCTGCAGCCTGCCTGCACTGGAAAAACATGGTCTCTGTAACTTTCTATCTGGGGAAAGAGCATTTTCTGTTACAGAAAAAGCAAAATTCTTAATATGCTTTAAAAAAAAAAAAAAAAAAAAAAAAGGAAAAAGGAAAAACTAGCAAAGCCTAGGGAGGTTTTCTTTCTGAGCATCAAACAGTGATACAAAAGTCATTTAAATAGGGTTTTCAGAATCCACGACAAATACTGAGTATTAATTAATAATGCTCTTCTTGAATCTGTCCAGTATGTCTAATGTTACAGAGGCAAACTTTTCACTGAAGCAATAGTCTGGGCTGTGTAGGTTAGTTGTAACATGACTTATTCTACCTGAAATCTCTGTTATCAGCTGTTCTAATGTAGGTTTCCATGTATGGCAGGCATTGTGCTGACAAGGTCCTGTATGCTGCCATGGGGGCACACCAGAGGTAGCATTGAGAGTTACTGTATGCCTGAGGCTGAAACACCCTTGCATTACTCCCCAGTGAAATTCTCCACTTCCTGACTCGTCCTTCTCTGGCTTTCTGAAAAGCCATGAGCTGTGCATGTCACCAGCTACAGTAGTTAGTAAGAAACAACTCTCCTCCAGCTGTAGAAAGGTGCCAATGCCAAGCTCCACTGTAAGCTTCATTGTAAAGTGTTGTGGGTTTGTTTGCTGTTTTCTTGTGGGTTTTTTTTCAGCCAGACTCTTGAAGTCAAGGCTTGGCTTCTTATCACTGCACAGAGCACTTTGCCACCAAGCACTTCAGTGGGGCTCCTTTGGGCTTTTGCTGATGAAGCTGTTGTGCTTTGCTTAACATTTCTATTACACATTTGTATTCCACTTTCTGCTCAAATCGTCTGCCATATAGATTTCTCTTTGCCTTTTTCTCTCTCCAGATTGTTTTATCTTGTTAAGCAAAATTAAACTCAATGCGAAATACTAGAAGCCTACCCAAAAATACTCAGTAGTATTCTACTCAGTAAGTTTCTCAGTATTATTTCTCATATTTGCTCACACTGCATCTTTTGCACTTTATATCTACATTTTCCATGTCTCCCCAGATGCTCCAAATAGCTTACTCTTGAGGCAAAAGCATTTGCAGTGGCTTTACTGACGCTGTGTTTCCAGAGGACTAGAGGTTGTCAGTGCATGCTTAATAGATTGAACATTATGAATAGATAAAAAAAATAGGGAAGAGAAGCTAGTGGGGCACAGCTTTAATAAATGTGCAACTCTGTGTAGGGCTGTCAGGAAGTGGGCATTTCTGGACACTGTGAGACACAGAAGCTTTAGAAAACTTAAGTGGTAGGAATTTGGGAAAAATGATCCAAAGAGGCTGATAAACAAAACGTGGGTTTTAGGTGTAGTAGTATTATAGTAGTAGATAATAGTAGTAAATAGTATTATGGGTCTGTTGGCTGACTAGTGCCACACAGCAGCCTGAAGAGGTACACCAGCTGGCCCCCGGAACAGAGCAGTAGAGTCAGTACGCTGCAGTGCCCTACCCATGTTGGCCACTCTGAGGGGCAGACTGTGTTTACTCAGCCCCTTCGAACCTGTGCTTGTACCACCATGCCCTGTGCTGCAAGAACGCACGAGCCCTGCCACCTTTTCCATACTTGCAGCCTTTGGCATGGCCCTGGTGAATTTGTGCCCTGCCAGCGTTGTCTGAATGCACTGAGTCTGCACCTTGTGACAGTGAGAGAAGATGCATGTGCTACAAATCGAATAGTATTAAAATAGGCCATTTAAAAAGTTTTTCTATTCTGTGCTACTGCTTAGTTTGAATATCTGAAAGGAAGAAAGTGACTGTTTCTTTTCTTTTAAGCATTTTGCTGTGCTTGGAATAGCACCACAAGAGTTAAAAGAAAAAAAAAAAAAGATTATTAATTCTACCCCAAAGTGTATTCACCAGCAGAGGGTCAACTATGAGCATACACTGCATATCCCATAGCTCCACAAAAAAAAAATAGAAAGAGCTTGGGACTCCTTTTCACAGAATTTCTGGACTGCGAAATCTTCAGTGTTGAAGGTTGATTCCATTTTCCTGCTGTTTGTCAGCACAATTCTTACCATCTGGATTTAGTTCAGCAGAAAGGTGTGGATATATATTTGTTTTTCAATCCAGTCAATAAAATGTGACACATTACTGTAAACTCCTGGTCCCAAAACCTTGGAAAAGCAGACAGAGCCCCAAGATGTTAAACCAAACAACATCCAGCGTCCTGCAGGTTGCTCACACACAAGTGGTCCTCCACTGTCACCCTGCAATACGAAAGAAAATCAGAGGCTATACATAGCCAGTAGTCACATGGCAAAAGCTTCTTTCCCAGTTCCTGGAGTGATTTGTCTTTAATAAGTAACCCAGCTGTAAGGACTGGCTGCTCTGCCCAACTATGTAGCAGCGTACATTTACCCATATTTGTTTCCTTTTTCAACTATACAAAAAAGTACCTGCAAATGGCTTACTGTTATTTTAAAAGTGAGTCTATTGGTTCACTAATACACAAAAACCTCAGAACATCAGCTTTTCATTTCCATAAACTGGAGTTGATTTCAGTTTCACAGCATCAGAGTCACTGAGGATGAAGGAGACTGCTGAGAGTGATCTGGTCAACGCCCCATGTCAAATGGCCACCTACTGGTTGCACCAGCAACAATAACAGCTGGGTTAAAACACGTCGAGAGACTGTAGACATTTCTATACTAGATAAAGTATGCTGAACCTAATAAATGTCACAGAACTTTGATGTCTAGAAGTACTTCTAGCTTTCTCCTTAGAGATAAGGCCTACCATGCAAGAGTCTACGGTGCCAGACTCATAGCCTGCGCACAGCATCCTGCTGGTAATGGTCTTCATGTCAAAGTACGACTGGCATTGCTCTAAGGAAATGATGCGCACTTCTCCTTCTTGAAGCTTAAAAGGCACTGAAAAACAGAAATAAGTATTAAAACACATGGACATATGAAAATATTTATCTGTGATGGATCTTTGAGATATGATAAATATTTCCTTCAGATCTGAATATTATTTTATCTGTGTGTGTATATAAACATGTGTGTATATATATATATATATATATATATATATATATATAAACATATAAAACAAAAACACATAGGTCTAGATTGAAGCTCAGATGTTTGTGGGTCTTCTTTTTCATGGTTGCATTGCAGGATTCATGATGAAGATTCCTCAGCCAAGTCTGTATATGTTGCATTCAGGAGGATGACCAAGCACATGTGTGTTGCTGACACACTTTATTGTGCATTTGCACAATACTGAAGACTGAGGAGGCAGAGTACCTTTATGTGATGTGTTACGGGACTTTTATGATGGGGCAGTACTGGCTGGAAAGCAGTAATGTGAAGCAGAGGAAGGAGTTAACTCTTCATTTTAATCCTAGTATCTCTCGCAGTCGAGGTTGGTATAAACACAAGCATGAGTTACATTTGGGTAAATTCAACTTAATGTATCAGGGAATCAGATTTCAAAGGATACTGAAATTACTTCTCACATTCAGGACTTCATTCTACTGCGAGCAGCTGACTTAGCTCAAATTCGAAGGTAAACTGTTAAACCCAGAACATGAAATACTAAACCAAGATGGTTTTTGCAGTTTTCTAACATAAAGCCTTTAATAACAAAGCTGAAACCACATTAGCTAGCAAATAACATTTTTCTACTTACCAGAGGTACAAAAGCTTTCTGTTACTTTTTTCCTGCCATTACATAAAATGTAGTTTTAGATTGATAGATTTGGAGCTGCTTCTGAACAGCATGTTCCTCACTAGTGCAAATTTAGTTTTTGCCACATATATGGACCTGGCTACTACGGGTGAAGCAGTATTGAAAGGAAAATTTCCTTATCCAGTGTACAGAACAGCCTTTCTGAAAATTGCTATTACAGAGAAGGGAGAAACATAATGGATAGAGCTAACAGGGTTGGGGCCAGGATACTTTGCATTTGGTGCATGAAAGATCATAGAACCACAGAACAGCTTGGGTTGGAAGAGACCCAAGATAAGTCTATCAAAACAGATATTTATATAACATAAATGTTCTTCCAATGGGACCCAAGGATTTCAGGGGCAACTGAGCACAAAAAACACAGTAATATTTCTCTTCAGAGACAACACTTGTGATTAAGCCTTGATAGAATAAATCTTGCCACAAGCCAGGGGTGTGACACAGAGCATTGGCTCAAGAAAATTGTTCGTTCAGCCTGTATGCCTTTGCTTTCAGTATCTCCAGTTTCCACTGAACTAAGAATGTTACCCCCAGCAATGATCTGACATGGTTCTTATCTCAATACAATTCTAAAGACAGCCTAAGTGAGTTAAATGATAACCAGTTTCAGGTGACTTTCTTGATAGGAGTTTCTAGATCTTCTGCATTTCTGAAAAATCAAACATCACGTCTGAATATGGATTTAGGAGCATAAACTTAGGCTGATGATTTGGAAAAAAATAAAAGCAACAGTTGGATTCCCTTCAAGACCAGTTAGAGATCCTTGGTATTTAATCTGGAGTGTATTAAAAAGAACACGGCCAGCAGGCCAAGGGAGGTGATCCTCCTCTCTGCTCTCCCTTGGTGATGCCACATTTAGACTACTGTGTTCAGTTCTGGGCTCCCTAGTTCAGAAAGGACAGGGATCTGCTAGAAGGTGTCCAGTGAAGGACCGGAAGGATGATAAAGGGCCTGGAGCACCTCCTGTATAAGGAAAGGCTGAGTAACTTGGCTCTGTTCAGCCTGAGGAAAAGAGGACTGAGGGGAGATCTGATTAATGTTTACAAATATATGAGGGGATGTGGAAGGCAAATGATGTGACTCTTCTTGGTGGTGTGTAGTGATAGGACAAGGAGTAATGGCCTAAAACTTGAACATAAGAAGTTCCGTACTAACATGCAGAACTTCCTTAGAATGAGGGTGACAGAGCAATGGAACAGGTTGTGCAGATAGGTTGTAGAGTCTCCTTCTGTGGGGCTATTCAAGACCCAACTAGTCGCCTACCTGTGCAACCTATTATAGGGAGCCTGTGCTAGCAGGGGGGTTGGACTCAATGATCTCTTGAGATACCTTCCAACTCCTGCAATTCTTGATTCTGTGAATTGAGTTCAGCATTAGTATTAATGGATAAAACTTTGTAGTGGGATCACTTATTTGATTAACCCAGTAGATTCTTAACATGTTTTCCCAATATTCCTGAAAGTGTTCATCTTACTTTTGTTGCCCATGTGTCCCCAGCCTGTGATATAGCAGTAGGTATCTGGCTGTACCAACTGTTCCTTGCTGGGCAAGCAGACAGGTCTTACATAGCTTGTTTCATTGATATCTTCATCTAGCTGTACAATGCTGATATCGTAGTCTACGACTGCTCTGTTGTAGCGTGGATGCAAGATGATGGACTTCACCAATCGGGTCTGCATGAAGCTTGATGGATGATCAAGATTGCTTATCCCAAACACTACTTTCCAGACAGCTGCGTTTTCTCTCCTTTAGGAACAAACAGGAAAACAGGAAATTGAATTCAAGTTCTTTTTAATTTAAAAACCTGAGGTTTTCTTTCTCCCTGACTTTTTGCATACTGTACTTCACAAGCCTGTGTACATGATAGAAATGCTACAAAAAAGCAAATGCTTAGGCATCATTACTGATCAACAAAAGACAATGCTTTCCATTCCCTTCCTAACTGCTACTGAAAAAATTCTAGCTCACAGCCTCGGAAGGTACATTACCACCTATTGCTTGCTGTACTAAATACCCAAGAATCTCAAAATTGGATCCTCCCAGGTCCCTAGGTGCTCATTTGCGCTCTGGTGAGCATGAACTCATTTCTCTAGGAGTGACAGTATTGTGCATCAGTATGATGCTCACAGCAGTAACTCAAGCTGAAACCGCAAAGGAATCTCACAGATGCAATTCAGTTATGAGAATTAAATCTTCTATGATGTCATGTAAAAAAGTCTCTTATTGTTTACAAGTTTTTTACAAATTCCCCTGATCACAAAAAATGATGGATATGGTGCAAATGGGAGGATTAAGCTAGGATTTGTAAAGACATAAGAAAACACAGACCTCATTAAAGTGTTAGGTGATGTAATTTCTTGATTGTAAATGAAAATAAGTCACGAGTTCTAATGAGACTGTGATTCTAAGATCCTCAGAAAAGTCCCTTTTTCTGAATAATTGAGATAGTTCCATGGAACTAAGTTTCTTTGAAGAGACTGAAGCTTAATTATAGCAATGTAAATTAAAGCGTGAAATTTCAGCTTTTTAACAGTATTCAACAGAATTGTCATTTCTAAAATTTTGAAAGAGATTTGGTTGTTAAATAAAGACTATTTTTATCTGAGTTCCTTGAGAATTCTTGTATTTCAGACTACAACTGTCCTTTTAAAATCATAATTAATTTGTGTTTTTCCAAGATGTTTCAAGTTTAAGTGGTAGGAGTATCCTATTGTTTTTATGAGCATTGAAAAAGAACATTGCTCAGAGCAATGAGAAGTCTCAGCCAGAAAGTATTACCCTACTATTGAGTAAAAAAACTTTAAATGTCATGGATGCTTTGCTGTAAAGCATTTCAAACAGATCTGGAAAAACAGTAGGGGCCAATGAAACAAGCAAATGACTCTGCTTAATGTAGCTCCTTTCCATTTACAATCTCCACAAATGTTCATGGCATTAACGTTGCGTACTGCATTACTGGTATAGTCTTTATATTTTGCATCCCAGACTTCACAAAATATTTTTTATTTAATGCACCGGAGCACTTTAAAATATGCTTTAATTTCTTAACTGGCTGGTTTAGTAAATTCAAAGAAACTTTGTGGCACTGGGAATGATTTTACTGTTGCTGTAGGAAACAATACTCAAAGACTGTAAAGATTTCAGGTCCTTGGAAACATATCCTTAATCTCATCAGAGAGGCAGAAGAGAAGAAATATTCTCCACATAACTCAAGGAATTGATAAACCAAAATATCTTAGCATTTTAAAAAATTTTCTATCTGCTTTCTACTTTAGGGCATTTTGAATACAAAAGTGAAAAAGACTTTTTACATCAAACATATAATTAACAAGGTTGGAAAATACCTTCAAGATCACCAAGTCCAGACATAAACTTGGCCTACCATGTCCCTTTAGCCACATCTCTTAGTGTTCTGTCCACACATCTCTTTACATTAAGAGACACAGAGGGGAAAAAAAAATTCCAAAGGATTCAGTGTTTCAGAAACAAACAGAAACAAAATTATTGCTGAAGAAAAAGAATCATTAGAGTTAGAAAGAAATGTTCATCTGTAGAAACTGAAGTACATTTACATGTCTACCACAGAACTTCTATTGGCTTAAAAAGAAATAAAGGTGTTTAGTGCAGTCCAAAAATTTCCAGTGAGCACAAACCAATTTTAAGCAAGATTAAGCACTGGTGACAACCACCCAGCAAAAAAGATTTGCTGACTACAGCAGGAAACATTTCAATATCTTTAAAATACAAATAACTTCAGAACAAGACAAAACTAATGAGGTAATGCACTTTCATCAAATTCTTTAAAAAGAAAATTGGTTTCCATCAGAAAGCTGACAATGACTAAGACAGTTCCAAAGCTACACAAACCTTCTCTGCTCTCCATAGTCTCTGCCATGAGACCTCATAGACCATGAAGCACTTAGTGGTTAATATTGACTTTCTAGTGATTGACAATGATAATGAAGTCACAGAGAGTTTATAATCAGAAAACTTCAGTACGTCACTTACATTATGATTAAATACTTGTATTTTATTTTTTAATGACCAAAGCATTTTTCAGGGTCATTTCTATGCTGTAGCCCAGAATGTTTCTTTTTTTAAATCTATGGCGTTGTGTGAGACCTATCAGATTAGAGTTTTGGTCTTCTTTTTCTCTTTGGTTTCCTGCTGAAAATCAGCAGGACTGACTGTCACCTGCTGTAGGGAACCTGCTTTGGCAGGGGGGTTGGACTCGATGATCTCTGGAGGTCCCTTCCAACCCCTACAATTCTGTGATTCATTTAGCTTTCATCAGCAGAGACAAAAATGAATGTCAAAACCTAGCCTGATGTTGTTTTATACCATTTACTCTTTGTTATTGTCTCTAAAAACAGGCTTCTTGCTGTTCTGCAAAGGTCATAACTTGCTGCCAATATGTTTGGTAATGGAGGGTGCACTTTGTAATTCTCACGTGCAAGTTACATCTAATTTGTACACAAACAGTAAAACTGAGCTCCTCTCACCCTTCAAAGCAGTGTGCCACTGTTAAGACCCATCTCTTTGCAATCAAAACACAGCCACATATGTGTCCACTTGGCTCGCTCTGCAGAGAGCACTGCCATGGCCATCGGCCCGGGCGACTGGTCCTGCCACCAAGGATCCTTTTGTTCATGCGAGCAGCAGGGCGATGGCCACAGTCTAGTGAGAAACAGATGCAGAAGGGAGTAATTTGTTACCACAAACACAGAGTATGCAAGACCTGGAAGAAAAACTGTGGCCACAGAACAACATTAACAGAGTTATGAAATTACACTGAACAGTACAGTATCTGAAGTCATCAAAAACCACATGTTAATATCAAACACACTGAGCCATTTTTATGCCTCTTTTTCTATAAAGGGATTTGTCTCCTGAGATTAATTTTGACCTGCTCAGTCCAATTATTAACCAAGCTAAACTGATAAAGATGATTATCTTGAACAGAGTTACTGGCTGCCCTTGGGAAGGATTCTTGGTTTCATATCACTGTCTTTCTGACAGCTAACAATGTCTTTGTGCTACTTGTACTATCCAGAAGGAATGTTTCTGGAAAAATCAGGCCAGCAATAATAAGCACTTGCTTAAGCCAGGTGTGAGGTGCATGTCAAAACGTTTACTTAGCTGCAAGACACAAAGCTTGCTTCGCTCTTGGAAATTCCTAAGGGAAATATTTGCAGAGTCCAAGGTTTTCCAGTACTCTACCCATTCCACTTTATAAACAGACTTAGAGTGTAAATTATACCAGATTCCTATTTGCCTGGCAGATAGGAATTGCCTGAATTAGTTTGCCCTTCACTTTCGTTTTACTTTATATTCTGGATTAATAAAATGACAGACTGCTATTACTTATCCTGTTTATGCTCAGTGTGATTCAGAGAATGAAAGAACACCACCAGTTTCTGCAATTCACATCTCAAGGGAAGGTATGCTGACATTGCAGATATCTCTGGTAGAGAAATAAATTAAATTTGTAATTTTTAATCCTTTCTGTGTTCACCTAAGTAACGTCTGCGGTCAAGGAGCATTATGTGCTCTTAAAGCAAAATATGTCAGGAGCAAATAGCTTTCACAGGCTCCTTTGGGGTGTTATTCTCAGGTAATAGTAGTAAATATTTTTATTACTCTCCCAAATTTAGGTAATACTTTCTGATTAATTTTCTCCATGGCAGGAAATTCATAATGTATGTGTTCTTCAGCAGAGATCGCCTTGTATGTTGAACATTTTATTATTCAAGAAGAAGGATTTCTGTGTTTTTCAACAGAAAAACTTAATATTGCACAATCCACTGTGCCTCCAGATTTGGTCTGTAGTTTTCTAATTTACGTTCTTCTGTGATTGAGATTCACAGCTAAACAGATCACAGATTCAACTCCCAGATATGTCACCTAGTAACCTCTCTTGTCATAAATAATATTTTCTTCAAGAAGTTTTCTCAAATTAATTTTTGGAAGCTGACTGCTGACAAAACTCATTTTGCAAGAGCAGATTAAGCTAGTACTATAGAGAACCTCATAGTCCAAAATAACAAAAGTTGCTAAAATTTAATACAGCACGGAAGAAAAAGAGGCAATGCAAAATTGGATGTTGCAGAAGTAAAATATCAGAATTAAATGACACTAAACAACTGAATTTGTTCGAATACATTTAACATATCTTTAAAAATACCTTTGTTCTCTCAGAAACATGCATTTCTCTTACCTTCTTTAGTGCAAAGGAGAGCCACTTTGCTTCTGCTTCGGCACATCTGCCTAAATATTAGAAAAAGAACATAATGAAAGTCTCAACTACAGGGTGTTATTTTTGACAGTTTGTATATCAGCACAAGTATGGTACCCACTGCTGTGAACTCAGCTGTTGAATATTCCCCAAATGTAAAACAAAAAACCAAGGAACTTCTTATGCCAGATTGTCAATGGCTTCCAGAGTCTGCTTGCAACAATTTAAAATATTAGTTCAGCTTTACAAAGCATTTCATGAGCAGGTGCTACACATTTTGCAGGCAACCTTTTTTCTATGGGCACTGATCCAGCTCTGACGTTGGCTGGGGTGTACGGTCTGTGAAGTCTTAATTTATGGCACCTGAAAGCACAGAGATCTGCTGCTTTCTCCATCCTTGCAGTTGAAAGCGGGGAATTTATTTGACATACATTTAATGAAAATCTTTGACCCAAAAGATGTGGTATGTTGATGAAAACCCAGGAAGATCACAAAGGCACATATTAAGAAAAAAAAAAATCCTTTCGGAAATTTTCAGATGCGAGAGCAAAAATAGCAGTTCTTTGTCAAAGGGAGATTCTTATTAAAACCAAGAACACTGCTGCTCAGCTGACTGCCTTTTTTGTTTCCATAACTTATTAATCCATCCCATGTAAGTGCTTTTCAGATGCAGAAACAGAGCAGAATTAGACTGCATACATGGATACATGGATTAGCTGTTCCTCTGGTTATTCTTGAAGGCTGTAATCTCAGTAAGTGGGCTGACTTCTTCAGTAGAAAAATACTACAAAGAATCTTTCTGCAAGTGCCTACTTTTGCTTTCTAATGCTTCAGTTTTGTGCTAGTTCTACCCCACAGTGGTATGTTTCCCTTTCATTTTAGTTCATCTTTATTTCAGTCATTACAGAAAAGCTTTCCCACAGACAATGATGGAGCTGAACAGAAGAAATCTAGGTGTATTTCTCAGATCTGCTTCTTCACACACATATTTTACCTCAGCTCTCTGCATTCAGGCAAGCCAATCTTTTCTTGTGAAACAGAGGAATATCCTGTGGAAGACAGGTGTTCTGAAATCTCCTCAGGGCATTAGAAAAAGGAAAAGGAAAACAAGGAATCTGCTTTTTGAAGATGGATTCAAATGCTTTTCCAGTTTTGTCCTAAATGCTAAAAGTAATTTAGTTGGCTCTTTAATCTCAAAATTACAGTTCAAATGTTTCAGCCATGACTGAAGCTTGGCTTCTCATTACTAGCTATGTATTTAATAGAGCTAATTAAAAGGAATATACTGTTGTCTAAGGTCAGATAACCTGCTAAGGAAGCTTACTGTAAATTGATAAAATTCTACTGAAACATCTGTGATCACCAAATGTGGTGACTAACCACAGCAGTGAAATAAATCTCCTTTACCTGTTACTTACCCATTCACTAGAAGTGCATGTAAAGTGGAAGCATTCTTACTCTTCCAATCTGAGTGCAGATTCAGCCACTTTTGATGCTGCATTTCTCCATCTTCTAATACAATGTTTGTTTTAGATGGTCCTCTAAAACAAATAAAAGACTTTCATATACTTCCAATTAGCTTGCTATGTTACAGTAATGAAAGGGAAGAGACCTCTTGTTCACTACATAAATATTGAGCATAATGTTGTATCAAAGCCACAAGTGGCAGAATCATTGCTGGGAAATTATATCACCCCAAGACGCCAGGCCAGTTAACATACCACTGTCACTAACACTGTATTTTCTGTCAAGAGCTAGAATTAGAACAAGGAACAGCAAAAACTGCACTGCATAAATGGAAATATTGTTTCTAGATTTTTCTGACTCCAAAAACACAACAAATAGATCTTAATTTGTCCAAGAGGTAAAATAACAACAATAATAATAACAATAATAAAATATTTTTGTACCATCCTATATTTGGAAGTCCGTTAAAATATAATTGTAAAGATCAATCTGAGCCTTGTAATATTTTACAATATCTCCAACTCTGCACTGTCTTGCTAGACAGAATGAATTAGTGGTGATTTCATCAAACCCAGCCTTGTGCAGCAAATTATCAGGAATATGAAAACAAGGTGGATTGATTCCACCAGGAGATATTTCCACACATCTACTTCCACCGCAGCCAGATAAACTCAAACCACTGAAGGAACTGTCGTTTTAGTAAATCTCAATTCCTTTGAAGACAAAAAATAAAATGGCTCTACAGCTTTTCAGCTCAGAAATATCCATGATTAGGTATCAATCCCCATCAATGAGAAGAGCTTTCAGGGATTGCTCCCCTGACCACTGGTAATTGACCAAATTCTCAGTACTAGCTTGTGGAAATGAAAATAAGAACAGTTCAGAAAAAACAGTGAAGCCTCCGAACTCATGCCCCTTGACAGTACCTACTAGAGTCAACTAGATTACTTGTTTGTCTTTAAGTCTGTGCTTTTTTCAATAATTAGCTGTATCTGTTTTAAAACATTTACAGAATTGTGATACCCTTTACCCAGCTGATCAAAGGAGAATTACGTTTTATGGTAAGGTTTTCAATGAAAGCACCTGGAAATGTTTTCAACATTGGCAGAATTAACTACTCTTTGAGGCCGCAGCCCTGGGTCCTGCCTGTTTCATGACTAATATTTCGGAACCTTCTCTGGACACGTTAAGCAAATATCATTCCATGACCTACTACAAGGAATATGCAGCAGGATAGCAACAAGTATTTTTTTTTAAAGTCTGTACTTCTTCATTTAAAGAAATCTCTTTTTGCAGCAATTTTTTTCCCATTATTGTTGGCTTATGGTAAATACATAAAGCTTCCTCTTTTCTTCATGTCCAGCACTTTCTTATTTCCTGCTCTTTCCCACAAAACATACACAAGCTTATTTTACTCTTAAGGTGACATTCTGCCTTATAATCCTCCGTGAATAATGCGTTAGCACCTCGTAACCGTGTACATTGATATTTTATATAACTGAAAAAAAATGTCTGATATATATTTAACTCAAAAGGGTGCAAAAAGTATAAATATCATACCATCTGGTAGATCCAAATTACATTATCCCTCATACCACGTTATTCTGTTGAAAACTACAGTGCTGTTTTATTCATTATCAAACACAGACACATTTATAAATCAGGAACAACAACTTTCAAGATGCCTGTATGAAATTTTTAATTAAATGAAATTATTAATACAATGTGTTTTACTTAGCAAAAATAAAACTATAGCTATGTTTTGTTTTTTTTTCCTTGGCGGTCACAGCCTGGTGAATTCACCAAAACCAGCTCAAAACCAATATATCCTAATTCATGTCTTTAGAATTTCTTATAAAGGCTGAATCTTATCTCTACTGGAGCTGTAGCACAGGATTGTTTCATGGATAAACTCTAAGAGGAAGATGTATATTTCAGTTGACAGTGCCACTTTGACTAATGGTGTCTAATTTCTTCATAGGAAAATTTTGTTTTACTGAGGTTCTTCACAGACTCCAACAATGTTCTTTAAGTTATCACTTAACTGTTTAGGGCAAAATAAGGATACAGCTGCTAGTTGAGTCAATCTACATCTTGGGGGTTGAACTTAGCTATCTTAGCTATCTTCTCAGCCCTGCAGAGAAGGAGTTGATAGATGAAAAGCTTAACATGAGCCAGAAGTGTGTCCTTGCAGCTCGGAAAGCAAATGGTATCCTGGGCTCCATCAGAAGAAGGGTGGCCAGCAGGAACAGGGAGGTGATTGTCCCCCTCTACTCCACTCTTGTGAGGCTCCATCTGGAATACTGCGTCCAAGTGTGGAGCCCGCAGTACAAGACAGACAGGGAGTGGTTGGAGAGGGTCCATAGGAGAGCCACAAAGATGATCAGGGGACTGCAGCACCTCCCCTGTGAAGACAGGCTGAGGGAGCTGGACTTGTTCAGCCCAGAGAAAAGAAGGCTGCGGGGTGACCTCATTGCAGCATTTCAGTTCCTAAAGGGAGCCTACAGACAGGAGGGGAATCAGTTCTTTGAAAAGGTTGATAACTGCAGGAAAGGGGAAATGGTTTTAAGTTGAGGGAAGGGAAGATTTAGGTTGGATATCAGGGGGGAGTTCTTTACAGAGAGAGTGGTGAGATGCTGGAACAGGCTGTCCAGAGAGATTGTGGACACCCTGTCTGTGGAGGTGTTGAAGGCCAGATTGGATGGGGCCCTGGGCAGCCTGGTCTAGTATTAAATGTGGAGGTTGGTGGCTCTGTATGTGGCAGGGGGGTTGAAGATTGATGATCCTTGAGGTCCCTTCCAGCCCTGGACATTCTGTGATTCTGTGATCTTTCAAAATTTTGATTTAACAGCCTTCTGAACTTAACCTAAATTGAGTCAACCCACACAAAAATCATACTATGGGCAGGGACACCTTCCACCAGCTCAGGCTGCCCAGGTCCCCATCCAACCTGACCTTAAACGCCTCTAGGGATGCGGCACCCACAGCATGTGTAGCCATATCTAATATCACATTTTAAGGCAAGCCAAGCAAGGAACCTTTTCTATGACACATTTTCAGAAGGCTCTTTGCAAAGTTTTCTCCCCCGCTCCTTTTGTTTTCATATAACAGAACAGAACATCCTTGTTCAGAAACTTGGTGTTGATTTTAGACTAATGTTTTTATTATTACCTACATTGCAACAAAAAGCACAATTGAAACCATATTTTTGGATTGAAAGCATATTTGTATAGAATGGCTTTTTCAGGCCTCTCAGCTTAAAAACTAAAGAGGGTCCTGCAGATGGTTTCTGAATTATCATTGACACACAAGGAAGTGCAGGGGGAACCAGCCTAGTCTAAGACGTCAAGATGCAGCCTAAAGGCCAGTTCAATGCCAATCTCACAGTAGTGATTTTTGGACCAGATTCTCCACCAAATGTTCAAAGTAATTCAAAAATCCCACCTGAATCTATGTAACTTTTTAACATCTCGTGGTATTTTGATGGCACCATTTGAGTACCAAAATATATCATAAGGTCACTGTAAGACTAATGAGGTTCTAACAATCTGTTGTGGTCTAGATCACAAAAACTTAACTGACTGTCTCATTTGGGTATTGAATTCCTGTGGTAAATCTTTATTAGAAAAAACTGTGATAAAACTTCCGAGCTTTCAATCACACAGAGGTAACTCTCGGTGAATAGACTTTAGGGTGCTTGTAGTGCTCTATGAATTACAAATAACAATGTCTTATGATCTTTTTCCCTATACATTTGAATGGATTAAATTACTAAGCTGAGTGGTAAAAGACATCTATGTACATCACTCAGACTTTCATGAAGTATTCGGCTCTGTTTTCAGCAATCACGTGGGATTAAGACATCTAAAATATAAAAAATTCGTATGAAAGTCTTTATTTCACTAAGCAATCAAGCAAAGCAGAACTATCATAGGCAATTCATCTGAAAGGAACCTTACAAAGGCATGTGATCCATTCCCCTCCTCCAAAATAAGATCAGCTGTATCTAAGTGATCTCTGACAGATTTCTGTCTACCCTGTTAATAAAAAAACTCTAATAATGGAGATTCCTCAGCATTTTTAGACAATATATTCCAGGATTTGCAGTTAGCAGTTTTGTTCTACATCTTCCTACCTGTCATTTAAGCACATCACTTTTATCTTATTCTCCCTGAAAAAAGAGAAGTTTATTCCTTGCCTCTTTGCAACAAACTTTCACATGCGTATTTGAATGCTCCTGTATCTCATTCCCCGTGAGTTTTCAACTTTTCTTCACAGAGCATCCTCTGAACATTCCCCATCTTATACACATCTCATACAAGATGAACAAAAGAGGGACTACACCAAGCACTGTACATAAACTCCTGGGTATACATGTAAATATCACATTTGCTTTTCCTATAGCAGTATGATATTGTTCCTTGATGTCCAGCTTCTGACCCACAGTGTTTCCCAGCCCCTTCTCTACATTATCCCTTCTGTCTTGCCAACCATTTCCCACCCTGTATTTATTCAATGTATTCCTATTTGTACAGTCTTGATCTTATTACCATTTATTTCAGGCCATTTCTCCAGTCCATTAAGAAATTTTCAAATTCAAATCCTGTCCTTCAAAATGCTTTCAGATTCTTCCCGTTTGATACTGAGAAATTAGTCAGCATTCTCTCCACTCCTTATCTGAATGACCACAATAATCTCAGGCACACAGGGATGTATCTAGCTCAGCACCAATATATGGTTTAAGAATGAATCATGAACAGACTCTTATTTTATCTTTGCACCTATCTCCCTACTTATTTAAAAAGTCAACTTACATTGTACGGAAGTTAAAAATGCATGACAACTATTATTCTTCCATATTCACAATTTAGAGGAAAGAAATTATGGGAATTTGACATGATTCCTTATGGATAAATACAGGCAGACTACCATTAAGATCTTATACTTCTATAACTCTTTGTTGATAACTGAAACAAGCAAGCAAGTCTTTTTTTTTTTTTTTTTTTTTTTTCTCCTTGTTAATGACATTTAACACTTTTCAGCGTTATAAAGCCATACTCCTACACCTTCACAAAACTACTGGTTACAGTTTGGTAACCAGATCTGCCATAGTTTTGTACCTTAAATGCTCTAGGATGAATTTCAGCAAACCCAGCTAGTAGTTTATAACCTGCTCTTTTCCTACTCTAGCCCTAATCCTTAAGTCCTTACCATCTCAGAAACATCATGTTTGGTTGCAGTTTGTGGGTGTTTTTTTGGTGTTTTATTTATTTATTTAACTTACTAAGAAAACTAAAACCCACTCTGCCTTATGAATTAAAAAGGTGCTTGCAAATGGAAAAAGTAATATTTGTGATCATTACATTGCATGAATGGTGGAAATGTTAAAAAAAAAAAATTGGTTTCAAAGCATTCCATCCTGCTAACTGCTGATCACTATACTCAACGGACAGAGTTTACAGTATAGTTTATAGTGAGAGTTGAAGAACATTATGACTTGTATACTAAATGATAATTAAAAAACAGCAGGAATCAGGAACTAATTTTAGCTGATGAAGTTAATACTTTACTCATAATTAAAAGTAACATAAATCTGAATACTTCCGTATGACAGAATGATTTCAATACCTTTTTTTCTTTATACTACTATGCAAATTATTTCAAAAGTACCAAACTTCAGAATGAAATATTACCCAAAACTGGGTTCCTTCTCTCTTCAAAGTAACACTAACATTTCTCTGTTCCACTTCTGCAATTCCATTGTTTTCAGACTCATGTGACAACAGGCTTGAAAAAAGAAGCCTTGTGTTATGCCAGAAGGTAATGAATAACATGTGTATGGGCACTAATATAAAACAAATTAGTCCTATTTCAGAGCTAAAACAGCATCTGTTTCCTGTCTGTATAGATTTAATAGCTGTGTACTTCCAAACTCAGCAAATTCGATTTGAAAGCCCTGGAGGAAAAAAATAAAAATAAGAAAAAAATTCAATGTCATTTTTACAAGCTAAGACTTAACACAACTTGGGAAAAGTATCTATGTTTAATCATTGGAATAACCTCTCTTTGACTGACAGTATTCACATATTTTTTTCTAGACATCACTGATTACAAATACATTTTTACTTAAAGAAAGGAAAGTTCCAATTATGGAGGAAAAAAATATTATATGACTGTATTATTAATATTTTTTGAAGTAATTATCATTATTTGAAAGGGATTAAGTTGGAATTTCTTCAATAAAGTCCTCTCCAAATAACTTTTAATATACTTATGTATATGACAGATAAGACAAACTATCAAACATAAACTAAAATGTCTATAATATACTGCATCAAGTCTCTGTATAACTGTATATTAAGATTTATTATTGCTTAAAATCATTGAAACAAAGTCTTCTACATCAACTACAACCTGTAATGTTATTTTCAGTAAATCTTACTTATAGTTACTTGTTTTTGCCCCTAATAAAATAGAGATCATCTAAATAAATCTCATATTGTTAAAATGATAAAATTTAAGAGAATCCACTGGACAATGTCAATATATTCAAGGTAAATCAAGCATATTATACGCTTTGTCTAGAGGATCTAGAAATCTAGATTCAAACATCAAGTTCCAATCCTTTACTGTGTATGGCATTTGATTTCCCAAATGCCATGTTTATTCTTGGAGAAAATAAAATAGGTTACATTCAGAAACTGAATGCAACTCTTCTACTGTGGATAGAACAGAAACACTGAAAGATCTGTTTCTGTGATATTTTTAGGCACTTTCATAATCCTGATGCAGAGTTAGAAACTAGTAAGAAAACGTAATTAATGTGAGAAGAAAAAAAAGATTATTGCTCCAGCACTTTGACTACTTGGTCAAGCAAAAATTATAAGGAATGTTACAACACAAATATTGAGTAAGAAAAGATTAGGAAGGAAAAAAGCCAGACAGGAGCAAGAAACTGGTCTTCTGTAAATACAAATAGTAGAAGCTAGAGCAGAGGAAAGAAGCAAAAGGAGTTGCCTGTTTCTGAGGATCACCAGGGGTGCATACAGGAATGGGAGCAGCAGCAGTAGGAAGTAGCAGAGCTTAGTGTGAGTTTTTATAAATACCTCATTATTTTGTTAACACCTATAATTGTATGCTGATAGTGCTATACCAGGCCAGATAGATAATTTTACCCCAGGGAAACCTTTGGAAAAAAGGAAGTTATCAGAATTTTTCTAATAATTTAATATGGCTTTCATTTTCCTGGTAGCAATCTTCGTAGAGAAATTAAGAATATTCTGTGTTAAGACTATGAGATTTAGGCCTTAAGAAATAAAAAAATGTGACTGATGTAAAGATCATCTGTTTATTTTCAGACAAAAAAAATTGCAGTTAACTATTTTTGAAAGCACCAAAAGAGATTAAGCCTCTTAGGAAGTTATATAAAATTAAAGCACAGAGATAACTTCAATATTATTTAGATATAAAAAAATCAGTTAGATTAGTATAAGACTACTGTGCGTTAGGAAGGCAGATAATACAGAGCAGGTTAAGTGCAGACAATGTAAGCCGAGGTCTTTATCCTCCTGTGTCTACTAAGGAAAGGTACAAAGAATAAGATTGTATGTCAATATGTGTGGTGATCATAGGCAGACAGAGATGTCTTAACTCAAGTAGGGGATCAGACACTGCAGAATATCCTTCTATACCATCAAGCTTGTTTTTTCTTAGTAGAAGACAGCATTGAATGTCAAAGCTGATGAAAGTGTGCATGAAATATGAAAAATCCATAGAGGCTATTTCTTTTTTTCTGAGATACACCCAGAAAGTTCTACCATTACCAATTCTATGTTTAAAGATATCTAAATTAAATATATCTGTTAGCCTATTATACTGTATTTATTGTAGAACCCAGAGATACTTTCCAGTGTTCTGAGACACAAGTCTGCATTAATTCTTTAGGAAGACAGAGTAACATATTTCCAAACAATTTTGAACCTCAGAAATAACTGCAAGATTGAATATTGATGTTTGCCAGGACATTACTGTCTTTTCAAGACTCTTAACAATCACATAATGCTTATAAAATGGTGAAAGCAACTAGATAATTGTTTTTGTTTTTATCTTAATTCACAAAATTTCTTTATTTCATTTCTCTCTATTATTTCCATACTAAGCCTAATATTGCATGGGTCACAGTGATCAATGATCATTCACATCAACATCCATCACTCCATTGTCCTACGAAATTCACCAATGCTACAAACTACTGACCTTACCCTAAACCCATTTGATTGCAGGCCAGTTGACTCAAGTTTTCTTGCCACTCATCAGCACAAACATGATTATCAGCAGCTGACCTGTGAACGGTCAGAAACATCAAGGAATTCATGTTTTTAGACAGGGTAACTGTGAAGAAAAAGAAAAATAACTTTATTGTTATTTCACATTATTTGTTTTATGCATGGCATATCAAAACCTATAGCTACATTCTTCCAAGAGGCTGTCACTTCTGTTGATTTCATATGCTCAATAGCTTTACAATTTAAAAACAATGCAACTATGGCTACTAGAAACTTGATAACATTGAATAGCATAAGACACTAAACAGCAGACATCTAGAGGACTAGAATAATCGCTAGCAGAGGTTAACATGGGTTTCTGATAGTCTTAATCTTGTTATGTAATATTTTACCCTACAAATAATTCAACTGAAATCATTAAGGTAGTTTGATAGATGAATGTTGCTTGACGTAGGAATGATATCTTTGTTTGACTCAGTAATTTGCATCATTCTTATCTACTGATATGTGGGTGCAATTAAAGAAGAAAAAAAACCAACAGCTTCTTCTAACAAGAAAGATCATGAGCATTACTTCTTTCTCAATCTATGTTTAAAAGCACGTAACCGACCCTTATCACATGTAAAAAGCATCTCAAAACGTCCCAAATTGCACAAGTAGAAATCTACATCCTTCTAAGATTCTGTAAAAATGTTTGCCCCAAATACACGCTGATTTTAGTTAAATTGTTCTACTGATTTTTGTTTGAATAGTAGTAATCTTACCATAGCCTGTCGCTAAACATTTTTGCTATATGCTAAGGGGGCTTTTGCTTTTCTTCCCATAATAAAGTTATGTATCAATTTTAGAGTACACCTTTTCAAATATGCAATTTAAGAACGTTTATTCTTTGGTACATAGGTTTTATTAAATTTTGTTGTTTATTAATGTTAATGATTAATATTTTTAATATTTGTACTGTTCAATATGAATGCAAAATATTTTCTTCTGTAAGCAATAAAGTGCTTTTTTCTATATATAAAATTAGATACAAAGCATCTCAAAACTTAGTAATATGAACTACTGTCATACATAAATGCATGCTAACTGAATTTTCAGAAGATATACTACAAGCTTCTAATGTGCTTCTTTTTAGTGCTTTTTTTTTTTTTTAATCTAATTTAAATTTAAAGAGAAATGTTTAGAGAGTTCTACGTATAAAAACACAAGCCTACTCTGTATGTGGTTAACACTGGCAGTTTACATCATACTTCGGGGATAGTATAATGTATATACATGCATGCACTGGGAATCTACTAGAGCTATTTACCTTTTGTAAGCTTGAACCTGTACCACTGCATTCAGTGTGAATTTCCCATTGAATTTCATGAATACAGGATCAGGGCTTAGATTTTTTGCCTAAACAAATTCTCCATCTGCATGCCTTCTTCCTCTCTCATACGTCCACAGTAATTTCCTGATTTCACACATCATTTAAAAGTTCCCTGCAGTGTTACTTTACTTGTATCTTTGCACTGCAACACTTAACACTGAGTTTTTCCTTCCTCTCCTTTTGCCCACCTTCTTGCCTGCTTCACCAATTTGAATCCAGTCCATATAACTTACCACAGTCCCATTCATCTGAGCTGTCGCTGCAATCTGCTTGTCCATCACACCAAAGCTCACGTGGCACACATTCATGGTTGGCGCACTCAACCTCATCCTTCTCACAAAATGCTGCAAGGAGGAAAAACACAGTTTGCACTGAGAAAAAGAATAACCAACATGAAATGCACATAGGGACTGGAAAAAAATTTAGGGGTGAAGCTAGGCATGGAACAGATATGCAGCCCAGGGTTTTCCATAGAATTCCTCATGCAGTTGATAAAAGAACTTTTTGTTGTCTGATACCAATGTCAACTCAAACTGAGCTTTCATTTTTCTTACTTTCTCCATGCAGATGAAAGTTGCAGAGCGGCAGGTGTATAATCTCCCTGTAAAGCCTCATCTCATCTCCAGATATCAGATATGTGTATATATACAATCTTTTTTTCTTATTTCAAGGAGTCCCCTGTTCAGCCAAGCTGGTCTTCTACCCCAGCTGCTTAACTGGGGAAAAGAAGCATGATGATGTGAAGGAGAAACATGGGGAATAGAGAGGGTTGGAGTGAGCAAGGAGACAGCAAGGATCCAGGGATGTGAACACCAGAGGACAAAAGGTGAGGAAAAAGAGAAATTGGTGCCAGAGGGTGAAAAGGAAACAGAGAATAACTATGCCTTTTTGTCTGTATAGAATGATTTTACAACCATTTGTTCTTGGCCACAAGATCCTAAAAATGCGACCAGCCCTTTGCAGAATTAAAGCCACAAAAACTCTTACAGCAGTTTTTTTCATCCATCATGTCAGGGCAATCTGGGAAACCATCACAGATCATTGTGTGCTTGATACAGAGCTTCTTCAAAGGACACTCCCAAAGACCCCTTTCTCTACAGCCTGGAGGCAGAAAAGCACAATTTTCAAATAATTGCATGCAATATCAAATCAACTATTTTATCTCTTCTTAGTAATCTTGAAACATTCAAAATATTTTCAGTTTCGCCATTAATTTTAGAAGTTAACTAGAATAGTCACTAATGAAAAAATGGAAGGAAGATTGCCACAATGCATGTTTGTTAAATGGATATAAAATGTATCACACTGCTTTTAAAATAATAATCCATGCTATGCTACACATGCTGTAAATAAAGAATTAGGCATTAGCTCCCGTCTCAAGCCAGATCAAATCATTACTCTTCAAATGTTTTTATTATGTATGTAATAAATGTAAATGCAAAGGTAGATAAAGTAAAAATATTTACATTTAATATATAATCATTTAAAATCCTGAAATCCATGGCATATTTAAAAGCATATTATTTTGAATGCTATGAAAGTAATGCCTTCTAGTTTTTCCTCCATGGAAGCAACAGCAGATAGAAAGAATACAATAACGCAACTTGATAGAGCAAATTCTCAGCTAAAAAGAACTATTTTTTTAACATAGGAACCACCATGAGCCGTGTATTTTTGCCAGTGATGAACAAAATCCTACATAGCATGCTTGCAAAAATTTGCACCAGCAGGGATGATCCACAGTTTATATCGCAACTGCTGAAAATGCACCACTCACTGCACCACTGTGCTGACAACCACTCTTTTGCCTCCATAAACATTCATCAAACACTGGTGAATGTCCATGGTGCAATTTTTTCCACATGGAGGAATTCGGTGACATCTGTCACACAGCAACAAAACATAATGGAATGTTGTTGGGAAGGTTCAACCTCTACTGCCAACCTGCTACATTCACCTTCAACATGAGCCAATATAATAAAATAGGAGTCACTTTTGGATCTTACTTTTGGAGCAGCCTTTCTACACAGAACTTTGATCTTTCAAAATTAAATCCTGTGGCAGTATGGAATCCCAAAAAATAGAGCAGAAAAATGTAAATTTTTTTGGCAGTGCTGATACAAAATGTAATGCAGATCATAATGAAAGGTAGAGAGATACTTTAAGTGCTGAGTGTAAGCAGTTTTCTCAGTGTGATCTGCCAGTCTGAAAATATTGGGAAGAACCTGTGAATGTATGAATATTCAGGAGGAGTCATTGTTAGGAAGGGAACAAACAGTATGATTGCCTTTTCAGAGTCCAACTAACAAGCCTCACTTGTTTCTAGAGGAATATTCGTAACTTTGTCAAAGCGCTTTGACAGTATAACATCTGTTTGTCAACTACAGGAAATTCGGAATAGCTTGAAGCAGATTTTAGGGAAAAAAAATCTTTTCTCTTGTTTTATTTCACTACTTGTTTTTAACCAAGTAATAAAACACCTTGCTGTGACACTAGTTGAACAATGGAATGCTTAGACATACTAATACCCTACACACCTGACATTCCGATTTTAGAGGAAATCATTAAAACCTGTTCTCCTGAATAAAATGGGTAGTTTGATTGCCTTGTTTGGTCTGTTCTAGAGCTGACAATGCTAGTTCTCATTTTAATCCAAGCTCAAATTCAGGTGACAGTCTTGGTACACCCTCAGACAAATAGTTTTGATCTCTGCTCACACACTGTATTTGAAACAGCATCACTATTTTCTTGGATCTGGAACTGCAGCAACATATCAACATTAAGTCAGTAAGAATATATGCTTTTTCTGAGTATTATTTCAGAAGTGATTATTTTACTAATATGAACCAGTGAATCAACACTAGCTCATGTGATTACTGGAAGAATGTACCCAAGTTTAACTGTCACTGGATGTGCAGAGGGCTTTATTTATTTAGATTGAAGAAACCACATTAAAAATATTAAGCATACAGATAAATAAATATCCTTGAACCCATGAAACTAATTTCACATGACAAAAGACCGTTCTTGAATATGGCCATTTTCCAAGTCTCCTTCTTGATAATATTTGCAATAACCACAAATGAAAAATTAATTGAAACCAATTCTAGTAAGGACCAAAGAATGTCAGTCATGTTAGGAACCTGATATGAAAGCAAAATAAAAAGCTTTAAAAAATCCAATTCATCAATCTTGCAGTTTTTGAGCTGAAGTGTTTACAATTAATTAAATTCATGTTTGCTTTTTCCCTTCATCGCACATTATAGTGCTACATTGTGAAATGTTCCATGACTCTGCAAAAGTTATTTTTGGGGGCACCATAGACAAATAGAGACAACTCTCCAGACAAAAAAAATACTGAATTCCCTGTTCATTGCAGGGCAGTTGGACTAGGTGACCTTCCTTTAAAGGTCCCTTCCAACTCTGAGGATTCTACGGTTCTATGAATTCAGTGTTAATAAACTCTACTGTTTTATTGGAAAGATTCTGCTTACTGTTTAGAGTACTCTTATTTCTCCTCTCTCTATACATCATGTACAACATAGTTTGTTAATTTAATGATAATTAAACAGAAGTGAAAATGATGGTAGGAAAACTTGTCTGTATTTGTATTACAGGTACTCACATATGATTTTACCTTCGCCATCCTTCAAAACATGAAGTAATTAACCACTTGTTACCCATAAATATATTTGCCCTATAATTATTACTAGGTCCTTAATATGAAGTCCACATATTTTTCTTAAGATAAAAAACCAGACTCAGAATTCAGACTGGAGAAAATAGTGAAGGACAATACTTGTTTTGAATATCACGTCCTCAGCATCATTAGCACTCTTTTAGGACCCTCTTCTGCTCTCTGCCAGAGGCATTGTTCAGCAGTCAGTAAATTAATATGATCAATTACAATCAAGCATCTTTAATACCACAAACTCTTCACTTCTTTCTTAATAATAATTTTAAGAAATTAACTTCCTCACACTTTTCTGAAACACACTAAAAGTCTCACATTCAAAACTCCGGTTCAAATTTTCTTCTCAATATCTAGAGATATTAAAGTCTTATGACTTCACTATAGTTTCACAGATGAAAGTTCCCCTACAAAGATCACAAGGAAGTATGACAGGAATTCCTAATGAGAGGAGAAAGGGTGTGCTGAACACAGCTCCACTCTTCATGGGCAAAATATACTTTACTCCCATTAGAGTGTTCTATCATACATTTCTGGAAATGGTAGCTTAATCATCCAAACATGTAGCTAGTCTCTACCAGCCTCCTCCTCCCTGCACTGGGAAGATATTCCAAAGTATGAGAGCTATGACTCTTATTAAAGCCACTTCAATAATTTTAATTTAAGTGCTTGCCTGACTGTTTTTTAGTGCTATAAAATTTCAAACAATGAAACTAAGAAAATGTGAGCTAGTCATTTACATATGGGAAGATTAACACACAAGGAATATAAATGCATCAGAGATGGTTAATTCTGGAGCTCTACAAGGACTGTCTGTTCTTCAGTAACAACATTACCTCTGGTCAATGTAATGTCACTCTGACAGCTATAATTTCCCAGCAGATTGAGCTTTCCATATTTATAGATGCTGATAAGAATTCTGCTGATTGCTAGTGACATTCTGTCTAGACTACAGAGACAGAGAGAGATCTATTGGTAAAATTAATGTTACTTATTAGGACAATATTTCATTTATTAGGATAATAAAATTATCATAAAAGACACATAGAAATCAGCGTTCTAAGGAGTTAAAACAGTGACAGCAAAGAATATTTGTTGGAGAGGACATTCAAGACAATTGATTCAAAGGCAAAAAGATTATCAACTCTGAAGTAATTACTCTGATCATCAGCTTTGCCTTTGAAATCCAAAATTGATCTAGATTTAAATCCTATTTTGATTATCATATCTCTCTCTCTCTCTTTTCTTTATTTTTGTAGGGGGAGGTAAATGGTGTAAAAGAGCAGATAGAATACAATCTTGATTTGAAAACTCCTTGAGGCTTAGAATACATTGCTCCTTGGTGATAAATTATGCCTTGATTATACCAATCATTAAAACAAGCTTCTCTTATAAAAGACAACTTTATAGAAGTGACAAGCTTGAATTTTAATCTAGCTTCAGCTTTCAGATGCTGGATTTTTGTGTGTGTGTGCAGCAGAGTGTAGAATCTTTTATTACCACAGATATTTTGTCTCCTTAATGACTTACTTCAGGTCTTAATCTACTTTCTGTTAAAGAAACCAGACTATACACCTTAGCCCTATGCTTCCAGAATATTCAAATCCCTTATCCATCTTCACATCTTCTCTCTAAATTCTTTATGGTTTGTAATTGTTCTTTTTGCCTCTTGTAACAGGACTACATGCAGAACTCCCAGAAGCCCACACCTTATGGTAGGAAGTAGCATAAAATGCCTTCTCAGAATACTCCTGCTAGTATGTACAAGGAAACAGTGAACAAGATATTTGCTGCTTATTCTCAAACTCAACATGTCCCTTTAAGCAAAGAGCCAAGAGATTTTCTACAATAGATTTACTCTGATACGTACCAGAGAAAAAAATCTCTGGTTATCACTTTATACTTACACCCATGGCTAAAGGTTAGCTGGAATCCACTAACCATGTGCTAATACATGCCTTGTGTTAATATACCACAATGAGAATGTTTCTACACATACGCTTAAAACTGCATTTACAAATTCAAGTTATAAACCCCTAGGAAGATTATTTTAGCTCATTAGAATCTCCAGCAATATCACAAGAATTAAATTTGCAGCATTTTTTATCTTGATTACTGCATGAATAATCAGATATCATAGAACAAAGCTAGCAGAATCTCAATAATCAAATATAATAAATTGTGTTGACATTGATAAAGAAGAATTCTTGCTGAAGTATTTTTACGGTCACTAGTCTTTAAAAAATTGCTTTCAAATACATTTTGTCTTGCAGAAAAAGGGGCGTATTCTGTGAACCATCATGCTACGGTTCAATTCAGTGAAGAAAAACAAAATATTCCCTAATGACTCGGCTACTCTTCATTTGGAAAGTACCCTCCAACTCATATAATTTATTTACCACAGCTGTCTTCATCACTGTCATCCTCACAGTCAGCTTGACCATCACACCTCCTGGATGCCAGGACACACCTCCCTGAACGGCATTTGAAATGGCTGGGTGAGCACTCTGTCAATGACAAGGAACAGACAGAAAAAAGACTCCACAAGCTGAAAACTTAAGTTTAATCATCATGTGTGTAGTTATTTATTACTGTGACTGTTTTGGAAGAATAAATGACAGAAACAGAAACCTTGTGAAACTATAAATGGGAACCGTGTATTAGGTAACTATTCTTAACAATTGCAGTGTGAATGGGGTGGAATGCTATTTGCCATACTGACCATGTTGTGCCAAAAGTTTGCTTTTCCACTCCTACATACTGCTTTATAGTAATTAGAAACTCCTTTCCATCAGACTTTCGTTGAAATTTTTTCCTTGTCTCTCAGTCCCATGACGTAGGATTTAATTACTACGGAGTTATACATCTTATACAACTCCCCAGATTATGTATCTGCACATGGACTTTGCTTGAAGAAATGATACTTATTGCTATATTGCCTCAGTGACTTCTCAGAATGCTTCACTACACTTATTAGCAATAAATTTTCACTAAACAAACTACAGACCAAATAGCTATTACTCATTGCTTTCTCTAAGCAAGATCAAAAACTGTGGAAAGATTGTCATCACCGTGTAGGTGAGTGGGAGAAAAAAGGTAAGAATTATCTGTGTATTGGCACACATCATTTTTCAGTTTTCCCAGCATCTTCCCCAAGTAAAATAAAAAGTAGGTCGGAATCTCCACAGACCTCACATGAGATGAGCATGACAGAAGAAAAAATTGCACAGTCACCCTTAATACATAAACAAAGAAAATGTAGAATCATGTACGGCAATTCCATTCTTTTCTTCCTTGTTCATACTCATGAGTAGTGTTATTGCTGAACTCAAGAAAATGAAATACGTCAGTTGCTACTGACTTGACACAACCCTTTTTTAAAAAACAATAATCATTAAAAAAAAGAGCAAACAATTGCTAGCAAATATGCTAGATTTACAGCACTCAGAGATGTCATGGGACTTAGCTTTTTTAAGATTGCTAAGACTTCGCTTCCTGTTAGAAAATCATTGTTATATCATCTAGATAGGTTTTAGAAAGGAAGCACAAATACAAAGTAGTACAAGTAGTAGGTGTGGTGTCAGCCTGAATTTTCAAACACTGACTTTCAAAGATTGAGGGCAACTGATCCTTACAAAAAAACTTCCTCTTATCTGCAAACAGTAGGTGTGCAAATTCTCTGATAACTGATTTAGAATCATTCCTACAGTTATCAGACAACATGAATGTTTTAAGTCACTCTACATGACCTATAATAATTTAAAGGAGAGGTATGAAAACAAAACCAACCAAAAAAAACCTCCAAAACCATAAATCAGTATCTTCCAAAACACAACCTCTAATTTCTACTCTACGTACCTTCAACATCTTCATCTGGTGTCAGACAAGTTTGGTTGTCTGAGTTCTCATCTGGAAACTGAGTGCAGTCAGTATCCTCTGGCCACTGCAGACCTACAATCCCAAGCACAGACTCACACCGTTCCTTAGACTGTACACATAATGTCCTGAGGAGACAAAGTGGAGTTGCATAGGATAACTGAGAAGAAGTCTTAGAAATTACCATGTTTTAGAAATCAATAATTCTAGCCAAATTTACAGAAGATGATCAAGGAAAAATCAGTTAATTGGATTTCTATATGTGAATATAAACATCTAGAAAGAGAGATATATTGCTTCTGTTGAAACATGAGTTTAAATTACTGTACATAAACTATTATCTGAGTTATAATAACCAAATATAATTACTTACAAATATTTTCTCTTCCATGAGGATGGTAGCAAAACTTTTATAAGAAACACTGTTCTCCATCAAGGAAAAAAAAGTCAAACATATTTTGTACCAATAAGATGTTACCTCTTCTGATGATGCTACCTCAGATACCAATGCACCATGCACATCACCTAAAGAGCAGTATAGTGCTGAAAAAAAGCTTTGTCTCTGACAAATTTTAAGGTTTATAAGAACAGGCAGTTCTGAATATTTTCAGATGCACACAGTGAATACAGTGTAAGAACTGCAGGGATGAAATACTCTTACTCAGACATTTCTGGAAATGTGGTTCCAGAAAGACAACGTATTTAAACTCGCAAACAAAAGAGCAAATAACTCCTCAGGAAGTTCAATAACATCGAAGCACAAATCACCTTAGTCGTGTACTTTCATTCAGAGCAACAAAAGCTTCTATCACATCTAGAAAAAGACACGAGTGTAGACCTTCTGTTGCTTTTTTTTTTCTTATCATAAAAAACAGGACTACTCACATAAACTTATTTCATTCCATCTATACTGATACCCCGTGTCTCAAATTAAACAACATCAAATGCCTCAAATTTACAAAGCAAAAGTGCTTCATTGGAAATTCTCCTGTTAGTTTAACAATTCTTTTAAACATTTAATGACTCCTTTTGCCTGGAATTGCCGCTGATGAGCTGTTCAGTACAACATTCTTGTATCTGCAGTATGTTGAATTCATCTTTGTCTCAACTATCTCTTTTTTAAGAGAGTTCAATAGTGTCAGTATTAACCGTATTGGTATAACCAGCTATGGTATCAGTTTCAAATGCTGCTTTTTACTTTGGTGGAATATTAACTACGCAATCTGCAATGAGAACCTCAACATTCTTTTCACTGCTCCCTCTAGCAGAAACATACCACATATTTGATAGATGACTTGCCTAAGCTTTTATTAAAAATGTTCCTACTATTATAATTTTATACACATACACATTTTTAATTTTCTTTATCTGACCCATAGCTCTCCTGATAAGCTTCAAATCCATTGCTTGCTGGTTCAGCCCCCAAGAACCTGGTGAATTATTTCCTCATAATAGTTCCCTTTTACCTTTTTGAAGACAATAGTGTCTCTCCATTATTGTGTCTCCTCTCTAGACTCAGCAATGCATTCAACTGTACCTTTTAAATCGTATCTTCCACATCTGTAATTGCTTAGACTTTCTTCTACTGCTTCAAAGAAAGTTCTCCTTTGTTCCTATATTTTGAAAAATATTCAACCACAGGATCATCTCCATTTCTATTTTATTTTCAGTTTCCCTTGTGTCATTTTTAGCTTGCTTTGTATTGAAGTTGATTGAATTTTTCAGGTCTTTCTTCTTGGAACAGCACATCCTATCATGGAAAGCATTTTTTTCCTTTCATCATATTGCCTTTAACTTTTGACCGGTTTTTGTTGTTGTTGTTATTGTTTTGTTTTTATTTGTTTGGTTTTTCTTCTCCTGCACGCTTGAAGAAATGGAGTGACCAAAACCTAGCATATAGGTCTATTTAGGATCAATGATCAATTAAAGGATCTTTTTTAATTCTTGAGAAAACAAGACATTATCATTCTTCTCAAATTTCATTTTGTTGTGGGGATTATACGAAGGAGAGCGAATGTTTTTCTGCACCAGGTTATTCAACATTGATTTCAGCAGCTAGAATGAAGACATTAGTGCTGCACTATGTTGTAATTGCTGTGTATTTTATTTACCACATACTCTGCAGAGCAGAATACAAAGCGTCTAGCCTGTAATTCTAAAATGATGCTTTTAGTCTGTTAATAGCTTCTGAATACAGAGTACAGGCTGAATTCTATTAGCATGTCCACATGAAATGAGACAAAATGTACCAAAGAAAATAGTCATGTAACTGCAGCCTAGTTAATCAATGTCAATTCATTTATATCTAGTTTGATATGACATCATTTTGTCTTTCCTTTAAGAGTCTTCTCAATATCAAAAATGCTGACTCACACCATTTTATTACCTCAAGTTTCCGAATTGCACAGATTATTTTATTCACTGATGACTAAAAACAAATGAAATAATAATACTGTGATTATATTTAAAAAAAAAAAAAAAAAAAAATCTTATTAGCTGAAATATCCAAACTGATTCTGTCGTTCACATGTTCTCTGCATATTTCTGGACAAAACTGGCCTTTTTCAAGAGCTTGCCATTCGGTTGTCAGTCTGTGGTAAAAGAATTAAAACGTAGGTCATGTTCAAAGCAGTGCTTATCCCATGGCACATGGAAGCCTACTGAAACGCTTTTAGGGAAAAATGCCAATTGGTAATATTTTTATTTTTTAAATCCTTTCCACATTTCTTACTGAATTTCACATTTGGAGTATTGGAAAACTAAAGAAATTGACAACAGACTTAATTTTTTTCTTTCTAAACTCCTTAGTCAAAACTCATCTCAAAAAACCTGCAGTTGTGATACTGTCAACAAATCAACAACTGCATGAGTGGACAAGGGAAGAACCACTGGTGTCATTTATCTGGATCCTTCTCTCCAATTTGGACAGATATGGGTGGGCTGTTTGATGGACAAAAAACTGGTTACAAGATCTTACCCACAGAGTGGTGGTCAATGGCTAAATGCCCAGATGGAAATCAGTGATGAGTGGTATCACTCAGGGGTCATTACTGGGGCTGATTCTCTTTAATATCATCAATGACATTGACAGTGGGATAAAGTGTCTGTTACAGTTGACACGTCCAAGGGATGAGATCCATCCAGAGAGACCTACACAGGCTTGAGCAGTGGACCCAGGTAGATCTCATGAGGTTCCAACAAAGCCAACTGCAAAGTTTTGCATCTGGGTCACAGCAACCCCACACTATCAATAAAATCTGGGGGGCAAAAGGATTGAGCATAGTCCTGCTGAAAAGGGCTTGGGGCTATTGGTGGATGGCAACCTGGACATGAGCCAACAATGTGCTCTTGCCACTCAGAAAACCAACAATATCCTGGGCTGAATAAAAACAAGTGTGGCCAGCAGATTGAGGGAAGAGACTCTGCTCCTTTGCTCTGCACTGGTGAGACTACACCTGGAATAGTGCATCCAGATGTGGATTTCTCAGCACAGGAGAGATGTGAGAGCCACAAAAATTATCCAAGGGATGGAACACCTGTCCTCTGCGGATAGGCTATGTGAGCTGGAGCTGTTCAGCCTGGAGAAGAGAAGGCTCCTGGGAGACCCAAAAGTAGCCTTTCAGTATCTAATGCGGGACTATTAAGAGAAATAAGGGAACATATTCTTCAGCAGTCTTCTGTAACAGGGCAAGGGAAAACTGATTCAAACTAAAAGAAGGAAAATTTAGGTTTATTATAAGAAAAAAGATTTTTATGATACGGGTAGTGAAGCACTGGAACAGGTTGTCCAAAGATGTGGTGGATGCCCCATACCTGGAGACATTCAAAGTCATGTTGGACAGGGCAAAGTTATTTAGCTGTAGATGTCACTGTTCATTACAGGGAAGTTGGACAAGAGACCCTTTAAAGGTCCCTTCCAACTCAAATGATTCTATGATCAATCAAATTATTTTGATTTTTCTATCAGTGAAAGAGTACACTTCACAAAGCAGTGAAATCACTCCATTCTAGAAGGAGAAAGAAATACAAGGCTAATTTTTAAAAAAATGTCATTATAGATATGTAGTGGCTATAAAAAAGATCTTTCAGTTCTAGGATTTGAGATGTTACATATTCAATATGATGTAAATGTGATGTTAGTCCTGCTTTGAGCAGAAAGTTGGGACTTCCAGAGGCCCTCTTCAAACTAAACTGTTCTATGTTTTTTATTAGTTTCTCTTCATGTTTCTGTTCAATGCTTTAAATTTGAAGACTACTGCTATTTTTCAACTAGATTGCAATACTTCCTAAAATCTGTTAGCTAGGTATGTAGCTGCTAAAGCCTATCATTTAATTTTAGTCTCTCTATATTAGAGTGAGTCCAATGTTTTTTATACATCATAGTGATTTCTTTAAAAAATAAAGACTAAGTTTTTAAACACACAAACCTGAAACAGAGCTTGCACAAACCAGTCTCTAACTTCACATTGTATGTAATATTAACACCTACCTGGTATGTCCCTAAGTGAGAATAAATCAGCATCTTAGTAAATTTCCCTGTGTCTCAATTTCAACTCATAACACAAAGGTATATATCACTGGACAAATAAACATTATTTATTTGTCAACAAATGCTACATGGTAGGAATCCTTAGGAAATGCATTGCAATTTTCAGTGCAATTTCTTTCAATGCACTAAGTATTGATCCACATGGGCAGGGCAGGGCAGACCAAGAAATGAGAGAAACAGAGTGTGAGAAGGAACAGATCTCTTTTGACATAACTCTTAAAGGTACAGTGATATTAATTGCTGAGGGTGGAAGAAAAGTTAATCTGACAATATATTTTATAACTATCCTCTAATTCAGAAAGTTAATAATGTATTAAAGTCTTTATTGTTCTTATTAGTATTTTGCTCTGGCTTTCCATAGATAAAGTGTTATACAAATGCAAAGTAGTATTATAAGAAATTTCCAAATCTGATTAATTCATTCTGTTTAAATATCTATCATAATAATGCAATTCTAATCAAACTGAAGTGGAAAATTCTCCATAATAAATAGTCAATCTATACATTTTGACAATTAATAGAACTGCTGTTCCTCTTCTTGTTTTATAGACTTCAGAAACTTCTTCCCGTGGAACTGCAAAACAAAATTTCTGGCATATACAATGAAGGCAGAAAATTTAACATGATAGACAATGGCAGTTAAGAAATAAATTAAGTATAGTATAGTACCTGCAAGGTGGGATCCGTTGATTTGTATGCGGGTCACATTTTGGTACTAAGATTGTACAGGCAAAAAACATAAGGTACTTGTAGCAGTTGGTCTGAACCAAGGCTGGGAAGAGAGAAGACTCCCAGCTGACAGAAGCTTCTTTCTGAGTCCTGTGCCCCAGGTAGTTTGGGTAGCTAGTATAGTTGTAAGGCAAGTTCATACAGAGTTCCAGAGTAATTGGTTCACACTGACCTTTCACAAAAATAAAACCATTTAAAAATTAAAATTAAGAAACATGTTTCAAGTGAATTATAGAAGAAATAACACTAACACATTTCCTACTGGTGTGCTACGCTACATGTCTCAAACTGACAAGGCAATTATCAACAATAATGATAGGATCATCGGGTACTTAAGCTTAGAAGTAACCAAAGGAGCTCTGTAATCCAACCTCCTGATCAAAGCATGGTCAGCTCTGAGGATAGGTGAGGTTTCTCAGGCCTTTCTCCAGTCAGATCATGAAAATTTCTAGGGAAACAGACTATATATAAAATATCTCTGTATAGAAAACAGAATATTATTTCTCTTTGATTTTGCATTCCAAATCTTGCATTCCAAGATCTGCAACAGTCTTGGAATCTTCTGATATATGAAGGAGGAATGCGGACAAATTGCAGAAATACTGAATAAAAGGGTTTGAATGTGAATAATTTAATTCAAGTAAGATATAGTTAGTAATAATGGGAATGGTAAACAAGGGCAAAATAAATGGCTAGCAGTCCATATGGTTACACAAACTACAGCTGTATATAGGAATAATCAATTTTCAGATGGGTTATTACATACTGAACTGTCTGAATAGCTAGGATTTAAAAGATTGAACAGATTTTGCATTTCTTCCCAAATTTGCAATACATTTTTTTTCAATTTTCCATCACAACAGAAAACAATGTCCAGACAGTTGCTAAAGTCAGTTGTCAGCACAATATGTGATCAGATTGCCTAAGATTCAACAGTCAATTATTGAGCTAAACAGAGGAACTGGCCAGTATTTCTTGAACTGATATTTGCTATTATAACCTTCTTTAGTACTTACCTCTTCAATGTGAGGAATATGAAACTCAGTTTGGATACAGCTTTTTCTCCCTACTAAACCCTTGCATACTGCCAAGATTTAACTGTTCATGTTGTCTCAAATCACTTAGTCCCAGCTTTGCAGTGTATAAGACTGTTTAAAGGCATCATTTGTCAAAAATTCTACCCATATGGAAGTCATTTCCTTTTCTTCACAACAAATTTTATAGCATCATAGAATATCCTGAGTAGGAAGGTACACGGCTGCACTCAGATCTATTCATTCTTCATGTTTCAATTTTTCTCCAGTAAACATGTTCTCTTGATGTTTACAGAATTTTACATACTCATCAGTTTTTCATGAACACAAAACTACATGCAGCGTTCCAAGAGCTTATATAACATATTTTCAGGAGTGAAGGGTAGAAATATACAAACATTGCTGCTTCTTTTGTTATGCCTTACATTTATAGTGGCTTAGGTAAATTCAAGAATAAAATCTAGCCCTATGAAATGCCCCTGTAGAACAGCTCTTCATGTGTGTTCATTGTCATTAGAAATTTTCACACTGCATTTAGAAAGATTCTATCAAATCATGTTCAAAAGTGTCATTATAGGTTTGAAAAAACTATCTTGAATCTTACACCGAATTCCCTATAGTCACCAGCCGAAGTAACAATCAGAACATGCATTCCATAGGAAAATCTGACTAAATTTAAGAACTCTAAATGTTAGCCTTTCCTTCTGATGTCAATCCAGTTTCAGAGATCTTGCTGCTCCATTTATGTACAACTTAATGATTGGGGAACAAGGGATAAAATTCATTGCACGTTTTTCTAACGTATTTATATCTATTTTTAATATCTCCATATTTTTATCATGAAACTGCACTACATGCTATACAGGAATTAGTTCCACTAGATATGAGGATGTGCTGTTCACTTGTAGTAAGTCTGAAACTCTCCCAACTACAATTTCAACAGAAGTAAGCAGAATATTTCACAGAGTCACAGAGAAGTTTAGGTTGGGAGAGAACTCTATAGATCATCTGATTCAACCCCTACGCTGCCCAGGTGGCCAAGAGGGCAACAGCATCCTGGCCTGCATTAGAAATAGTGTGGCCAGCAGGAGCAGGGAGGTGAACATCCCTCTGTACTCATCACAGGTGAGGCTGCACCTTGAGTATTGTGTTCAGTTTTGGGCCCCTCACTACAAAAAAGACATTGAGGCCCTGCAACGTGTCCAGAGAAGGGCAACAAACCTGGTGAGGGTCTGGAGCACAAGTCTTATGAGGAGCAGCTGAGGGAGCTGGGATTGTTTAGTCGGGAGAAGAGGAGGCTCAGAGGAGACCTCATTGCACTCTACAACTTCCTGAAGGGAGGTTGTGGTGAGGAGGGGTTTGGTCTCTTCTCCACGCAATGAACAGGACCTGAGAAAATGGCCACAAGTTGTACCAGAGGAGGTTTAGGTTAGACATAAGAACTTTTTCTCTCAGAGAGTGGTCAGATATTGAAATGAACTGCCCAGGAAGGTGGTGGAGTCGCTGTCCCTGGCAGTGTTCAAGAGGCACCTGGATGAGGAGCTAAGAGATCTGGTTTATTAGCTTGTGGTAGCAAAGGTAATGGGAGGACGGTTAGGCTAGATGATCTTGCAGGTTGTTTCCAACCTTACGGTTCTATGATTCAAGGCAGGACCACCAAGAACTAGCTGCCAACAATCACATCTAATGGCTTTTGAAGATCATGGATGAAGATTGCACAGCCTCCCTGGGCAACTTGTTCCAGTGCTCAGTTAGAACTGAATCTCCTGACATTCAGGCAGGCCGTCCTGTGTTTCATCTGGTGCTCACACCACTGGAAACATCCCGAATCTACTTTATTTATGTGCACACATACATCTCTTCACATATTTGTTCTGTTAGCTGAAATACGCGGTAACCAGTTTACAAAGCCAGCCTAAACTGACCAGAGATTATCACATATTGAGAACATTCATCATATTCAATATTGCAAATGTGGCCTATGCTCATCCAGGAATTTTCCAACAAAAGACATATATAAGTTAGAAAATACTGCTTTGTCAAAAACGAAAAATTCCATCGGAATTTTTCCATGGCATTTCTCATCTCTTACCAAAGATGAGGTAACTCCAGTCTTACAACAAAGCAACAGTAATATGAAAAAAAGACCTTTGTACTTTCATATGTAGTACCAGAAAAATCTCTCCCAAATACACTAGCCGTTCTACTTTGTATAAACAGTTACATATTTACTGGACTGGATAGGAAAAAAGTCAAATGATCCAGAAGTCTAATTCAGATTATGAACTATTCTTGTTGAGATCTACAGACTACTGACCAAAATACGTGAGGAAATATTTCCACTAAAAGTGTTGTATTTCTCACTGACAGGTATATGTATTCCACAACATACTGTTTGCTGCTCAGTAAGCAAAGAATAATCTTCCACAAATTGTGAGATACGAAAGAGAAAATGACTGAAATAATTCAAATAAGATATCTGAGATTTCAACCAAGAAAATTTAAATTACCTTTTATTAAAAGGATTTTGGTTTTTTTTTTGCTTGTTTTTTTTTTTTTTTTAAACTGGCTTCTTATTAATTTTGTGCTATATGGGTACTTTCCTTCCCATTTCATAACATTTTCTAAGTACTTCTTAAAGTACTAGTAAATTTAAAAAAAAACAAAAAATCTACTGTTCCAGTAACCATGGAAGGCTTCCTCTCACATGGATAATTTGATTATGGATATAGATCAGAGGACAGGCCAGCAAAAGTGACGTCAAATTCCACAGTAGGAATATGCAACAAATCCCTCTAGAAGAAGAGGTGGTAAATGAATCCACCTTTAGAGAGCTAGAGTATGTCCTGTGGATGTAAACCCTGGTACTTGTGGGGGGTTTTAACTACGTCAGTATCAGCTTGAAGGACAATGGTTTGGTCTTAAAGGAAGACCTCCTCAGAGCACAATAGAACATTCCAGAGTGTACCAAGGAAGAAATCAATCTTGGCTGAACATGGATTTCCAGACTGAGCTCAAACATTAAGAAAAAATATACAGAAGACAAAGGAGTGGATAGAACATTGAAGATAAATGAAGAGACATTTTCCAAGCATACAAGGATTGATCTCAAAGCTCAGCCAAATTTGAGACTACTGAGAAATGTAAAGAGTGAGAAGAACTCTTTTAAGTACATTGGCAGTAACAGGAAGGGTGGGAAAAATGGGGGTCTGCTGGTCAGTGGAGCAGAGAACTTAGTGATTATAAGAATGGCCAAGGTATTCATCATCTTTTCTTAATTTTCACTGGCTAATTTCATTGAAAGACTGGTTTTTATCATCATCTTCAAAAGGTCATGGAAACCCTGGCATCAGACTGGAAAATAAAGGCAAGAAACATAGCTGTCTTTAAGAATGGCAAGAAAGAGGATTCAGAGAATACAAGTCCAGTCAGGCTAGCCTCAGTGCAGAGGAAGGGTATGGAGCAAAATCCTTCCGGAAGATGGCTGCTCACAAGGAACTAAGTGTGACTTGGAACAGCCAGCACGAATTTACCACGGAAAAAAACATGCTTGATTATCCTGACTGCTATTCATGACAAGATAACTGTAATTTGCTTGTATTCAGCATTGGTGAGAGAATGTCTGGAGTATTATGTCTGATTTTTGGCTCCCTCATTTATGAAAGACATCGACATACTGGAATGAGGTCAGTGGTGTGCCACCAAGAAGATTAGAAACATATGTTAGAAACACACACTATACAGACAGAGGCTGCAAAAACAGGATCTGTTCAGCCATAAAAACAGAAGGCTAAGGGGAGATCTTGTTGCTGTTAACAGTTACCTAATGGAAAGTTGTAAAGTAAATGGACCCAGACTATTGGAAGTACAGGGACAAGACAACAGGTGAAAGACAGTTTGGAGCTCAACGAATTCCAGTTCTACATAAGGTAAAGAGGATAAAGAGGAGGATCAGGGAGTCCTAATGCTCAGACAGGTTGACAAGAAAGTTTCTGGAATTTTGGTCTATGGAGATACTAGAAATTCAGCTTCATGAGATCCTGGACAGCATTACCTATTTGGCACTACTTTGATCATGAGTTTGGGCAATTGTTCTTTCTGTGTCCATTTGAACACAACTTAGTCTAAGATCCTACATAATTTAATGCAGCAACATCATAGGCAGCATTATCCAAGCAAGCTAGCAGTACCAACCCATAACTTGCAATAGGTATTGCTCAGGCTTACAAACCAATTACAGGATATGTCCACACATTTACACATTCATATGTAAGTGAAGGCAAGATTACACTGCCCATGTGCTGAGGTGTCCTGAATTGAAGCTTTAATTTAAAAAAATCTTTCTTAATATAAAGTTCTGCCCAAGTTTAAAGGGCAAGTGAACAGTGGGTGTGAGGGGCTTGCATGGAGTTGTATGGTACAGGATATGGAAAGGAAGATACACGGTGTGGAGTACCCTGATCCTCTACAAACATATTAGTCATAAGAATAACTAGATTAGCCAGATTTAATATCAAAATTCTTCCTTGAGAAAAGGGCTGAAACTTCTCAGACTACTAACACAATATCATGCTTTCCTGTATTTTAAACATAAATCCTTATCTCACAATTTGTTGTTTTCTTTACGTAAGCAATGGGCTTGATTTGGCATTAGGAAAAGGTATTACTATGAACATTCATTAAGAACATATCAAAAATTCACAAAAGGCAAATATATGTCAATGTCAAATATTGAAGTATCTCCTGTACAAGGATTTATGACGAAACCTTTGTTTCAGCCTTGCCCTTTTCAACAGGTAATCATTACACACTGTGATGTTAGATAGTAAACAAAATTATTATTTACTGTGCCCTACCCTGCATCTTCATTATATTCTAAAACACCCTAAAGCAGTGACAGTATGAAGCATGTGACCTACTTACTGCAGTTTGTCTGGCTGTTTCTCATCTCACAGAGAGAAGTTCCACACGGATCAGGACAGGAAGTACATCTCTGGTCTCCCTCCTGACAGAGGGTTTGACCTGAGAAAAATAGAAATTTACTATTCTAAAGTTGTACCAAACTAATAAAGAAGACTGAAGCATTGTGATGTGAAAATACAGAGACTCATAACAACTTATTATTTTTTTTTACATAGTTGAATAAGTACCCTAAAGCACTGAAGTGCAGTAAGGAAGAATAAGGAAGATAAGTGTGCAAAACAATCCGAATGTCACTTTATCCCTGTCCTCAATATGATAACTTATATTCCCAAATCCTGACAGAGATGTATGGAGCTCCAAAAGCCATCCATCATGATCTTGCCTGCAGCAGAGCATGAAAGGTTATGTAAATTGGATTTCAAAGAGAACAATAGATACTAATTAAAAGAATGCTCTCAGGAAATTATTCTCCAGTGCCAGACAGTTGATGTTTCTCTCATTTCATGATTGTTTTGGTGGACAATAAAACTATCCTTAAAAAAAAAAAAAAAATTGGCAGAGATGAAGCTTTGTTGCCCGTCTTTGGTAATAAAAAATAATTATAAAAAAAAAATCATACCCCAAAAGATGGATGTTACCATAACCAAAACCAGTACTTCTAAAAGTTTATGAACAAAATTCCTGGATAGTTAGCTTCTTTAACAAACTCTTGGCTTTCCGTCTGTCTCATAGTTTCTTTCCAAGCCATTAAACTCGCTCTTCCAAATGAGTCTTGCAAAATTAGTAATTTATTACTCATGTACACATAGACTGAATAGTTTTGATTTTATCATTTCATCCTCCTTTGAATGGTTTACTGCAACAATTGCTTAGTGTTTCTACTGCATTCATCCCATGAACATTAGTCACTTATTACTTCCTTACACTGCGGATACAGAAGATGCTGAAGAAACCAGTATGCTATCCCAAAGAACCGATGCTGCAGTTATATTTTTCCTAATTCTGTGGGCTTACTTTCCTTCATAAATGGCTTATATCAAAATAATGCAAATACATTCTGCTGTAGCAATCGACTAGGAGAATTTGATTGCAAAATGGAACTTGAAAGGTAAGGAAAAATCTTATTGCTACAGCTATCATGAATCTCCACATTAAAACTCATTTTAAAAGTTTGTTTCATCTCCTTCTTATCCTATGATGGAAGTTTCTCAACAACTTAAAACTCCCTGTTCTACAATGTAGACTCTTCTGATCATAGCACAGCCAATAATGAATTTCTATAAACACATTACCCTGTGTTTTGAGGGAATCACAGAACCAGCTGTGAGTACATTCATATTAGATTTCTATTTTCACAGAATGAATGACAGAAGTAATGTTAATACATGCCATACCTTACCTTTTCAGAAGGAAATTTAATTTCCCTGAGGCATGTAGAGAAGGAGACTGTTTTTCTCATTTGGACATAGATAAAGCAGTGTTAGTTTGTAATCCCTATATGCATATCGTTGTACTGTTACACAATGTCCTTGTATCCTTATTCAGACAAGTGGCAATATATCAGTATCTTGAATTCACATTTCTTTGTTGATTTCTCATATTCGTTGCACTTGTAACAAAATGACTATTCCAGATCACTGTAGTCCTAACTTCACTGCTTCTGTTAGATATTTCAGGTTTTTAACTTACACTAAATACAAAAAGTTCTCTGCTTCATATGCCCTAAGATATTTTCTCTAGTTGCTGAAATCAACTGCATATGCACAGATGTATGTAATGCAAAAGGAAGTTACAAACTATAATTGTCCAGCTTTTACATGGACTGTGCAAGGAATTAAAGAAGTCCATATATTCTCAGAAAAAATTAGGATGTGATTGCTTAAAGGAAGATTTCTGCTTTATGGAATATTGCAAAATATCAGCCAGAGCTTTCTGCATTTCATGAAGTACATAAAGGAAAAGAAGCAAACCTTCCGTATTAAAAACCTTTGAGCACTGCAATTTAATGCAAAATGGAAAACTCTTTTAGTATACAGTGAGATTATTGACTGCATAATTATCACATCTTTCTAGTCCTCTGCATTTAGCATCTTTGATTTTACATCTGCTCATTATATCCCCTCAAAAAAAAAAAAAAAAAATTAACAATTTCTTAAATATCCACAGAAACAAAAAACAATGAGAATCACATTACTAACTTCTATGCCAGATCATGCATCAAAGTGTCAGTGAAATTCTCTTTTACTAGGAACAAATAAATTTAAGAGGCTTAAGCTGGGTGGATTTTATAAGTTGGAGCATGTCTGCTTCAAGAATGTTCTGAATAGTTTTGTACTCCCCATTTTATCTCATTCTTCTATGTGTTTCTCTCATATTAAAAATGATCATTTCATTATCAGCCAAGAGAAAGAGAGACTTGAAGATATTAGAGAATAAAACTGAGGATGGACATCAGGAATGATGAAGAACACATCTGAGTATTTTGTGAAATTAGGCAGTCAGAAATAAAGACAAAAATTCATCCTTGGTTTTTAGATTGCCACAGTCCAATCTGAAAAAAATTTCCTGCAAGACTTTTTTTCATTATATCTTCACTAATTATAGAGACGAATTACGATAATTTGTATACCTAAGATTCTCTTTTGGAATGGAGATGTTTAAACTAGAGTAGGAAGATCTCAAAATATAACAAGAGGGAGCTGAGTAGAAAGGATTTCTCAGATTGGTTCCTAAGGAAATAAAGCTTAGGAAATCAGGTAGTGTAGCTATCTTTTGAATAGGCTGTCCTATTACCACTATGTCTGAAAGCATTAAAGTTTTCTAAAAGAACTAAATTCCATTGTTTCTTAAAAATAAGTCATAAGAGAAATACATTAAAGATTATTTCACTGAAAGAAAAACTGCAATTTGAAGCTTTTCCAGAATCAAGACAATTACATGTGAACAATACCTTAAAATGCTAAAATCGTGACAATCAAATGTATTTCATGATAAAATTATTTGGAAAATCATATTTCAGGGTTTCAGAAACAGCTTTCTTTCCTTTCTTTTATACAGTCATTCACTATACTGAAAACTTAATTCCCATATAGTATCTTTTAGCCACATCAGTGCATTTACTAAAACCTCTTTTCTTTGACTCACATATTCTGATGCAAATAAGATTTTCTTGAGAAGGTTCCTCCCCATATGATACAAATTCCTTGGTTATCACTTTCTAACCACTTCATGCAAAGTGGGTACATATTCTTTATTTCAATAAACAGCTAATCAATCAGGTAACCAAATGCTATGATAAAAATATCACCTCAATTCTATCAATTTTTTAATATTTGTAAAGACTAATAATGACTAACAAATTTGTGAAAGCAGAGGCCTGACAGCTTTGAGAAGTGTTATCTGAAAGGCAAAGTCTACTTGACAGACAGTTTTAGCTAATGGCTCTTTAGGAAACAGACAGTGCGGGCTCAGTAAGAATAAAATGAGGTATAACCTTACTTTCACTGCAGTTTTCTTCATCACTTCCATCTTTACAGTCATTATCTCCATCACACTTGAATGCACTAGGAATGCACTGTCCATTTTTGCACTCTACCAGACCCTGACTATGACAAGCTGGAAAAAAAAAATGGTATCCTCATCATCAATTAATAAAGGACTCAATTATTTTGAACATCACAGTGAAGTAAATTTAGGAGCAGCTGATATGCTGCTTAGTACCAAAAGTCACTAAGCAATGTTCATCATGTGTAGGACATGTCTCAATAACCTACAGCTGAGCTTTAATTACAAGAACTGAAACTGTATGTGTCACGTACTAGCAACAGACAACAGACTGAGATGAAGGCTCAGCTGTTTTCAAGAGAAAAAAAAACATTTTTCTGGATATAAAAATTTTGCCACTTTTTTTTTTTTTCCCCCCCACATATTTCCTGACCTAGATTAGTTTCTTAGATTCTAGACAAAACTGTACAATACTGACTGAAAGACCAAGCACTGAAAGGCAGCAAGATACTAGAATAAAAAGCTGCATAACCATGTGCTTTATGACAACTTTATTCATATTAAAACACTAGCTGGTTCTCCAATATTTGGTTTTGCAAACTGAATCACTATTCTTGTAGAAATCTTGTGCAGGTATACAGCTGTTATACATTGTTAAAGCAGACAGAAATCACACAAGGTATGATAAATAGTATATAAGCATACCATAAAGCTGTAACAAACTCCAAATACCTACAGTTAAAGAGCACATATGCTTTCATTTATTATCATTACCAGGAACACCACAATTAACTAAAGAATAATCTGTAACTGACAAAAAGCTGAAACACAGGGCCATTCTGGTACTTCTCAACCTTACTGACAAACATTCAATTTGCTGCAACCAGAAAAATCATCAGCTAATTGCAAAATTGTGGACTCAAACATGCTTGTGATTTTGCCTTACAAGCAGTATATAGGAGTACTTCTCATCTTAGATTTTCATTTTGATTCTTACAGAAAAACAAAAAAACTCGTTTAGACATTTAGAGAACTTACAGCAATTGATTTCATCTGATTTGTCTATACAGTCATGGTCACCATCACATACCCAGTCAGCTGTTATACATCTTCCATCTCCACACTGATGATCAGTCATTGGATTACAATCTAAAAATAAAATAAAACAAAATAAAAAGTAAAAATCAAGACCAAAACAAACAAACCATAACTGGAGAATAAGCTACGATATGGATAATTTCTGTTAGTGGACAATTAATTGTTCTATGCATATAGGCTATGCTATTATACAAGGAAATCACAGCGAAAGTTTTATACTCCTTCAGGTGTTTAATTTTTATTTTTGCAGATTAAGTTTAAGTATGTTCTGAATTCTACTTAGTAAATTCTACTTAGATAGTGATGCATTCATTCCTTCTGTCAGGTGTATCCTGAGAGAAACCACATCTCTCTCAGTTGTTTCTATTTGCCAATAAACAAAATTCTAAGATATGTCAGGTTAATTTTAAAGAACTTTGGATTTCCCATCACAAAAGTTTGCCATCAGAGAAAATTATTCCCTACATAATTTTTTTTTTTTTGTAGGAAATTAAAAAAAAACATTATTTAACTGACTTATTTGGCACTAAATCAGAAACCATTATGTTTTTGCATACAACCAGAATTTTCCTGAAGAATGATCTAAAATAAAAATATTTCAATCTTTTCACTCTTTTTACTCAAGTGCTTCCCCAAACAAAAAGAAAAAAATTTAATTTGGTAGGCTGATATAAGGAAATGCACATCATTAAAAATGTTTGATAGGCTTAAAGGAATAATGATTATCTAGCTATACCTGCATTTTAGCTTTGGTGTCACAATTATTCTAAGTATGAAGAGTAAAGCATTGACTACATAGACATTTTAGACCATTTCAGCCATAGAGGTACAGTTGAAAAAATCCAGCAGTTGAAGAAGGAAATGTTCATGGTTTATATTATAAGCAGAAGAAACGACCTCCACTCTGAAACCAGAGGAAACCACAGCTCTGGCTCAGTTAGTATATATTTTAGTAATGTTACCATGCTAGCCTTGATCACAAGCTTTTTTACACAGCTTGGAGCACAGACAGAGTAAATTCTTCCTTGTCCACAGCATACCGTGGGGACTTACAATTAAAGAACTGCTCACAAAGTACTCATAGGGTAATATTTAAGGATTAAGGTAAACACTTGGCCATATGCATAACATATATTAAATAATATAATGCAATCATAAATTATGAAGTTCAAAATGCCTTGGAAATACAGACAAGTTTGCAGTGAAATGAATTTGTATCATTTAAGTCCAGCAACTGTTGTTCTAGTTTGTGATTAAGTCCCCAACTCATGGCCAAATTGGGTAGGTTCATTTATATAGTCTTCTTCAGCCAGTAAAGCTATTCTGGTTGACTTCACACCACAATAGATAGGGAATACAGACATAGTCCTGCCTGCCACATGTCCCTTCCATCTCTTTTATAGCCTGTACAAAAAGTTAGATCTTAAATTGTATCTCAACATAGAAATGGTAGGAGTCAGATTAATAATTACTAAAGCCTTTAATCAAAGCAGATTGAGTGAAAGAGAACACAAAACAACCAATGACAACTGAAAGTAATGAAAAGCCCTAGAGTATTTTTAACTAGAAGAAGAAATATAAAAGCAAACTCAAATAAAAAATGTATTCTGATTTTTAGTTTCAAAATTCTCTGTTTTTCCTATAAAAGTAAAAGAAAAAAAATATGAAAACAATATTTCAACTTTTAAAGAATTATTTTAAATTTTTAAAGAACTATTTTGAAGTTAGCAGTTTTTCTCAGGTACAATACTAGGAACATAAGCTAGAAAGAAAATAAGGCTTTCAAAATTTTCAAATATTTATGTATGAAGATTAATCTTTCTTATGGCAAAGCATTCTTCACCTATGAAAATAAACATGAGCAGAATGACAAACATATTGAGGCAGAATTTACAAAGCCAATTCAAAACAGAATTCAAAAGAAGTATAACTTCTTTCATCAAAATATGCAAATTTACAATGAAGCTTATGTAAGAACAGTTCAGATCTGAAACTGCTGGCATCACCAGTGTTTACCCTCTTATGTTTTACTTTAGTCTCAGCCAAATTCAGCCAAGCTAGAAAGAGCAACCGTAACATCTTGAGTTAGTTAAACAGACTTCAGAGCCTTCAGGGATTTTGGATGAGGTACACACAAAAGCAGTGTTTTCCTTTATCCTTCCAGTTGCAGAGAATGATGCTGGGGAAAAAACAAGCAGACTTGACACATCAGTACCTGACTCTAAAGCTGGTGTCACTGGCAGAATTTGGGTTTTTTGTTTTGTTTTGTCAGGGAATGGTTACAAAGTGCCAGGCCTTCTGGTTCCTGCTTGGCTACACTTTCCTCAAAGGAAGATTTGAGAGATCGATTCCTAGTGAGGTTTTTTTTCTGCTCCACAGTATGCTGAGCATGAGTACATTTTAGCACATTTGAAATGTTTCTACTCTAATGCGTGCAGAATGAGGAGTAAGCAAGAAGTTTTCATTCAGTCCCAGAGCTATAACATTATTGCATAAAGGAGACTTGGAGGGAAGAGTCCTACAACTCATGTGCTGTGATGGACAGCTGTGATAGGCTTTTCAGAAGGGATAGGAAGGGCAAGAGAAGCAGATGGTTGGCATAGTATGCAATGGGAAGGTTGGGCTGTATGGTACTTGTCATCACTGATTACACTGTTGAGAGTCTCTGGATAAGGATTAAGGATGAAAAAAAACAAAGTGGATGTTGTACCGGGACTCTTCTGTGAACAAACCCAGCCAGGATGATATAATCAATGAATTATCCTATAAGAAATTAAAGGATATCTCTAGATCAACTGCCTTTGTCCTTATTGGTAATTCAGCTTCCAAGACTTTAACTGGAAATATCTTGCAGCTGACACAAACAGGTACAGGAAATTCTTGACGCACATTGCAGATAAATTCTTGGTACAGGTACTAAGGGAACCAACTAAGAAAGATGACATGTAGTTTGTAAACAAAAAGGGTCTTGTACACAAAATGACCATGAAGTAGTGGAGTTTCAAATCTTTGGTGACTTACAAAACTGCTACCAAAACTTTGACAGAGGGTATGGAAAGAGAAGACTTCAGGCTTCTCAAAGAAATAATTAGTAAGTTCCCTGGGAATCTGCTTTTGACATACTAAGGTTCATAAACGAAGGTCACATTCAAAGAGCCACCTCTAAAAGCATAGAAAAAGGCAATTCCACTAATTCAAAAATCAAGTAGGGTAGAAAGCCTGGTTGGCTGAGCAAGGACCTCCTTTTAGAACTCAGTCAGAAAAGGAAAGTGTATGGGCATTGGAAGCAATGTCAGGGAACAGGAGAATACAGATACATTGTTTGCCATTGTAGAGACAAAAATTCATGCAGCCAAAGATAACTTAGAATTGAAACCAAACAGTATTGTAGGGGACAAAAAGAAGAAATTTTTAAAGTATGTTAAGAGCAAAAAGAAGATCAAAGGTGACATTGGTCCATTGCTTTATGAGGTCTGACACTTCACAAATAGGGACAAAGATAAAGCAGAGACATTTAATGCCTTTTTCATCTCTGTATTCAACACTAGTGATGGACCTTGTGACCCCCAAGATGGAGAACCGTGACTGGGGGAATGGTAAACTCCTAGCTGAACTCGTGCAGGATTTGCTGTTCCAGTCAAATGCACATAAGTTTATGGGCTACAAGGGGATTCATCCAAGGACACTGATGGATGGGGCTTATTAGGAGACCTCTCAATGCAGTCATTGATCATAGTCAGTACAGGTTAACCAGGGGAAAGTCCTGCTTAAATAACATAATTTTCTTTTGTGACAAGACAGAGAGCGGTCAGGTGCTGGAATGGTCCACGCAGGGAGGTGGTGGAGTCGCTGTCCCTGGCATTGTTCAAGAGGCATCTGGATGAGGAGCTGCGAGATGTGGTTTAGTAGCTTGTGGTAGCAGTGGTAATGAGAAGATGGTTGGACTAGATGATCTCACAGGTTGTTCCCAACCTTGTGATTCCATGATTCTGTGACAAGCCTATTCATTTATTTGACCTGGGGAAGCGAGCAGATATAATCTCTCTCTTTTTTTGCTGTTGTTGTTAATTTCAGTAAAGCTTTCAATACAGTCTCTCACAGTATCCTTCTGGACAAAATGTCCAGCATACAGCTAGACAAGTACACAATACAATGGATGAACATTTGGCTGACAGATAGGCTCAAAGGCTTATACTAAATGGGTTTACATCTGTCTGCAGACCAGTTAATTGTGGGATACCCCAGAGTTCCAATTAAAGTTTTTATAACTGATCTGGACACAGTAGAAGAGACTGAGGAGAGGTCTCACGTCAGCCTACAGCTTTCTCATGAGTGGGGTGGAGGAGCAGGCACTGATCTTTTCCCTCTGGTGAAAGCAGCAGGACCTGAGGGAACAGCATGGAGCTGTGTCAAGGGAGGGTAAGATTAAGGATTAAGAAAAGGTTCTTCACTAAGAGGGTGGTCGAGCACCGGAATAAGCTCTCCTACATCATGGCACCAAGCCTGCCAGAGTTCAAGATTTGGAACTGCTCTCAGACATGCAGTCTGAATTTGGGGTGGTCCTCTACAGAGCCAAGAGTTGGATTCAATGATCTTGCATCCAGATGTGGAGTCCTCAGTACAGGAGAAACATAGACATGTTGGAATATGCCCAGAGGAGGGCCAAAGAAATGCTCTAAGGGATGGAGCACTTCTCCTACAAGGGCAGGCTGAAAGAGCTGGGGCTGTTCAGCCTGGAGAAGAGAAGGCTCCAAACTGACCTGATAGCAGCCTTTCAATATCTGAAGGGGAGCAACAGGAAAGAAAAGGATTGCTTTTACTTAGCTTTAAAACAGTAGCAATAGAATATCCTACTCTTTTATTATCAATACTGCCATATATATCTTTTTTTTTTTAATGAGAAAAGCATAAAAATTCTATTTACCACAGTTCTGTTCATCGCTAAGGTCTCCACAGTCATCGTATCCATCACAAACAAAGGTATAATTGAGGCATTTTCCTGTGTTACAATGAAATAAATCATCACTGCAGTCTGCAAAACAAAGTTTTGTAAAATGTTAACATGATAATGGAAGGGCTTCTTATAAAACACAAACTATGGAATGTATTGATTTAAACAAGACTAGACAGAGTTATCATCTTATCTACAGGTCTGCAGCATGTATCAGTTTACTAGTTCATTATAATCTAATATAAAGGTAAAAGAAAAATCATACACATTTTTAGACACATTTACTTTTGTTTCTACCAATAGTTTTCTGTCTGTATGATCAATACCAATGGGTGATACAAGTCCTTGTACCATAAGAAGTGTATTTTATTTCTCTTGCTCTTCTTTCATCTTCCACAAACTGGTAAACACAAGGCAGTCATCTGGGAAAAATTTTGTAAGACAGTAAGAGAGTACTCAAAATGTTTTCAAGCTGTTGAAGGGAATGAATTATGAAAAATACTAAGGAACTGGAACATTTTGTTCTGGTTACAGATTCCATCGTGGTAAGCAAGGAAGGAATCAGATGAGATGGGAGAAAACTGAATGTCATTTCAATCTTGTTGACCAAGATGATCATGACAAGATTTCAAGGCACAGATTATTTGACTGCAGGTTATGTCTGAAGGCACTGTAGAATGCCTCTTCCAGTAATAAATGCACTGTTAGGAATTAATGACTAATAAATTAAGGAATATGTTGCAAGATGGGAAGAAATCAGAGTGTACATTATTTCCAGAATGATAATTATACCCAAAATCTCACCATGACCACATGTTCAAGGCTAAAACACATTCAACCATTTTGAAATTCACAGTCAACAACCTTATGAAGAAATGTGTTAATTCTCACTGACATCTTCTACATCATTATCATTTGCCTTGAGCACAAACCTGACACGAGTTATTGAAGACTTTGTTTTTTAAGTAGCTTTTCCTAGACACATGAAAGACTTGTTTTCTCATATTAACCATCCACACCCAGACATAATACTGTGAATCAAAGGTTGGTGAGTTAAACAAAATAGTCCATTAACATATAAATAGCATTCATTTCTTTGCTTTTCATTGAAGAAATACTTTTTCCATAATAGTAAAAAAGTGAAGTATAGTTCTACCTTCCTAGCAGTGAGTGAAGAAAAGTGCCCTGGTTGCAGATAAAGAACAAAATGTTTTATTTTCTTTATTTTTTCTGAACACAGCTTTGAGCCTGATGCCTTCTTATCAAGGAATTCGTAGAATCATAGAATGACTTGAATTGGAAAGGAACTGAAAGATCACCTCATTCCAATTCCCCCTGCTCTGGGAAGGGTTGACACCTACTAGATCATTTTGCTAAGTGCACATCCAACCTGGTCGTCTTAGCATTGACAGCCCTAAGCAAGTTTAGCTTTTCTTTCTATGGCTAAGACCTGCAGGAAATCTCTGAAAAATATTCTGAGAATACCCAAAATATATGAATAGTATCAGTTTCAATAAAAAAAAAAAAAAAAAAAAAGGAGTCTAGTTAAGAAAGAGTGGAGAACAGAAAGTAGGGTTGGTGGTGTCTGATCCTGCTAGTAATAACTTTTGATTACACACAGCTGCAAAGTGTGTGACTTAGTTTCACTGCCCTCCTGTAAGCTTTTCCTTCACATCTGGATTTTCCAGGGAGAATGTTAGGATACAGAATATCTGCGAAGATTAACTCTCCTACCAGCTGAAGCTATGCCACCGTGTGGTCATTTCTACACAAGGTCTTTCCTGTACTGCGTAAGGAAATTGCTCAGAGGGCAGGTACCAGAGCATGGGTCTCACACCTCAGCGTGATGCTCAAAACAACATAATCAGGCTACCATTTATCTCCTCTTGGGTGGGGCTCCTGCATTCAGGATTGCACAATGATCTGGCTTTGAAAGAATTGTGTCCTTCTCAGTATATTACACACTGACAGGTTCAGAATTCTCCCAGAAGGTGTGCAGTGGGATTTTGAACCCTCCACATCAAGGTATGCCAAGTCTTCCAAATCCTGAGTGAGTGCTCTAACTGCTAGGTTTCTCAAGGCTTTACCAACCTGGACTTCAGAACTTGAACTAGCATAATTTCTTGCCCTTCTGCCACAGAAGTATTCATGCTTTTTACTGGTTTCACATCATCTTAGAAAGTCCAAATAGAATTTATAGCACAATGCAGAAGACAGTACTGCAGGACATATAATAGAATACTATGGCAAGGCCGTGAGTGTTCTAGTCAATAGTTTAGCTTTTAAAAGAATAAAAGGCACGGAACAGTAAATACAAAGTTTCATGTAAGCAGAACAATAGCCAGCAGAGAGTAAATTCTAAACATTACTTGTTTTGAATCTGCAACAGCATGAAGTACTCTGGCAACATTTACCCTTATTGATCAGTTCATTATTCTGGCAGTTTCTGTCCTTCTGTTCCTCTTTCTGCAAATGAAACAAAGCTGTCTTTTCTATGATGCTTCATTGGGTTAGTTCACTTTTCAATTTTCATCCGTGCCCCCAGTCGTGTTTACATCCATAACCTCTGTACTGAAGTAGTGACATTTAGAACATGGCATCGCTCAGGCCCACACAGGGTAAAAAAAAATAAATAATAAAAAAAAAAACCCCACAGATTTCCTTTCAGGGACTTGGAATAAGTGAATATGGAAATCTTACAGTCTTATTATATATTTCCATCAGGGTATTGGCAACAATGCTTACTTTCATAAGAATGAAATGAGCAGTCTGCACTTTTCGTCTATAATCAGGTCAACTTAAATTTTGTTAATGATGGCACAAACCTGATCTGCATAAACTTAAATACAAATTTGTATTCCATACTCCACAAAATTCAAGTATGTTTTCAAGATGGGTCTACCTTTTGCATTCAGCAACCCTTACATCTCTGTTCACTTATATCTAATCTTCACAAGTTCACTATTGGATCATATATCCTTCTGACCATTAACCATACTCAAATTTGGCTTTAGGAATCTTCCATTTTATAGATACATGTCTATTAAACTTTATTATGTTTATTTTAAAGAAAAGGGATAGAGTTCAATATACAAATTCTGTCACCTCTAGGAGTAAATAAAAACATAATTCAACAAAGCACTCTATTCTATTCTATGGCATGCAGTGACACGTGTAAACAATCATCTTTGACAATCAAAAAGAAACCAAAGCATCATGATTACTCAAAAGCTAGTGGGTTTCATCCTTTCATTAAACACAAGTGATGTTGGCCCAACCATTTGTACACATGCTGGAGGTAAGAGAATGAAACCAATGAAAATGACTGCAAGCGAATGAAATCAGGTGTTTGAGGATTAATACTGCCCTCCTTAACTAAAAGTTCTTTCCATTAAGCAATTCAAAGATAATTGCCTATACAAAAAAAAAAAAAAAATTGATTCATTTTATTTTCAAACAATGTTGCAGGTCAACTATTTCTATCAGTTTGTAATACACATTGTACCATAATATGGGAAGTTCAGAATCTTGCAGGAATTATTTTGCAGCACATTCTCGTATCAGGAAAAGTAATAGTAGTTATGCTTAGGTCACAAATACTATGTTTAAATCAGAATACAAAAAAGAATATTTCAATTCAGATTTTTACTGCATGTTTACAGAAACATTTTTCAAGATATTGTTTTTATAAAATCTTTATAATATATAATCTTCTATAAAATCTAAAACATTTTAATGCATCCAATTACAACTGCAACCTTCAGCCTTTTGAAGTATATCAGAAACTGAAACAATGCAGAAAAGGGTGGGGAGTAAACACATGATCAGGGCTCTACTGTGGTAGGGAAACTTCTCAAGAGCAAAGGAGTACAAAACAGAACTGGCTAAAATAAAGACTTGATTGGAACCAAACTTTTGAATAAAAGACCTAACTTCAAGGCCACTGTTTCTGCCATGTAACTGATGATTATTTGACAAAAGTTCAACTCCACCCAACACTTACCAGGTAATATATAATACATATATATATATATATATATATATATATATATGCCTATAAACTCTGTCATTTACAGATAGGCTTTCTTTTAAAGGTATTCTTGAATAACTCATTATTTTTATAACTCTTGATTTTTCAAGATATGTAATGTTTTACACTTGCATTAGTAATTTCTTCTTTTCCCATTTCTAATGGAACTTGAAAGCCATAGCTCTCAAGTTGATGCTGACAAAAATAAAAATATGCAATATTTTCAAAAATACTTTCAAAAATACTTTCAAAAAGAAAAATATTCAGTACATTTTAAATAGTAGAAAATATATAAAACTCCAGTCAAATAAAAGGCTATTAAGCAAAAAGCAAGCTCTAGCCTTATTCATACTGAGACCCGGAGGAAACTGCAGCCATCCCTTGCAGTCTCATAGATAAAATCTATCATCAACTTTCTCAAAAGTGGCTTCAGGAATCTTGGAATGCCCAGCCTCCTTACAATACTAATCAAAACAAGTCCTCTGAGGGAAAAATGAACTGCACAGAAATTCAGTTCCATTTCTGATAGTTTTCAAAGTCTGAATGCACAGCACTGTTTTGTGGCATCATGTCCTATAATAGTCCCTACTTAGTCCATGTTCCAAATTCTCCTTTTTTCATTTTTTTTTCTTTTCACTGTTTTCATACTATAAATTTGCTCAGCTTTTCTAAAGGTGGTAGGAGTCCTAGGATGTTCTTGTCAACACAGAAAATTCGTACTCTATAAACTGCTACAGAGAATGAAATAAGTATTAAGCATGTACTTTTTTTTTTCTCTACTGCACACTATACTGAGATTTACTTAAATAAACCACATCCAGTACTGAGGGCAAGAGAACTTTCTAAGCAGATAGTTTTGCTTCTGCTATAAAAAGAACACAAAGGTCTAGGAAAAAAACACACCTAGCAGTTTTCAGTTCGCTACTAGAACTGCATGCTAACAACTCATTTAATAAGATGCCCAAAATATTAATGATTTCCACATGGCTCCTTTCAGAAATACAGTTCTAAGCTGATAATGAAATCTGCTTCCAGTCATAAATTTTAACAGATCTAAAGCATTCTGCAGCAAGAGTGGCTTTCTCAGTGTCAACTGAGAAAGTCCAAATGTCAGTATAAGCAAATACTGTGCAAAGCTCTTATCCTGTTCCAACAGACTGCTTTAGTTTTTAGGCTTCTCTGAATGTATTCAGTACTTCAACAGAACTCTGCAGACTATAGGAAACTTACTGCAATGGACCTCATCACTCCAGTCATCACAGTCATTGTAGCCATTACACTGCAGTTTCCCTGGAATGCAGATTCCACTGGCACACAGGAAACTCTTCTCTCCTCCACACAGTGCTGGAAATGAGCAAAGAATGAATATGTTAGATTTTAAATATGTGCTAAAGAAATAAGTAGGAATTAAAGATATTTAGAAAATGATGTTTTAATTGATATACACTTAGGCAACAAACTGCAAATCAAGCAAATTCAAGCAACTTCAAGCTGGCATTTTCATCTAAATTTTGTTATTTAAAAAACAGGTATCTAGACTAAGTTTATCAGTGAGATTCAATCAAACTTTACCTCTAACATGCACCTCTAAGGAGCAATTCTTTTAATACTGACTTTAGGATTAAACCAGCACTTCCCATTAAATGGATGCTTTGGATTAAATATCCGATTATTGTTAACAACAACTACATCTTTCCAGTCTACTTGTTCAGGCAAAACATTACAAGGTAAAAAGGCTTAACAGTTCATGGTACAGACACTTCCCATAGGGGAAGGATTCTTCCAATCTCTTATAACTCTCAAAGCGCTAGAAGACAACCATCACTGCTATTGAATACATAGGGAATTGAGATATCTATAGAGAAAGAAAAAAAAAAACAACACCAAAACCACAACCCTAGAGCTTAGAGTATCCAACAGGAGATGCATTTGCAGAGTTTTAACATGTTTTTCTAAGCCTGAAATATTATTTTATCATCCTCAAGGAAGAGGACAGTCTTTTGTCTACTGACAACAAATCCTTATTTGTAATAAAAACTTACTTGGATAATTTACATTTTTTTCCTATTACAATTCCATGTGAACTCTCCACTTGGCCATGATTATGCAATGTTATTTTCCATTTGTGTAATGGAGCTATGGTTCTTGAAGTGAAAACTACTTACGCGTTTTATTTTGAAGGATTCTAACTTTACAGGAAGGTGTACAAAATAAGTAAGAGACACATGGTGTCTGAAAAAACGATAGAGAATCTCATAATGTATGATAACATTATATTTCCTGTATTGTAATTTGATCTTTTTGTTCCTCCAGCTCTCTGCCTTATACCACGCACCTTCTGATTTCTATGCTTAGAATGCACTATAGGAGAAACAACAATCCTTTCTCAATGTGGTCTCTAATTCCCTAGTAACAAGTGTTTATCTCACAGTGATATCAGGTTGCTGTCTATGAAAAAGAAGATCACATAAAAAATTGTAATTCATCATACAAGAAAGACTATTTAAGGTTGATAGTGCTACATCATTTGACTTTGACACATGACATTCTTCTGAACTTGGAATTTTATACAATTTTCTGCATGTGCAAAGAAGAAAACAGCATAAGTATGACATGGATCAAAAAGAATTGTCAGTGGAACCATCTTGATTTGTTTATTGATCTCTACCATCAGTACAGTTCTTTATTTATAGAGACCGAAACAATAACATTTTATGTGAAAGCACCAGTATTACATAGGAGAACAAAAGTTAAGAAAGAAAAAAAGAAAAAAAAGCAAGGATAACTATCCATTTTTCTTAGAGTTTGGAAGAACAAAGAGTAGGGAGTCAAACATTCATTTCTGAATTGCGGAAGGAAATGTTTCCATGCGCTTGTAAATCACTCTCATCCTCCCTTCCTAATACTTCCCTACCCTACTTTGCTTCTATCCATTCTGAGTTCCATTACAATCCACTTCATTTCTTAAGAAGCATCTTAAGACACTTTCTAATGTGAACATCTCCCTGTTTATCTTGGGTACATTATAGGCAAACAAGGGGAAGAATGAAATCATAATCATAGCTGTTCTTCTCTAAGTCTTAACACTCAGTAGCAAACAGAGGGAACTGTAAGAACAGTTCATTTCACCTCCTGCTGTCTTCTCAAAGACCGTGACTGGATATGTTTGGTCCAGTCAGTGTAGTGATCACATGGCAATGAGAGCATATACACTGTGAATGATAGCTCCGATTAAATTAATTTCTGCTTTCTACTAAGCTTGTGCAGAAAGAGGTTTCTGGAAGGTTAACAATTTTATCATACCACCAAATATCAGATTTTAATAGAAAAGATAGAATCCCTGTCTTATACAGCAAAACAAACTACTGAAGAAGACATGATATTAGATGAAAGGAACACAAAGGAAGTGGAAGAAATCCTTGCTAACAGAAAAACAATTTGCAGGTATTTGCTTCAGACCTTTGCTAGGAAGTTTTACAGTCTGGAAAATCTGAAATACCTGAGTAAACGTCACCAGTGGAGGAAAAAAAAAAAAAGAAAAGAAAAGAAAACCCACACAAAGTGCTTTACTTTACCTCCATCCACTATAGTATTAAAAATGTCTATGAAGTGCCAAAATCATTTATGTGCTGTAGTTCTCAGCTAGATTACTGGAATGCCACCTATAGAGGGTTATGTAGGCAGGTCTCTGGAAAGCTGCAGAAAGCACAAACTGAAACAAATATATTATTTGCCTGCATTTACAGGTAGTAAATAGTAGTAGTTAAGTACTGTATATCTATGAAAATGACCATGAAAAGTGCAGGGGGTTTTTTGTTTTGTTTTTGTTTTTTTTCAAAGTGAAGAGGCGACAATGTAGGCTGTCTAATACTATGAAACAACTAGGAGGTAGCCAACAAAATTGTCTTAGAAAAGCAACTAGTAGTACTTTTTATTTAATGTTGAGATAAGTTGTAACACTACAACAGAACACAATGGATGCTAAAATGCATGCAGATTTGTGAAACAATTCGAAAAGAACAATAAAAATTTAACAGTCAAAAACTACTGACAAGTCCTTTAATATCGAACAGATGGTAAATGCAGGAGGACTTTGGAAAAGTAGTTCCCTATTCTATTCTTCTTTGGGCATGCAGTTTTAAAGCCGCTTTTGAAGACAGCGTTACAAACTAGATGGACTTTTAACCTGATTCAATATAGGCATTCTCAGAGTCACAATAGCACAAAGGAATCCCTGTATTGTCTTGCCTCTGGATTTTCATCACCTGCTTCCTATACTCCATGTACGCTGTGGTACAATGCATCATGTAGCTGTCAGCTATAGAAAGATTTGATATTAGGATCACAATCACAGAGTTAGGAGAGCTGACAACTCCTTCCCCTCTATGGTGGAAGAATGCAAGAGATCTTCTCTTCCAATAAAGTGAAGTGGCCTAAAAAGCCCTCATGAAAGAGTCAAATCTAGAACTGTAGCAGGCAAAGAATAAGAAGGCACGCATAATGGAAGAAAAAATTAACTTGAAAGACATAAAAGGTTAAACAGAAGTAAAGAATAAGTGCTTGGAGAAAGATATCCTTCACCTGTGAATGTTTTCTCACATGAAAAACTACACAATTCTGAAAAAAAAAATTGTCTCAAAAAAAATTCAATATCATTCTTTCTGGTCTGGCAGCTGATCAGTATCAGTGTTAGGGATACACAGACCATTTCTGTCTTTTTTTCACTGCTTTAAGTGAGTGCACAGAACCACAGAATATCCAGAATTGGAAAGGACCCAACGAGAACAGTTGAGTCCAACTCCACATAGGACCACCCCAAATCCAAACTCTATGTCTGAGAGCATTTTCCAAATGCTTCTTAAACACTAGCAGATAGATGCCATGACCTGGGGAGCCTGTTCCAGTGCCCAACCACCCTCTGGCACAGAGCAGAGAATAATCCCTTCTTTTGACAGTTTAGCAATGCTGGGCCTGATGCCCCCCAGGATATAGCTGACCATTTTAGCTGCTGACTCATATTTAAAACACTGTCAAACAGAACATCCAGATGCTTTTCTGCACTGTTGCTCTGCAGTCTCTCTTACTGCTCTCTTCAATGTTGCTCCAACCCATGTGCAGAATCTGGCACTTGCCAGATTAAACTTCATGAGGCTGGTGATTTCTCAGCCCTCCAATTTACCAAGATCTCTCTGCAAGACCTCTCTGTTCATGAGGGAATCAATCCTAATTTTGTTTCGTCCACAAACTTACTTATAGTGTCCATTCAATTTCTGCATTCCGACCACTTATAAAAACAATGAAGAGAACTGGCCCTAAAATGGAGACCTGTGGAATCCCACCAGTGACCAGCACCAGTCTGATGTAATTCCATTGCTATAACCCTTTGAGCCTGACCCATCACGTTACATTTTTTGCCTAGCTGTATGCCAGACATTTGTCCAGTAGAATACAATGCAGGAGTACAAGAGAAAGATAATATCTTCCTGATTTTAAGAGCTTTCTCTGAAATTCTGTATTGGATGTGAATAACACATAGTTACTATAGTATACTAGTAAGTATACTATACTAGTGTGTGTATATATATATATATATATATATATATATATACGTACATACACACATATACACACACACTAGTAGTATATATACTAGTAACTATAGTTACTTTCTCACTAACTATAGAAAAATAAATACTTGGTTGTAATCAGATATTGACTAGACTCTCTTCTGCCTGAGTCTATGTTCTAAGCTGTTTCTCAAAGCAAGTTCTGTGAATTCCTAACAATGTCCTGAAAGATAGACCAGGTACCATGTTAAAAAAAAAAAAAAAAAAAAAAAAAAGTGTGGTGTTCCAATTAAATGCTTCTTATCCAAATTAAAACAAGCTAAGAGCTCCTAACGTGTCATCTTCAAATGGCTGAAAGAGCTTACTCCAGTTATTCATGCATTTAGTTCTTTCATGCCCTTGAACACTGCAGGGGATTTACTGACTTATTTCTAACTAATTCATGTAATTCATGTGATTTTGCCAAAGAGGGAGATTATTTGGGCTATCAGCAATCAGAAAAACTTAATTAAAAGACCATCCAACTGAAAAACTACTGCAATAGCCAGTGTTTAAAAGTTCACAAAAATTTGTCTCAAAGATAAGATTTCTGAATGTTATTTATAATTTCATGGATTACTTATAATTTTATTGATTTTGCAGTTTATCATTCCTTTTCTTCACTATTATTATTATTTATTCCTTTCTTTTTACAAATTTAAACTTTAACTGCTGATAGGAAGATATGTGCATTTGCAGTATGTAGGAATTATTAGAGTACCTACAAAAGACACTTTCTTACATTGTTCAAAACACACACACACACACACACACACACACACACACACACACACAAACTAGCCAGAAAAAGCAAAAAAAGCAATATATTTCAAGAAACTATCATAAAGAAAAAAATAGTCTCTGAATTAAGACTGAAATCGATGGCAATTACTCCAAAAAGAAAGAGATCCTGACCATAGTGGAAATTGGGCTAAAAATTATATTAAGAAAATATGCTTTAATATATTTAACTTTCACTACTTGAAACATTGCAAAGAATATCCACAGAGAGATAAAACCTTGTAAAACAAAACTAAATTTGTTCTTTAAAAAATGATATGAAAAAAAAAATTATAATTTGGCACAACCTGTAGCTATTTATGGATGCTGTTTTTTTTTAAGAAGGGAAGCCTTGGCTTGTTTTATTATACATTTTTATTTGTATCTCTTGGAACTAAAGTGCAAATAATATGCAAGATAATGCAATGAAATTTATATTCAGCATTTAAATTTTAATGCATTATGTCTTTTATATGACTTAAACAGTATTGTCTGTTACAAATCTTATAGTTATGAAGAACAGCTCAGGCCTCTTGGGCATCACTTTTTAACAAAATAAAAAAAAATTCTTAATATCTCTTCAGTGTAATGCAAAATGAACATTGCCTGACAGTTCTGTATTGTTGCTTACAAAATTTCACTGTATAAAGAACCAGAAGATTCATATTCTCCGCTGCTTTTGAAATAATTTTGCCATCTAGATTCATTAAAACACAATTTCAGGGTTTCCTGAGAGCTGCATGTTACTGCAAGTCAGATCACTGTGACCTTTACTTCTCATTCAAGCTACTCTGCTTTTCTCTCTGCAGTTTTAACACCACCAGCTGTGTTGGCTGGTCAGAGCATATGAAATAACAGAAAAGCACAGAGACAGTTGAAAGAAGGGAAAACAGAGCTGAAATATTTGTACGAGTAGTAAGGATATGCATAGCAGGCCCTAGGAATGTTTCTGAGATTTTTTTGCCCCCACGAATGCATTACTGGACTTGCAGAATGAATGCCTGCCTAATGATGCTTGCCCTTCGCTCACTCATTACACATTTGAGCTATGAAACCAGTTCTACTATTTATCTTAAATATCTGTTAATATCTATCTTAAATGCAAAGAGCCATTTAATCTTTTAATCTTCCATCTGATCTGTTGCAACCCTGTCAACAGTAATGCACCTTTTTAATCCGTCATTCATTGTAAAAAACTCAGATGGTTTTACTATAAAGGTACACAGATCAAATTTTCCAGTATATTCAATTTTTCTGTGGACACATCAGGTATATATGCTACAAGTTTCTTCGTAGTGGCAAAGCACACTCAATTTACAATGACTTTAGTAGAAAAAAATAGATTAACACCAGCAGTGACAGATAAACAAGTGTATATCTACTAGGTAATCCCAATTCCAGCTAATGAATATTTATCAGGAAACCTGCTACTTGTCTGCAGGATAAACGTTCTAGATTCTAACTAGGAAATCTGCCAGACTCCAATGGAGCCTGGAAAGTCATGAGAGGTTTAAGGTCTTTTTTGAGGAAGGATAATTTTTTTAAAAATGCGGAGGGTGTACAGTATTTAGTCATAATCAGAAAAAGAAAACATCAGAAAAGGAAATTGTTTTGGATTGGATGATGCTAAAAAACTAGGTGTAGCAACCAGACCTTTTCTTTTTTTTTTTTTCCTCAAATAAATGCAATAAAATCCTAAAGCCCTGCAAGAGAATTACTCCATCTCACATAACAAAGCATATGAAAGGCATATGAAGGCAGGTAAAGCTTTCTCTGCATGCAGTCTGGAATTATTAGTCCCCAAAAGAAATCACGAAGTCGGGATATAAGCAGCTATATGTCAACAAAATGCTCCTGGAATTTCCAGGAACTGAGTCCTGTAAAGAACGTGAAGAACACTTGCAGCTGAGCACCAAGTGCCAAGGAGATGGAATAGTTAACCCTGCTGCCTGATTCTGCTGCATTCAGAGAAGCAAATGCTTTTAAAAACACAAATTTAAAATACTTTCAGCATTGATTTATTTCTCTAGGAGAAACATCCTGAGAGAAACCCAGGTTCCTACCATCTTCAGTCAAAAAAGAACCACTTCAGAAACATTTCATGTGAAAAAATGTCAAGATATTCTCTAGAGTCAATCATTTTTACTTGAAAGCTATTTGTATCCAAACACCATGCAAAACAGTTCATGAATAAATTAATTTAAAATGCCTTTTGTTTTATAAAACAGCATGTCAGAGCTGAAAAAAATACACAGCCTGGGTCTCTAATCTGTCAGATAGGGCACTTCAGCACTAGCTCTAAATCTTTCCTTTAATAAGAAACAGCAAATTTCTCATGTACTTTTCTGTCATTTATATAGTTTACTATCAGAGAGATGCAAATTCTACCCGAAAGATTATGGAGGAATAATCAACCAGGCACTAGTTTAACATGCTTTTCTCTAGTGTTAAAAAATAGTGAAACTATAATTTTAGTCAGAAGATACCCTAAAACTTTCATAAAGCAGCAACTTCTCCCAGTTTGATCTGAAAGTTCTAACATTGTTTAGTTATGTTGAGACTTTTCAGAAGTTCAGCCAGATATAATTGGTCAAGTAAGAACAGGCATATTTATATCATGCCTTGTATTCTTACATGTACCACGTGTGCATAAAATCCAGGTCTCTAGTATCCTGCTCCTTTTTCAGAATTACATCTCATTCTGTGGTCAGTACAAGTGTACTCAACTAACGATATGCTAGTCACTGATCATCACTAGCTACTCTCACTGCTCATTGTACAACTCTTTACCATACTTATGTATACATTCCACAGTCTCTTCCCTTATTTATTATTTGAAACCGTCATAAAGACAAAATGATTGTATTCCCAACACCTAGGATGTCAGGATTCACTATGGTATCAAAGGCATCAATATATATACAGTTACAACCCTCCAAGCTAGAAGGACAGTTTTATTCCCATTTCACAAAAGGGAAGCTGAGGTCTAAAAAAAAAAATAAAAATAAAAATAAAATGTATATATGTGTGTGTATATATATATATATTTATATATATATATATATGTGCTTCCTCTTTGAAGAAGCATAAGACCTGATTTTTCAGCATATTTAGCATATATTTGTTTCATACAATCAAAACACAGCTCCCAGTGGCTTTCAATTTGCAATTTGCTCAGAAGCCCATAGGAACATTACAGAAGTCTTGTGTATAATATTCATTTTTTTCCAGTAAGCCCTCCACCTTCAAGAAAACACTATCTCTGTGTATTTTGTCATGTCAGCCATTACAAATGTTCTCATAGGGGAGGACAGATATCGGACAACTGTCTCCATTACTTCATGACCCCTAAAACATGCTCTAACAGATACAAAGAATTTGATCTACAGGCTATTTTTAATCACACATACTCAGATAGCCAAGGAGATACCCCACGCTGTAAGATCTTAACTTTTCATTTGAAGGCACACTGTACAACCTCGTTGATTTTTTAACGTGCATGAATGCTCAAGTTTTTTTTTAAACAAAATTGAAAAACTATTTCCATCATATCATTATTTATAGTCTGTTATCACTCAAAAGTCACTTAAAAAACTGGAATCTACTGATGGACAGCACAAGCCTCTGCCACTTAGGCTCATGGGATGATGAACAGCAACAGCACAGTTTCAGATGCCAGTAAGAGAACTCCAGCAAGGGGTAAGTGAGAAAAAGAACCAAGTCAGGATTTCTGCTGTCAGGTCTAATCTCAAATAAATTTAGATCTAGAAAAACAGAGCAGCATCAGTTCCGGGCTGAGTTTTATAGCAAGGATAAAGAAGACATTTGAAATTTGGACTGTGTATCGAGTTCCTGCTCCAAATACCTAACCTGTTATTATTAGAGCTTATCAAAGAAATAGTCAGCAGAACATTTTTAAGGGGCCTATCACTTTTCTCCTAACTTCGTTCTCTGGAACAGCTCAGAATTTCTAATGCAAAGCCAATTAGTCAAAGCAGCTGAAGTATGGCAAAACTATAACATACTGATAACCAGGTTTATCATAGTAAATTGAATTAACATAATAACAGAATCAAGAACAACAGCTTCATTCCAGAGCTAATCCTACAGAATTAAAAAATACATTACGTTATTAAAGAGGAACTCTTTAATATAGTGCAAGATTTAAGAACAGAAGCATACATTGCTTTCCTTTGTCTTGGTGTGGCGAGAAGCATACTCTTTCAGTTGTGTCATTTTCAGTTTGGTTGTGGAATTGAGAGCACTTGAGGAATTCTGGCCAAGAAGCATTTACCATCCCTAGGACTGGTTCACACCCTTCTTTTGCTGCCTCACAAAATGTCCTGCATGGCAAGAGGACTCGACTAGAGAAAAGAGACAGAGAACAAAGACAAAAAATGATTATTATTCTAATAAACAGCTACATCTTGAATTTAAAGAAAATGAAAGTAATTATACTTCTGAAAAATTTCACTTTCTAAAGAGTCGCACCAAATCTTCACTACCTCACTGGAGGTGATATCAGCTCTGGCTTTCAGTCTACATTTAAGGTCCTATTAAGCAAGAGTAATTTCTAAATTCAGCACTGTACATGCTGAAGCTGACGTTTACTGCAGTGCACTTTGCGTTTCTTAAAATATTCTAAAATAACTTACCAGGAAAAAGACTGGAAGCTACATTACATTCATAATTTATGAATCAATAACCAAAAAGCAGAAATTGCATACAAATTATAAGCATGAAGTATTTCAGTCGCATTTGAAGCAGTTAAAGTTTACTCAGGCACAACTGAAATTGGGGCACATATTCCTGAGAGAATAATGAAAAATATATCTGGCTCTGATTACAAGTAAAATGTTATTTTTTGAAAACATGATTATCCATCACTGGGCTATTTTATTAAATAATATTATATACATTTCAATTTTTTACTGACATTGAAATCATTGTTTTCTCATTCAGAAAACAAGAATAATGGATTTCTAAAATATGTAATACTCAAAGTGTGATTATAATATTATCTTAATGTGTACTCCTTACATTCTTAATGATACCTCTGGCTTAATAATATGATATTTATTCCACCCAATGTGTATTTACTTTTAAGCAGTGAGCACCAAGAACGGGAAGGCATTGCCCGTGAATGTTTGTTGGCACCACACTTTGAAGGGAAACAAAATGGCTTCAAGTGAGAAATATCAGCTCCCAGTGAAGGAAAAAAAATGTGAACAGAGAAACAGAAATACATTTAATTCTTAAGTACAGCTCTCATACAGAGCAAATTGATTCAGCTCATATGAGTTCATGAGATCAAAGGGGTTGCATCCAAGGGTACTGAGACAGCCGTCCAGCTGCTCTTGCAAGGTCAGCCTTCTCTATCTTTGAAAGGTCATGGAAACAAGGAAGGTCACTTAACTGGAAAACATCAAGAGTTGCACTCATCTTCAAAAAAAAAAAAAAAAAAAAAAAAGCCAAAAACATCAAGCTAGGTACACTCAAGGTACACTCAAGTTGTAATGACGTAACCTTGATTCAGTCCCAACAAAAATGGAATGAGTCCTCCTCGAACACACTTCTGGACATAGCAAGATGATGATAACTGGGAACAGTTAGCACGAATTTATCAAATGTAAACCACGGCTGACCAGCCTGGCTTTTGTACTGAACTGAGAAAGTCCACAGTGACCAACAGTTTTGTTACTTAATGTAGTGTTTCTATTAGGATTACAATGTATATAGGAATAGAGAAAAACACAGTTTCTTTAGAAACTATGTGTATAATCAAGATGCTATAATTGCAATATAGTTGTTTAATCAACAGATATCAAGATGTTGTAATCACAATATAATCGAGAGAATCAAGCAAGGTAGACAATGATCACAAAGAGAATAAGCGGAAGAGCTTACCCTTCGGCTGAGCTCACCAGAAGACACCAAGAGAAGGGATCTCCAGAAGAGATCCTTCCCCTCTGGTAGCCAGCTCTTAAATAGGTCTAGGAGAGGCAGAGCCAGGCTCCACCCCTTCCGGCAGCACAGGTGAATTGCCTTCACCTGTGCTCCTCTGGCTGACTCATGGCTCGCCTCAGGTGATTAATCAGAGGTTCAGGCCGTGACTCAGCAGTTCCCATACACTATGTGATACCAGAAGCAACTCCTACAAATAAAAAGCTGCCAGAGATGCCTGACCACCTGTGCTAACATGGAGAAATCAGTATAAAGCAGAACATTTTCTTGCATAAGTATTCTGACATGAGTGTATTTGCTTTCCTCTGCTTAGTATCTAACAAAAAGAATGTGCTGCCAGTGTTGTTACCAAATTTATTACATACACCAGGTTGGAACAACTAGTTCAAAATAGATATTGTTAGAGATATATTCTCCAGATAATGTTAAATACTTTTACACAATACTAGATTGAAATTATCAGATACATTACAAGGGCTTTTATCTCTAAACCTGTCTCTTTGCACTTCCCTAGCTGGCAACTTCCTTGTTGCCTGAAAAGAACATACATTCTAGAATAATACTTTTCACTGCCAGACTGTGATGTGTTGAAAGGCACAAAAATTCAGCACCAGAAAGCGTATAGCTGGCTGTTTACAAAACCAAGAACAAATGGTTACTCCTGCTGACAGGAAGAGCTGCCACTTAGTAGCTCTGCACATTGTCCTGCCAAATTGAAGGTTTACTATCTGACCTGAAATGACTCTTCAGAAAAAGATGTTCTAAAACAATGTTCTGTTTTTCGCTCCGTCTATTTTAATAGGAAGAGTCAGAATGGACGCAGCAAGAGCACTGTGGTAGCTGTCACTGACTCTTGCTTGGGTCTGAGAAACGCCCTAAATGAAGAGGCTTTTACAGGGCAACTGATAGTCTCAAATCGTTTTCTTTTAGTGTTTTGGACTTAAGCTTTTCATTTTTAACTAATCATTTTTAATGAAACCACTGCTTCTAAAAGTTCTATTTATATAATAACATGAGCAGTCCTAGTAGTTTAACTGAGACTCTTTAACATAGAAAAATGCCAGAAGCAAAGCCACTACTTGCTATGGATGATGCTTGAGTTCCAAAAACTAACTGTAAGAAACAAGATGCTACATAAGTTAAATGAACTACTGATTTGCCTTATTTGCCAGAGTGAGCCATTTAATTTATTCAGATTGATATGCTTAGTGTTAACTTATTTATTTTCTAGAAAAATATACAAAACACTTTGACACTATATCACAGTGAAGACAAACATGAGCAGTTTTTCACATCATCAGATCTAAGTTATTCCTACTGGTCCAATGGAGCATATCTGATGACCTGAAGGCAGTATATTCCACTGACTTAGTTTTTCAAAGAAGCAATAGCAGGTTCATCAGAATCATACAATCAACAAGGTTGGAAAAAACCTCCAAGATCATCTAGTCCAAGCGTCCACCTACTACCAGTACTTCCCCACTAAACCATGTTCCCTAGTACAACATTTAAAAGTTTCTTGAACACCTCCAAGGACCTCTCTGGGCAGCGTTTCCCAGTGCCTGATCTCTCTTTTGGAAAATAAGTTTTTCCTAATACCCAACCTGAACCTCCCCTGGCACAACTTGAGATTGTTCTCTATAGATATATATATATATATACCTCTGGTTATGCAGAAGAGGTCGACTCCCACCTCACCAGAGCTTCCCTTCAGGTTCATTATTTCCAAAAGTCCTTCAGCACGTTGATCACTCAACATAATGGAAATTTTACAAACAGTTTAAAGATCATATTAAAATGTAACTCTGTACAGTTATACTTAGCAGTTTAGAAGTTTCTAAAAATGTTAGGAGATACGTAGTTTTTTCACTAACTAAATTTGCACTTCAGATGATTAATATCTATATAAAAAAAAATCTATATGACTTCACCTTACTTGTATAGTTCAGGCAGAACTCCAGGTAATATTATATTTACGCAATAATATGTTTAATCAACATTACAGTTCAGGGTAGATGTTTGGATACATACATAGCACAATAATATAGAAATTACTAAATTCTAAAAGACAACTGAGTAGTGATTAAATAAGCTAAGCAGAATTTGTAGTCTTGAGAGAAGCTCTGACAAACCAGAAAATATAGGATTACCCAGCCATTATTGCAATATTTGGTGTGGTTTCAATATTCAATCATATGTGCTGCATAAATTAAATATTTTCTGGACAATGATCAAGCTTAGTATGGACATATTGCTTAATCCAGTCAAGGATGAAAAGGTGATTAAAAATCTTCATCTTGATTAGTCTTTATTTACTGCCAGCCAGAGACAAATCATTAAAAAAAAAAAACCTGACAGGTCTATGGTAATCTTATCATCATTCATTTGGTGCCAGAAGCAGGCATGGAAGGAGGCTGCAACATACTTGAATGTAATTTTGCTTTTAAGGATATTCATGGAAATGATTCTTGCTGAAGGTGAAGTTTGATAAAAGAACAGATACATGAGATACTTTTGAATCTATGGGTGGTTTCTCCACTCCTAGAAGTTCACACCTCAGTTATTTCAGCAACATATAGGTGTCAACCAAAACAAAAAGAAAAGACGTGCTCTCAAGTAAAACAAAGTAGAGAAATAGTCTGTGGGTTTTTTTCATTTGCTTGTTTTTTTTTAATTTGTGTAACCCATTAAGCTATTCATCAAAAGAGATTTATATCAAGTACATATATAGAACACAGCATACTCTAAAGCTATCATCTTAACTGATATTAAGGTTCCAGAGAGGCTTCACACTGCCTGAGAGCAGATTATCTGATACATTCTTTTTGCCAATTATTTGAAGTTCTCTTCAACTGGAATTCAAATTGATTATAATACTGCATTGATCTAGTTGTTATCACTCACTTGAAAACATTTTACATTTTCAGATGAATTCAGAAATTGTTCTTCCTGTAAAAGCAACTTCTCATCTTTGCAATCACATTATGCATGGGGCTCATCAGTACACTTAAGTTGCTTAAATGGCTGTTTTGAGCACTAGAAATTATCAAAGAAATATATTACAAGAATCAGTAAGGAGAGAAGTCCTCCAGGCAACTATTTAACTGCTGCTGCAAAATTTCACAGATTTTCTCAAGGAGCAATTGTTTGAGTAGCTCAAAGTTTTGGCTTTTAAACTCAGCAGCCACTGAAATCAGTGTCTGTGATACGTCTTCTCTGGAAGCAGCAACAGCGTATGTAGATCTTGTTCCTAAATGTCCTTTTCTGCACTGCCTGGAGTTTTGCAATGTTTTACAAACATCTGTTTGTAGGCTATACAATAAGCTAGATCAGGTTAGGAAATTCATTACTGAAATTTTACAGATAAGACTGAGAGAACTGCTCTGGCTAAAGGTCACATTTGCAGTCTTGTAGACAACCTGACTCCAGTCAGATGGATTCATATTTCTTATAGTTACAGTGCTGGCTTAAGCATCTCTTCACTACTGTTCTTTCTCCACCTCTGTCCCTTCAGTTGTTCCAGGATCACTGTTGTTACCACACAGTAAGTTCTGTTCAAGTATTGAGCCAAGTTAAAACTGGATGGTATTTTGCTGGATTACTTATTCAGCCAAATCTATTGAACGTGTTTAAGCTGGCACAGTTACCAGAAAAATTATAATCATGCTACAGCCACAATATAGAGAACTGTGGGATGATTTATAGTATCATTTACAGACACACATGCTCAGGGTGATGATGTAAAGTCTGAGGCAGAATGATCCTTCAGCTGGTAATATGTTTGCAAGATAATACTGGGGCAGAGGGGAACAAACCAAAAAACCTAAGAAACATTCTGAAACTGTGAGAAGAAGAAAACTGAAATTATCCTATGTGTTTTTACACTTTCATGAAGTAACACCAGCCATTGTTAGTTCTAATCTTCAATAATACTTTGGGGAATTACCTTGCAGTAAAGATGCCCACAAAATATAAATGTCACAGAAGAAAATTTCTGCAGTAGAACAAACATCCATGCCCTGCTTTATTCTCCTTTTAGAGGAACAGCCCTTCTGAATTCTTTCTCTGCTCTCTCTCCTTGTACTCCAATGCGCAGAAAAGTATTTTCAGAGCTACTGAGCAGAGCTATGTGACGCAGGATATTAAAAATCTCAAAACTATGTTTTGATTCATGGATCTGCAAACAAATGGGCAATTAAGGTCTCAGTTGCATATAAGCATGAAAACAAACTGTGGCAAAGCTGTGTATATTTTCATTGTTCAGTTTTCATCTTTATCTTGCAAGTTATTTTGAAAGATTCTGTTTTCTTCTTTATTTTACCTCCAGAGATGGATTTAGATCCAAGATTTGCTTCTTTATATATTAGTAAACTAAGGAAAAAGAATGATCACTTTATATTTCTGTAATTATTTCGTTTGATAAAATTATAAACTATTATATCTGTATGGAAACACTTAGGGAAGGAGTCTTAACCTCCATACAACGCTTTGGTACTGAATGCAGAACTAGCTGCATATGTATGTCTGGCTTCCCACTTTCTTTTCAGGTCAAATGTGTACACTGCTTTCCTGAAGTAGGTTACAGTATATGAGAACAAATATGCAAAATTAACCTCAGAAGTACTTATAGGACCCACAGTCTGAGTCTAGCATCTTAAGGGGGAAAAATGGGCTCAGATTTGACACTAGCCAAAGGCAGCAGCAGCTCAGTTTCCTTAAGGTGAGAATCTGAAGAATGTCTCCAACTAAACTGTCTGGGGAGATTCCCTCTTGTCTGCCTGAGAGGGACTGAATGTAAGGATTTATAGCCAGTGCAGAAAGCCAATTCTCATTTGTACATTCATGAATATTATATCTGCTGTCATGATGGTGACTCTTACAGATGATTCACATGACGACTGCCCTTTCCAAGAGACTGAAAATGCCTGGTTTACACAATGAGAATGAAAGAGAGGATGGAGATACTGAACAGACTGCCTGCAGCATGGAAAAGCATGCAGTCTGTTTATAGACTATGAGAACTTGAAAGTTTAGGACCAAATAAGATGGAAAAAAATTGGAATAGAATCTCTTCTGTTGGTCCATATAGAAGTTTTTGGTACTTGTTTTTTTTTTTTTCCTCTAAAAATAACAGGGCTAACTAAAACAAGAACTATTCCTTAATAGATGTCATATCTGGTGGCAAGAATAAAGAGACAACTAAAGAGTTACGCTTGCAGAAGTCCTAGAATAGATCACTTATATCCAAGTGTATTATATATAATAAAGAGCTCAAACAGAACTTGAATAATGTTTGGACAGAAGAAGAAAATAGAAGTTTGTGATTTAAGTGAAAACAGAAATGGGAACAAATCCAAATACAGTTTGAGATTGAAAAGACTCCTTCCACACACCCAGAAATGAATAGAGGTGACAGCAGCTGCTGTTGAATTTTCTGTCTTCTGCACCAGCTGATATTAAACTTAACAGCATCTCCTTCATGCCTAGCAACACTTTTTTGACAGTGTAGCTAAACTCAGCTGATTATCATCAGAATGGACACATACATGTTCCACAATGTACTAACGTGACCAAAATGAAGCCATTTCTATCTGGAGCCAGAAACAAACAGAAACTCAGTGTTGCAGAGCATCCACTCTGATCCTGTAGCTATTTTCTGCACACAGCAGCACCACATGTTACAGCTGAGCTGACAGTACCCTAACAATCTAAACCACCTGATTTATATCTCATACAGCAAAATCATTTTTTCTCTTCTCCCATACCTAGCAAATTGCTACGTAAATGTTATCACATAGAACAGAAACTATTGTCACAAAAAAAAAAAAAAAAAAGCTAGCAAAATTGTTTAATGTTTTGGATTATAACTACAATTAGTTGAGATAATCTGACCTGAAAAAGGTAGCCAATGCTCCTTCTGAGATTTCTGAATGATCTCATCATGTAAGTCAAACATGAAAGTAAAAATGGGAGAGGTGCAGTAAAGTAATTCATTAGAGTTAGAGTTTAGCCAGGAATCCCTGTAAATAAATTTTACTAACAATAGTGGTACAATTATGAGCTATTTTTACAATCTTGTACTATCTGCCAAAACCACTCCTAAATAAAATCAAATTTCTGAAAATTCTATGTTTGATATTTATCATAAAAGTGCTGAACACATTTGTAATTTAGTTTACTCTGTAGAAACATCTCTTGGAAAAAAAAAAAAAAAGAAGAAACAGTTCCTAATATGCATAAGAATATAGGTTAAAAGATTTTTTTTTATGTTGGCAAACAAAATTCGCATCTGGCAAATATAAGCTGTCTCAGTGAAGCAGAGGTCCTCTGAACACAGCATTCACACAAAGTTATTTCAACCACAGCATTGCTACAGAAAATCTTTAATAATGGTGAGCAAAATGGTGATTAAGTGGGCAGCAGAAGCTACACAAGGAAACTGAGTACTTAAGCACTGCGACATTCTAAGACTTCAGTCTCTGTAGCTGAAAATTCTAGACTTGATGTTGTTCCGAGAACCCAATACAATTAGGCCATGTTTGGGAAGCAGATTCTACGTACTTTAGAAACAGGGCTTCCCTACAGCACTGCTACCTACAAGGCACTAACCACAGCATACAAAGTAGCTCTGCTCTGCACAGCTTACACTCTGTGCCCAGCTGCAATATGTATTACTATGACCAGGATTAAAAAAAAGGCACCCAAAACAACACTTTGCCTAAAGGATAGCTTCCCATTTCCACAAGATATTTTGATACATACCCTTACTTTCATATTCATCTCCAGAATGAATGCTTCCCTGTGGATTTCAGACTACTGCAGAAAGGAAGACCTCAGGTACCAGTCTACAAAAAAACTTATGAGCTATGTTTAGTCAGCAGTTCTAAAGAATCATGGACATTCCTGTCATTCATTTACTGTCGCTACACCACTATCAATGAGAATAAATTCGTTGTTAAATCAATTATCATACTGCTTCCTCACAATGAAGTTGTTTCACAAACAACTCAAGCTGTCATGAGCAAACATTGTCATTAAAGAATGAAGCTCTCCCCTCGGACTTGTTTCTGAACCTCCATTCACTTCACTTTTCTCCCTCATTCCCAACTTAATTCAGATCAGTTTCCTCATCCAAGTTATCATGGAACTGACTAATGCTACCAGAACAAGGAAATGGCAATGCTGAGCTGGAGAAAAACAAGTACAGAAACAGAACACTGATTCTGCAGCACTACCAAAATAAAATCAACTTAAAATCTACCATGAAACAGTCTGGAACATGTCCCCTTGAGATGTTGTGGAACCTCTGGAAATGGTCCTGAGCAATTTGAACTATCTTTCAAGTTGGCTCTGATCTGAGCAGGGGTTTGAAGAGGTGCCTTCCCACCTGCATGATCCCATGACTGTACTTTGTCTGCCCTGCTCAGGTAGCAGGTTGTGGGATACTATACCACTGCAGCCTCCAGCAAGGCAGCTGCAGCTGCTCACAAGAAGGGGAAACATACTTAACATATCTCACTAACTGAACTCTCATTAGTTTTTCACTGCAGATAGCTTAAAGGTATTTTTTAATAAGCTGTTCATTAAGAGAGGCCAAGCACGAGCTGAAAAGTATATGAATTCTTAGACAACCCTTGAACAAGATTGAACAGTGGCTACACTGTTCAATCTTGGTTTTATTAACTCCTGCACAAGACAGTGTACCCATACCTACTAGAGAGACTTTTTCCCTCACCTACATCTTTCTGGTTTCGAGTCCAGATGCAAAAGTGTGATAGGAGGCTATCAGCGTTGATTCTCCTGCAAGTTTGTGGAAGTGTAATGTTTTACTGACAGCTTATGTTACATTTTATTAAATGAAATAAAGCTCACTTCGTAAATGCAAGTGTGTTTTTCAAGGACATATAATAAATTTTCAAATTAAAGAAAGGCTGTGTTCACCCTATGACTTGCCGCAAATAATTATTTCAGTTAATTAAATGATCAGTATCAGTTTATCAGAAATACTACATTGCACGCATAGGAGAAAGTAAGAAAGACCTGTGATTCCCTGGTAACATCCCCGCCTAGAGAGCAGACACTTATCATAGGCAGTGCACACAGAAAATCATTAAACCAAGTGGGCTGGAGGCAATCAATCAGTAAAATATGCATTCATAAAACAATCAGTCCTCTTGATTTCTGACTCCTTCCCTTCTCTTAAATCCCCTGGACAGTGTTGTGAAATATGTTTTCAAAGGGATGTTCCCATGCCCAAAATGTCTCAAAAAAAAAAAAAAAAAAAACCAACCCACTCCTATTCTTGATAAATTTAAAAAATCTGTTTCATCCTTATCTCCTCCCAGCACACACACTTTGACAGATTATTTTGTGATTTGGGAAAGTTTTCATGGCCAGTACATCAGATCAGTGAGGAAGGTGAAATGCTGCGTACAAATTTGATGCCACTTGCTATGGAAAAGCCAACCTTGCACCCAATGGACCACCAACATTATTTTGGCCAATGCAGGATACCATTGTCTACAGCTCTAAATCACTTTTCTAGCTTTTAATTTTTAAATTAATTTCTTAAGTAATCCCTTCCTTCTGTACAACCACATGTCAGTAGTTGTAAACAGCCACTGTGTACAGGCAGAAAAAGGACAACTCTCTAAAAGGGTGAAAATATTCTCTGCAGTTTCTAATTTCTGTCCTAATTTCCCTATATTTTTTCCCTGATCTGTCCTTCCCCTACACTGCATCTGCCACCTACTGGCACAGTACTGTAAAAGAGTTTGAGATAAGACTCCTTTGCAGGACCTTTTACATAAGGACCTGTAACATGGCTCCAGGGCCAGCCCCAGTTACAAGCCTTCTATGGCTCCTTCAACACTAGCTGAGCCATGATCCTAACAGAAAAGCTCTCAGAGACTTTACTATCAATCTCTTGTCAATTCAGGACATATGAATAATGATTTTTCTAAGATTTAAAAGATAAAATTTGTGAATTAATTCCTGCAAGCAAAATCATTGACCCATAAACTTTATAAAAACAGTAGGTTGCAAAGATTACTTTAAAGTAAATACACGTTCTATTCTACTTCTCTTATTTTACTAGCTCACAAGAACTGTGGCACAAACCCCACCACTTATTAACACAAGCTCCATACCAGATTTTAAGTTCTATTACTTGCATACTTTGAGACATTAGAAACTCCTGGTAATTATGGAAGTTAGACTTAAAAATTTTAACTAGTGCACTTTATTTTCTCCAAAATTATACACATCTGAATAAAGGTTCATGTGAGAAAACATATCAATCCATTTTAAACATAGGCATTTTGACCAATTGCATATCTTCATCTGTATTTTCCCTTGCATTCTCTACTAAGATGAGCTCAGTTTCTCATCTCATAGCCTTCCACCAGAAATGAGTTCTGAGTATCACATATTGACTTCAAGGTCTGAGTTCTAAGGGACAATGCAAATGCTAGTGTTCTCTTTAGCATATTTTTTTCTGTCTTGGAAGAGTCAACTCCACAATACTAATGAAATAACACACGAAATACATTTTTTATGAATAATACAGGCTGCTTTGAAAAGAAAACTGCTATAAAAATGCAACGCTAATTTCAGCTATATTATCACAGTTGTAACATGATTCATCATTTTAAAGTTTTTTCATTTCTTGGAAATATGTTCAATGCCAGCCTTTCAGACATATGTGAGTATTCCTTTCTTTGAAGTCAGATGTAAAGCAGCTGATCTCCCACTCAGTGTCTCTCTTGTGTCTTATAAAGAACACGTTCTGATCACAGGAGAGTAAAAATAGCATTTTCTTTCTCAATCAGCTAGCTTTAGTCAGTGCAGGAGTTGTGCTCTGAACATTTGTTATAATTAATTTCACTCTGCAAATACTTTCTGAACCTGCACATTGTAGATTTCCTTTTCTTATATGTATCCTATCCATCCATTACGCACTCAGATTTCAGCTTGAACTAAAAGTTGATTCATTGTGTTTTATGTAGGAAAACAATTCATCGCTTTTACTGAAACACGGTTTCAACCACAACCTTGTATGTGACATTTGCTCAGTCATACATAAACATTTTCAAAAGTCCACAGAATTGTTTATTGCTGTTTGATAGCTATTTTAAACATTCTAAACATTGCTGCCACTTTGAACTTCACCCCTGTGCATCACACCTGCCAACCATTTCACTTTCTTGTTGCTCTAAGTCAATTCTATTTCACCTGGAATTAGTAATTCTATTTCACCTGGAATTAGTGATCAGACTGAGGAGAGACCAGAGCTCTAACTGGCTATTTAAATTCTGCTCTCAATATGTCAAATGTTGACTCTCTGCCACTAGCAATTGTATCCTCAACAGTCTAATGAAAGAATTAAACCACCCTATAGATATAATTATTGGTGCAATTATAGCTATCAGATGGCATATCAATTGATTCAAAGTGCACAAGGAAAAAGCATGCAGTCGTTGTTTTCGTCTGCATTTTCTCAAGTAAAACACCTTGTGTGTGTGTGTGTGCGTGTATGTGTGTGTATGTGTGTGTGTGACCTGTTTTTTGATTAAACAGAAACAGTTACACCAATTTTCTCTGTAGAATGTTTAAAAACATTCTAGGACAAAAAAAAAAAAAAAAAAAAAAGAAAGAGTAACAGTGGGAAAGCACATTATTTGTGTGGGAAAGCATTCACAACTGTATCAGACTCCTTCTCCCTAAGTTTTGGATTCATTATAAGACAGGGTTTGACAATGCATGTTTTTTCATTAGCTGGATCCCCAACATTGTGTGGTCACAACTATGCTTACATGAACCACAAATACATTAAAAACCAAGGGTTGGATAATAACTTGATCATTTATTCATAGATTCTACAATAGTGGGTTTTCTTGTACTAAATCAGCCTGTCACATTTCTTTTAAATGAAGATATCGCAAGATTTAAAACACTCTGGATATAAAGTATTTCATCTATTAAAAGTTACCTCTGTGTTATTCACATTATAAAAGTTGGAATTAATAGTTTTCTGCATCAAGGCTGAAGAATAGAACAGATCTCCTTGATAGAAAACCACTGTCAAAAATCAGCCTGAATAGCTTCTTTGAGTCATGCTGACTTGCTCGGTCTGTGTGTGAAGAGCCATACTGCAAACTTAGGAAATGACCAGTGGCCATTTTAGATGCTTCTGAAAGAGCCTTCACCTCACACACTCAGATCATGGTAAGAAAAATTCTCATCAGTGCTGTAGGTTTAAATCAAGTAGCAGCAATTCCAATGAAATCACAGAAAATATGATTTTGTTAAGGGGCTTCTAAATGTCCTTCCAGGAGAGTTTCTCAATACGGTTACCTAGAAGTGACATTTCACCAGCATGTAAAACTTAAGCATTTCTTAAAAGCTATAGAATTGCAAAAATTTGCAAGTATAATTTGATATCTCTGCACAGATGCATTATAAAAAGTGCCAGGTCACCTATCAGACTGATTACTCAGAATTCCTAAATTCTGCTGTTTTATCTTGGCATATCTACCTCCTTTTGTTACTAAAATTAGGTAGATTTAAACAAGACTGAAATATGCGAGAGTAGAATTACCCATCAGAAGTCATACATACTCATACATATTTCATATACAATTGAACACATAAGGGACTTTGAAAAATAGATGTGTTGATAGCTTCCTATTCAAAGTCCTAATATAAAAATTCTCTTTAGCTACATGAATGAGATCTATGTAATTCAGTTAACGTTTTCTACAAAATACCCTAAGGGCATCAAGAGCTCTAAGAACTTATTTTTACATAAGATTATTGTTTTTTAACTTCTAAATGTTCACTACAACAAAAGAAAATAAATTTTAAAAGATCAATTTCACTGTAAGCCAAAGAAACAAAAACCATAAGTCTAGAGGAAGTTCACAAAAGCAGAAAAACAGCCATGTCTCTGATATTCATGTTTTATACAAAACATGACATTCTGAGATCTCTTGCTGTACGAAGTTTGATTCTTGACTGTATTTTAAGAGGGTTTGAAAGAAATTTTCCTCATCTCAAATTTGTTTTCAACTGTTGTTAAAATCTGACACGCAGATTTCTGGATTTGCTTTCTGGATCTAACATTTTATACTAGCTTATGCCCATATGGAAAATGAATCATTTTTACTTTCATTCTTTGTAAAAATTACAAAGAATAAATAAAGATAATGAGACAAAAAAAAAAAAAAAAAAAGATTTCCCAGTATGAGCTCTTTCCTACTATTTCCAACACTTCAAAGGGTAGCTGACTACATGAAAACTGTTTATAGCTTCATACAACTTTTTCCCCCGTTAACCCAGTTTTCTCCTAGCCCCTACAGATCATACATCTCTCTTCAGCTTTCAGTGTGTATTTTACTGTTATTTGCCCCATGGATGTTACTGCATAACAACAAAAACTGTTACATACAGACACTGACATGGCAAGCTCCTTTACAAGAAAGAGACTGAAAATCAGAGAAAACTCTTTCTCTTAATTACAAGAAGTTACTACTTTAGAATGAACCTAAAGATAAAGAAAACTTAAAAAGCAAGAATGGGTGTTCGTATGAGTGAAGTAATTTTTTCAGATTTTAATCAAGATCTCAGATGGACTCTGAGCCCTAACTTAAGGTATAAACCATTTCACAACTTTGTTTTCAAAAAAGCAAAACAAAAATTTCAAAACAGCAGTGTGTAAACAGATGCAGAAATGAGAAGTCCATGAGAAATGTACCTTGAGAGTATATTACCCTATTTACATCGCTCAAATACTGTTTTCTTGGTAGAGTTTCAATTAAGTTTGACCTTGAAAAATTTAATACTCTGGGGATATATCAACGTAAGGCACTTGTTCTGCTTTTTGGAATACATTTCTACACCAGGGACTACTGGAATTACTCAGGCTTCTACGAGACACCAAGACAATGAGAATCCATAGTCTTTAAGTTTATTCCTAATGCTCAGTCTGAAACAAGCCATGCATGTAGGCCTTAAGGATCTTACATAGCTTTCTGTTCCACCAGAGCTACAGATGAAGCATTGTACAATTGTAGGTTGACCCACTATAAACTTCTCTAATTTGGAATCTTTAAATTTTCTATAAGCTCAAAGTCTGTAGAACTTGCAGAATCCAATGCAAGTGAGTTTCTATAAAGAAATAAATAATCATTATGCTGGAGTTACTGACCTGTGGCCAACTCCCAGTGGTAAAGTAAAACTCATTAGCTTAAATCCTTAATGATAAACCAACAGCTCTGAAAACAGTTTTTCCTTACAACAATACTATGCAAAATGAAAAAGATTCTACCTTGAACATTTCAGAAGTAATCAGACACAGCGATGAATATAATATGTCAATTTTGAGTACAGAGTCACGTTCTCTTAGAAGTGCTGCTGGACTCCTTTAAGACAGGTTTTGTAAGTCTAATTTTTAAGCCATATTGGAAAGATCTCATGCATTCACTCAGGAAGATGTCTTAGTCTTTTTAAATGAAGAGCCCTACCCAAGTTATGAGCAAATAATAGCTTTACCTTAACGCACTTCAACTTCCCACATAGCCTTTTCACACAGGTTTTAGTTCTACTTCAAAGTAGCTTTTTAAAGATATAACTATATATATATTTTAAAATAGCAGGGCTAGCTGATTGTGCATCCACAGTTGCTAGAATGAAATATAATTTTTTAGACTTTTTTTTTACTGCCACACCTCACTCTCATCATATTAAGATAAAGAATGATTTTTAATAGCAACAGTACTGTATTAGTATTCAGACATCCCAGTACATTACACTGTGTATTACACAAACACTGAAGACGCTCCCTGCCCAGAAACTTAATCTCCTTCAAGTGATAATGAAAACAATGTTTATGAAAACATGAAAGATAAATGTGAAACAGCCATAAATCAAAACACCAGAACAAAGCTGTGTAATGACAGCATATTAGATACCAAAGGTTAGCATTTGTAACTTCCCTTCTTGTTGCTTCTTGTAGCACATTGTTATAATTATTGCTCCCAAGGCTGAAGCTGCCAACAGATTCTCTCAACAATACCTAAGAATAAACATCTGAGCATCACATGGTTCTCATTTCTTCTCTACTGTGTAAGCAGCATTTGTCAAATTACATTTTACATAAATTTGAGGCAATTGCACTATAAAACAAAGAAGTATCAATATATACTATTATCAGATATGCTGTCAGGATGAAAAATCAGTAACTCACAGGAGGAACTAGAGACAATGTCAGCAACAACTGTTCTGCATACTAACATATGTTTTATGATACTGGATGCTAAAAAAAAAAATCTTATTTCCAAAAAAGGGATACAGCATGTGGAACTATCCCTATTCATTATCCTCAGAGTCTTTTTACAGTGGCTGTTCTCCTGATCCAGATTCCTCCAGTATGTTCCTAATATTTACCAAATGACCCTGTTTAACAGACATAGAACATGCCTGTCTCTTCCTTTTTTTTGTATTTGTGCCTCAAACACATACAGAATGAGTTTCCCTTATTATTCCAAGAGCTTTTTATACCAACAAAGGGATTTCTCCAGGGTCACTTCAGAGTCACAGACAGAATTCACAAATTTCATTTACTTTTGACTTGTCTCATTGAGGTGGATTATTACTGAGACCTAGGGGGAGGTATTAAATTACTACTTTGTTCAGGTATTATATCTGTTTCTCTTAAAACTGTCTAGACTAAATTCTCATTCTGAAAATGGGATTCACTTATTTTATATCACTTTACCTCACTTTTGGATTTTACAGTAATAAATCTTAATTAACCACAAGGTTTCTGACATGACCTTTTTTTTTTTTCCCTCAAATATCCCCTGTTCATGCTGACATAGTAAAGTCAATACATGTTGCTAATCAAGTAACAGGCATACTGAGAGGAAACAAAAAAATTATGTTCTGATTTTATAAATATTCAGTAAAGGAGAAACCTCTTGCTTCAAGTTCATCGTTCAACAATTATTGACATTAGGATGGCTTCACAAAACATTTTAGTCTACATCAAACTAAACAGAAACAAATCATGAGACACTATAGGCCTCATTTTTTTAAATCAATAAATCATACAAATAGTGAGTAAAAATTAATACTGCACTCTGGTTTTTAAAAAATGAGATTAGTGGGCAGAAATACAGGAAATCACATCCAAAATAAAGACATGCTACTTCTTTAACTCATTACACACTTGCATTTAAGGGAAATTTGTTTGCCTGCAATTGGGTTCTACAAGATAAGCTGTAATCACTAAAATCACTCAACTGCTTAGAGGAAAAAAAGAGAAAGAGAAAAGGATCTTTAAAAAGAACACAAGCTAACTAATGCAACTCATGTTTTTCAAACGAGATTTAACAAACAAGCATTCTGTAAATGAACCCTTACGGTTCTACCTGTGATTGCCACTCAGCCTTCATTTTCAGTGTCAACCATGACATCCCCTGAAGACATACAATTAAAGTTAGATTTTAATATAAGCCTGCATCATTTACAGTCTCACAGCATATTTTTCCCAATCTACCTGCAGGATCCAGTACAGTTTCCATAAAATGGTGTTAAAATAATAATCAGAGGAGGCATTGAGATCTCTATGACACTATACCTAGGCATGGAAATCCAGTCCCATCTTTGATATTAAAAATAAACGGGAGAAAGTTGCTACTGTGGGGAAAAAAAATACACAAAAAAAATCCTTACTCTTCAATCTCAAAATATTTTGGTTGCTGCTCTAAACCACAGCAAAAATCTGCACGTTCCAAAGTTCAGCTTAATTTTTTTTTCTTCTTTTCTTTTTAAATTAGCCGTCATAATGTAAACTCTGCAAGAAAGTTATCTTCAGCAAAGAAATTGAAAAGGAAAGTTGAAACTTCTATCCTTTCACTTCTCCGTTTATTTGATTGTAATACTGAACTGGAGTGAGAGGAAAACTGTAATGAATCAGAGTGAGTTAAGCATGGTTAATGGATTCTGTTGTGGTGGAAATGGCAGGTATGGTTGCCTAGACTGGCACTTTCAGTAGCAACTATATTAAAAATCACATTACCTAAAAAGTAAAACTGCATTTTCGTAAGCACTTTTCTAAGTATCCCATCCCTGCTCTTTTAAACTGTGGAGCTTTCAACACCTTCGTTATTGTTATGTTAACTGAACTGCTTTTTGAATTGCAACATTCTCTTCCACTGAATTTTACACATGAGGTAAGGAGAAAGAACTCATCCCTCATTCATTCCTTTACCCTTCAGAAGCATCAGAAGAGCTGTATATATATATATATATATATATATATATATATATATCTTTATTCTGTTTGGACCGTATGCTGATTTTAATACTGCTAAACTTACTGGCTATACTTCAAATTAAACTGAATGAAAATGGTGCATGCCTATGATACTAATGCTGTGTAACTATGTAAATGAAGAAATCAAGGCATACTCCTCAATTTTCCCAAGTTTATGTCACTCTGAAAACATTCTGCTAATCTAATACCATAAAATGTGTTTAAAAGATAAACTTTTCATAAAGAAAAGACTAACAAGAATTGAAATGACTGTTGCCTTAAAAACAAAAATCTGCTTTCTTGACTTGAATATTTTTTTAAATATTTAAAGCATTTATATTGTTACAAAGCATTCCATTTTGGACTATACCGATTGGAGAGATGAGGTACAACAATTTCAGACCTCTTGTTAAGAAAATAAAGCTGACTACTCTGGTGCCACACTTTTATTTAGTGCACTGGAAACACTTTTTCTAACAGAATCTTACTGCAGTTGGCATATTCTGGCAGAAATGTGAATAGCTTTGACAGACAGAAGTTTTACAGCGAGAAGGTCATAGGCTTAGTTGGGATCTGCACTTGTCTGATTAATAGAGAATGTTTTACCACAATTGGCTCTCATCACTGACTGATTTTTGTTTCCAAATACCTGTCATCACCATCACTGATGCATTCAGGAAGAGCAAGACTACAGCCAAACAGCATGATGTGTTGATAGCAGCTGAGACGACTGAGATAACTGAAGAACTTCAGGAACTTTTCCATTTCAATACTTTTGACAATGGAAAGAACTGAAGTTAGAGTCGTGTAGTTATATGGCAGCATTTGGCACTGGCTGTTGGTGAGATTTATGCAGGCACCTGTGAAATCAAAACAATATATTTAGAACAAAAGTATCACCATTAGTTGTTTCAAAGTATGTACTGAATTAAGAAGTCAGCAAATATAGCATATAAGCAATGTCTGTTCCTCATGGATAAGGGGACATTCCATAATGCTATCACAACATTGTCCAAAAATGCATATCCAAAAACAAAAACAATTCAAAGAAACTTTGTAGGTTAGCTTGGAAAAACAACTAAACTCATGTTTTCACAATCCTCTGACCCTCTAAAAAACTGTACGAGAAATAAAACCAATTTCTTTCTGATACAGGTTGGATGAACCCACCATAGGCATAGCTTGGATAGCTTTTTCCTCTTTTTTCAATTCTGGCAGATTTCCTGCTAAAATCATCAACTTGTTTATCTACTTTTCCCAGCATGGTGATTCTCCCTACACAGTCTTTCTTCTTTATTTTATCAGCACAGAATTATCTTGCTCTAATGGTTGACATATGCCCTGTTCTAAACCACCATTGTCCCACTACTGACCTATGAGACCAATTCTCTATCCATGCCATTTTATACATAGCAAGCTACCTCAGTGTGATCAGCAGGTTAACTTAATGTACTAAGTTCTTAAAAGTTTTACAAACCATACATCAGTTTTAGAATTTTAAACAAGAATAAACTAATAAAATCCAATGCTAATGGATTTCCTGAGTAGATGAAGGCATTTCTTGGCTGTCTAGTCCTTAATTTGGGGAAATAGAGTCACATAGGACTTTCCAAAATTGAAATTTCAACAGAATGATTCACAAAACCTCCACCTATCACCTGAAGCACAATGGCAAAGCAGTCCGTTCTAAGATCATGTTCTGGGCTGCTTTGGATCTTTTAAAATTTGCACACTCCTGACAGCAGAGATATAAAATTCCATGAACCTACCTGATCTTTAACGAGTGCTCCATAGCTGAGTAACACAGTACTGAGGATGAAATTTTATAGTAATTATACAAGAACTTCTAAAAATAAGATAGATGGAAGGAGGGACTAAACCCAGGACCTGCCCTAGTAACAAAGTCATTCATGTTTTATCATCAGTTTCATGATTCTGGCTTTCTAGTACAGCATCATTTATGTATTTATCCCAGGCATGTCCATATCTTAGATCACTCTCCTGGAAAGCAGATGCCTGGGTTAGTTAGAGCCTCATCTTTTTAACACAGGTGCTCAGCCCACCTTCTTTCATCCAGCCTATAAATTGCAATGCAATTGTAAGTGTACAAAGTCCATACTCTCCAGACTTCTAAGTCAAAAAGTGTAGTTTCAAGGTAATAGCAATTGTTTCATCACAAAGTCATCACATACCACATTCTCACTACAGTAAGAACAGGAAGTGCTTCAGTCTCAAAAACCTACTCTGGCAGATTAAGAAAATGCACCTTGCATTCTCACTTGTTTAGTTTTGCATAGGACTAATTAGCTCAGGAGAAGCACCCCCCTGGCTCACTTATACTGCACAGACCAATAGAGCACAAATACACAGCTAGCACTCAGGACCCTAACCCAGCAACAGGAAAAGTCTTGCAGTTTTACAGGGGACCTTACTGAATTTTCCAGTTTCCCCTCAAGTGCCACACAAATGCATTAGTCGATTATACTTTGAGTAACACACTATTTCACAACCATGCTGTTGTTTCACCCAAACTGCAACCAGAAGAGAACCTAGAGCTTCTTTATTCTGATCATTTGCATAAACAAGTCCTTCCATTCATTCTTGCATCAAGCCCAATATCTTGTGATAGGCAGAACATATCTTTTAGACAGTCGGGTCTGCTCAGTGCCAGAATTGTTCAGTATGTTGGCATACAGTGATGTAGACAAAGAGCAGGGAATATTTTATGTTAAAGGCCATTAAAGGTAGAATAAAAGTCTTTTTAAATAAATGTAAAATGAACAGCTTATTTAATGAGGAATAGTATTTTTAAAAATTGCTACACGGTTAATGAAAAAAATCAATTTTGGAACAAATAACAAGTAATGTTTTTAAATAAACAGTAATTCTGAATGATGAAAAAATCTTACACTGACAAAACCAAAGAAATAAGAAAAGCGTGCAGTACACCTCAAAATCAAATTGCTAAATTCTGCTCCACTTGTACAGACTAAGTGTTTATAAACTACACTTCTCTTCATTGCTAGAATGCTAATCATATACATGAATAAATCCAATTGATGGTATAACATGTTAATATTAAATATGTTCCCAATCAAGCAGGTGATAGGTCAGAAAAGAAAAGAGACATCATACAGGTATAGAAAAGCTTCAACTTATTTGCTTCCTTTCTCCAGTAAAGATTCATTAATTACAGAGAATACAAGGCATATGAACTACTTCTGGCATTACCTACATGGAAGAAAAATGAACAGTGAATAGGAAGAACACGTGAAAAAGCTGCTGATCAGAGCAGCATGGCTCCTAATTATCTGGGTCATTTCTGACATTCATCTAAATGAAGAGTTTTCTGCTTATCCATGGCTATTGCCAAACAGACTGAACCGGCAACAGAAGGATTTCCACTCCAACAATTGCAACGCAAGTCTGTGGTCTCATATTCAAAGTTGCTTAAACTAATTTAAAAAACATATTTATTTTTCCTTCTCCCCCCTTTGGATTACTCCCAGACAGTACTGCTTATGGACTGTTCCTGCACAACTAGCTGAGTGAACTGGACCAGAGAACTGAGCTGCTTGAAAATAACTACCAACACTCTTTCCCTGAAAGGCAACATTTATGGCAGCATCAAAGAAACACAGCCGAACTGCAGCTTAAGGCTGATTGATATCTTCAGTTTTAAAACCCAGCCTTCTCTTCACATGGAATGATTTCTCATTCAGTAGTGGTTCTCGCTTCTTTTTGAGGCCACGGAATGAACCAGCCCTGGGCAAAAAAAAAGCTTTTCCTCTATCCTGCCTTTTTATTTATGTTTTTTGAGAGGCTGGAGAGAAAAATAATCAGTTCACATAGATCAGGTCATTAGTCTGAATAGCTTTATGGCAGCAAAAACATTTTTTCTAGGACCTGGGAAGGAGTTAGTTATCAGTGGGTAAGAACAGAGCCTGCTCTCAGCAGCAAAAGCAATGCTTTTGCAGAATGTGCATCATTGCCCAGCGCCATAAAGCATTCTGAAAGGGTTAGATAAATTTGAATTGAAAAAGAAAACACAGCCTGCTTTTTATAACCAAGGTCTTGTTTGCTGATACTCTCCTTAGAAAAATGTTACTTATCTTCAGAGCAGCTTTTACAGACCATCTTGAAGAGGCTTATGGAAAACAAGACAGTGTTCAAGGCAGCAGCAACCACCACCTGCTTTGCTACAGAACTTATCTCAGTACGCTGTAAGCACTAAATTTCACAGTTGAAGGCCATAAACTCAATGCCTGTGAGAGTGAATTCATCTCTGCTGAAACCAAGAAACCAAGCAATATTCACCTGGCTCTTTCATAGCAAAAGCTCTACCGACATGACAGCAGTGGGTTGATGGTTGGACTAGATGATTTTACAGTCTTTTCCAACCATTATGATTCTATGAAATCTCACCTTTAAGTGTCCTGAAAACCCTAGAAATCCCATTAAAAAGAGAAAAATCAAACCAAACATCCATTCAAACTTTAGAAACCTGTCTAGCTTACCTATAGTAACCTGTAAGCTTCTTGATATGCAAGCGATCCTCATAAAATCAATTTTTTTCCTAAACTGTCATGCTCTTCTGACTTTCAAAGGGTCTTGTGGTTCTGCTTGATTTTACAATTTCATATGTGAGATATATTAAGATACATACTGCCTTTTTTTCTTCTGCTCATTTGCTATTGTGTATCCAGATTGTCATAGACTTTTGGTGCCGATCAAAGGAGCACAACACTCTACCAAGAACCTGGTCTTCCCAGCAAAACTTGTTTCCAAAACTTATTACTGTTTTCAAAAAATTTAATACTTCTTTTAATTTACTACATCATCTTGGTACATTTTTCATTTCAATTAAATTGGGAGACAAATTTTCTTAGCCTCCCTTTCTTGTACCGTTCACTTGGGACAGAACCTCTGAGATTGCATTTCAGATGTTTTTTCCATAATTCAGGAAAAGTGGCCCAGTCAATTATATTCTTCTGGCCCATTTCAACAGATGCCAGGAACTACAATCTCTCCTTTGGAATCAGTCCAGTAGGAAAATATACAAGCCGTTTTCTTAGTTCAAGTGCCATTAGCTAAAATTAAGTATTTCACAACAAAAACAGTCTCTGCAATTTTTTCATATTAACACTGAGTTGAAAACATGATTTCCACAACTCCCAGCAGCCTCCATTTCCTAACATGAGGGAAAGCTTAGTTGCTGACTGTATACATTGAGTTACTGCTCCAGTCTGAATACATTCTCAGAACCTTCTTCACATTTTTCCACACTCCCAGAAAAGCTGTGCCTTTGTTCTCTTCCAGCACATATTGTACATAACAGAAAACACCAACCCATCCTTACAGAACAGCACACGTTCGTATTACATTACTGAAGAAAATAAAAAGGATACATATGTTTTCTGGAGGAAGAATGCCAACATTTTTCTACAAGAAACAGCACCATTGGCAAGATTTAACTTGCCTATTTTTCACAGCTTTCTCAGTGTTATGTGCAGGTGCCCAGGTGTTTGTAATGGGGGGCTGAAGAGCTCCTCCATGATGCAAGGCTAGGGCTGCTCTAAGCCGGATACTGCCAGTTCCAATGGCCCCACCACAGGGCATTGTTGGGCTCCACCAAAATGACTGCACCTCTGAGAAAGCATGTTTGAGAAAGAAGAAAATGCTGGAGAGAGTTACTGAGGAAAAACAGAAACAAAACAAAACACATGTTAGATATAATCCTGCAGAAGCCAAGCTCAGAGAAAAATGAGGTAGAAGAAGCACTCCGAATATCAGGGCAGAGATTATGCAGCCCATGGAAGAGAATGGTGAAGCAGAAATTGCTCTGCAGCTCCTGAAGAGGAGCACAGTGGAGCAGATTTCCACACTGCATAAGACTCCATGCAGATGGCTATACTCAGAAGGAGCTGTAGCCCATGGAGGACTGACATTTGAGTAGCTCACCACAAGAGACTGCAGTCCAGACAGGGCAGCCATATCAAAACTATTCTTGAAGGACTGCAGTCTGTGGAACCGTTTCCACACTGGAGCAGGGGAGAAGCATAAGAAGGAGCAGATGAGAGAAGCTGTTATGAACTGACAGCAACTCTCAATCAGTGTAACATACACACCAGTCAAGAAAAGAGGAGTAAAGGTGAGCAGCTGGGAAAAAAGACGCAGTGGGGGAAGGTTGTTTTGCTTTTATCTGTTTCTCACCATTCAACTCTTTTTTTAAATATCAATAAATAAATTCAATTTATCTTATCCATGTTGAGTCTATCCTTTCTGGCACATCAGTTAGTAAGTGGCCTCTTTGTCTTTAGCTCAACCCACAAGAAACTTAACTTATATTTTCCCCCCAGTCCTATTCAGGAGGAAGGATAAGACAGCACCTGAGTGGACTCCTGGCAGCCAACTGAGGTCAACCCAAAACAATAATGCCCACTTAGTTTAAATACCTACTTCAAGAATAAAATGGCTTATGTTGTGACAACCACTATGTTAAATAGGAATCATATCTAAAATTAATTACTCAGAAATTACCTAAAGATAGTGAAAAGTGCTCCATACGTTAATTTTGAAGATTTTGCATCACTCTTAGGCAATTAAATCTATATATTTG